>NC_137035.1:4270000-4295000 GCF_032717465.1 Coenobita brevimanus
GGAAGTCTAGGAAAAAAATCCGCGAAAGAATCAGTCAAGCTTCCCGCAAAACGTGATTCTCCCGCCAAATGTCCGCGTAATGATGATGGACAGAGTAAATCATTTTGGATCCGGTACTTTTTTTCCAACCCTTTCTGCTCCATAAATATTTGAGAACGCATCAATTTTTGGAACTAAAGATACTGTCCATTTTTTTCTTTTCCTGGATTTTTATTATTTTTATTTGAGTTTTATTGGTCGATTGTAAAAATTGTCTTCCAAGGGACATTTTTCTGGGGGGAGGGTCAACTCGTTCTGCTGTACAGTACAGTTTTTGAGGACGCATTTTGTGTGTGTGTGTGTGTGTGTGTGTGTGTGTGTGTGTGTGTGATGGACTACCTTGACTGTCAGTGGTACTGTACTGTAGACATTTATTTTTTGCTTTTTTTTTAGTAGTTTATTTGTTCAGTAATAGCAAACTCAGGTATATTTTTTCTTTCAACTCGTTCCGCTTTATAAATATTTGATTTTTTTTTTTTAAATCAAGGAGCCGCTCGATAACTTATTATTAAGAAACGCGATATAAAGCCTAATATGACTGCTTTTAAAGTTGTCTCATATCCCGAGGGAAGATGGCGAAGTAAGTTTATAAAGTAGGTGGAAGAAAAATCAGTTATGCGTTCGGGTTTTTTGGCACAAGTGTACCGTTGTGATTAGCTTGCTTGTGTATCTAGGAGAGAGAGAGAGAGAGAGAGAGAGAGAGAGAGAGAGAGAGAGAGAGAGAGAGAGAGAGTTGAGGGGTTCTAATCACGGACCTACACTGCAAACTCCCATGACTCCATTTACCGTATCATCTAAATGTTGAATTAGTGCGTCGCCCGCATACACACTCCCACACATATCAACTGCTGAAGGTGGTGTGTGTGTGTGTGTGTGTGTGTGTGTGTGTGTGTGTGTGTGTGTGTGTGTGTGTGTGTGTGTGTGTGTGTGTGTGTGTGTGTGTGTGTGTGTGATTGGTACGTGTGGGGGGGGGAAGTATGGCATTGGTGTGGTGTGTGGGGGGGAAGTATGGCATTGGTGTGGTGTGTGGGGGGGAAGTATGGCATTAGTGTGGTGTGTGGGGGGGAAGTATGGCATTGGTGTGGTGTGTGGGGGGTATGGCATTGGTGTGGTGAGTGGGGGGGAAGTATGGCATTAGTGTGGTGTGTGGGGGGGAAGTATGGCATTGGTGTGGTGTGTGGGGGGGAAGTATGGCATTGGTGTGGTGTGTGGGGGGTATGCATGGTGTGGTGTGTGTAGGTGGTATGACATTGATTGTGTGTGTGTGTGTGTGTGTGTGTGTGTGTGTGTGTGTGTGTGTGCGCGCGTGTGTGCGCGCGCGCGCCCATCCGTATTACCGACTCTGGCTATATGCAGAATAAATCTTTGACTAACGTAGCAGAGATAAAAACACTGACTAACCGAGCAGAGATACAAGCGATTGACTAATTTATATTTTTCTCTGGCCATCTACTGTATATCAACCTGCTTACCATATCTGTCTCTGTATGTGAATGGACTGGTTAGGTATGCTGAAGGAATGTGACGGAGATTACCATTGACTTAACCCGTCCATCCTTCCATCCATCCATCCATCAACCTACCTATCTGTCTCCATCCATCTATCAACCATATAGTCTATCTGTCAGCCTGTCTATCCATCTCTTCATTCATCTGTGAACTCTCTATCTCTGTACGTTACTATAGCATGTTTAGTCTTCAGAGATCCCTAACTCCTTGCACCTCAGTTGATGGCCAGGTGTAGGTAGCTTGGAGGGTTGACGACTAATAACCAAGGAGATTAATTTCCTCGCCGTAACTGAAGCTTATCGATTTTCATGCATCTACGACTTCATATATTTCGTGAGATTTGCCCAGGTCCGTCAGGTGAAAACAACCCGACAATAGGTATGGTAAAGGGAGTGTATATGGAGTGTGTTAATTGGATAGGCCAGGTGCGTCCCCTCCTTCACCTGTAGACGCACATAGACATTCAGCACACGTAGGCACTTAGTCTTCCGTACACACACACACACACACACACACACACACACACACACACACACACACACACACACACACACGTAAAAGGCTGTATGGCGGAAGATACGCGTGGGTAACCATGGGAGGTCAGAGTTGTGTGCGTTTCTACTTCACACACACACACACACACACACACACACACACACACACACACACACACACACACACACACACACACACACATTGAGGTACACATGAACGCAGGCTTGACTCGGCACATTGTTGTTATGTAGTAGTAAGGGGATAAGGAAATAATGATAGTGATGACGCATTATTATTATTATTATTATTACGGTATTATTATGGTATCATTGTTATTGTACGTTAATAGCAATAGGTATTAAGAATTTTCAGATTAGTAGTAGTAGTAGTAATAATAATAATAATAATAATAATAATAATAATAATCTTAAACCAGCACACTGCCATAATTGTTGAACGAGGTGCAGTAAATGAACAATTGTTATAATCATTGAGAAACTCTTAATTGTTCACTTTCCCCTTTTTCAGTAACGGTAGAGTTGATCGTTATAATCCTGTCTCATTCCATCCCTCTATCCGTATCCATCCATCATCCAAACCATCTACATACAACCATCCATCCATCCATCTTTGTAATCATCTCTTTCTTTTCATCCATCCATCCGTATCCATCCACCATCCTAGCCATCTAGCCAACGTACAACCATCCATCCATCCATCCAAATCCTGTACATTCATCAATCCATCTATCCTACCCCCTAAGTCTCTACATCCATTCCTCCATCAATCCATCCGTGTTGGTAACCCTTTACACCAGTCCATGCATCATCGTACGTTTTATTCTAAGTCGTTCTGGATATTTCGTTACACCTTTTCCTGAGCGATTTATTTTGCACGTCCCAGTATCCTCCTGTGGATTATTGCTGCATACGATTTTAAATTGATATAAACATACAAAGCAATGACAGTATACAGGATAAATCACTTAAGAGGAAGTGTTACGAAGCTATTAAAGCCAATGAGAATACGATTTAAATCCCTTGAACGCACTGGGTGGAGATTTAACACACACACACACACACACACACACACACACACACACACTAGCGTATTATATTTTGCCGAGATTTATTACTTATGGAAATTGCATAGTTCTGTGTATATATATATATATATATATATATATATATATATATATATATATATATATATATATATATATTTAACTTATTTTACATACGTGAAAGTGGGAAGATAATCAGGTATAACAGTAATATTTCTCGTATGCGTTTAAATCATGCAAAGTGTAGTAGTAGTAGTAGCAGTAGTAATGGTAGTAGTAGTTGTAGTCGTAGTACTCGTAGTAGTAGTACTAATAGGCTAATATTAATGATAATAATATTAATCATCATCATCATCATCTTGACCAGCATCCTTGAAGTTAGTCTGTATTCTTGTTGGTGTTTTTTGCATACATCGAGAAGAATACCGAGGAGTATCCTGGTATTAACTCCTTCACACCGAGGACTTATGTCATTATTCATGCTGAATTATTTATTTCTTTTTATTAGTTTTTGAAGGCTTTCTTTTATATGAGGATATGACTTTTGGGGGTCCTATTCTTGCTACTTAGATTTGCTTTCGTGTTGTCATTTTTTTTTTTTTTTGGGGGGGGGAGATTTCTTGTACTGAGAGGTACAAGCACAAAGTCTTCCCTGAGCTGAAAAAATCGTCTGAAAATAGCTAAAAATTAAACGACGTCTACACATAGGAAAAAATTGAAAAGGGCGTCATTTTTCTGAAGGGGTTAAGATGCTGGCTTGGGGAGAAGATGGAGAAAAAGAACTTGGCAACTTTTGCAAATCCATCAACACATTTCCTCATCAATATTTTCAGATTATGCAGTCAGACAACATTTTATCCATACTGAAAAGGTTTAATAATGTGTAGAATATCTTTGAAATTTTTAGCTCCTGTTGTTCGAGCTTAGTGTGGCTGTGAAAATAACGTAATTACATTTATATTCCAGAGGTTGTTGGCAGTGGGACTTCAGCGGGCCATGACGGGTAGCGCAAGCCAGAATCATCAGTGGAGGAAGAGCCAGTGGGGGGAGAGGTTGTGTGTCCCTTATCCGTGTGTGTTCGTCCATGGCAGTGTGATAAACGCCTGATTAAGATCTATCTAGTGGCTTTTTCGAGGAACTCCCGCCCCTAGACAACATGGAGGGGAAGCTCTGGCAGCCATTTTGGATTTTGCTCCTCGGTCTTCTGGCCTCGAAGGTAAGATTACTTGGTGTTGCAGTGTTGAAATCCCTGAGCGTGGGTGTGCAACAGGGGAGTCGGGAGATCTCGCTGCAGTCAAACACTTCGGCATTTTATATACACTTTTCATGCTGCTATGCTAATCCATTTTGAACTACATTTAATAACGCAAAAATAACACGCATTTAGGCATCATTTTAGTTAGGAAATTACTGTGTTGATTAAAAAAAAAAAATGCAATTTGAGTTTGGTCTATATAGTCCGAGTTTTATATAATTATTTCTGATACCACGCCTACCCATTTGCAACACCGTAATTATTAATGCTGAAATAATTGAAGTTTTAGACATTTATAGACACCATAAAGACGACCTCGGTATAATCTAATAGTTCGGGGTTATATATATATTTTTCATAATTTTACGCCAGCGCATTTTGAACATTAATTAGTAACGCGAAAATAATAATAATTTATGTACAGTTTTGGTTGAAAATTATAGATACAAAAAATATGATCTCATTGCTATCAAACATTTCGGAATTTTGTATATATTTTCATAACATTACGCTGCTACACCTAAGCCAATCCATTTTATCACTAATTAGTAACAAAAATAACATTGCTTTACGCATAGTTTTTCAAGGGAAATAGAAATAAAAAATGGCGGTCTCTGTGTTATATTACAATTCGGGATATGATATGCGGTGTTTTTATGTCAGCCTATTACTAACACTACAGTTAATAACGCAAATATGACACTAATTTACGTGTAGTTTTAACAAGAATATAATGAATGAATTAAATACAGTGGCGAAACAGTAAAGACTGAGCCGACTTGACAAAGACCGATATCACTCGTTAAGCAGAGGAAGCCGAGGCAAGAGGAAGGAAATGCAGTTACTTCATACATTCTTCATACATTGCATTCACTTTATACATACTTCATGGCGTTGGGCAAGGGGGAAACATGAGAAGAATGTGCAAGATAGAGTTTAAGCTTTAGGACCCATCTGTCTGTCTATCTATCTATCTATATGAAAGGCAGAATTATATAGAATACCGTATATACGTTAATGATTTTCCATGCATGTTAACAGATGCATTGAAAATGACTATATTTGCGAGTTGTAAAACCTGTAAAAACTTATGATTTTTGAAGTAACTAATGGACTTGATATCATGATTAAGATATGTAACACTCTAAGATTACACAGTCGTGCATAAATGAGCAGGATTTTGAAATTCGAGCGAGATTTAGTTGGTAGTGAGAAGTTATATTTTATACCTGGTCGTTGGTGTTGATGTTACTGATGTTGTTGATGTTGTTGTTGTTGTTGGTGGTGGTCTTGTTTTTGATGTTTTCCAAGCTTATCAGTGCCACCGTGTGAAGGCGTCCCTTTCCAGTACCAGGCTGTGGAATAAATGGGTTTATCTTAATAGTCTCTTGCTTATTGGATTGTGTTTGTGTTGGATGCGTATAAGTAATTTTCCCATTAACGTGAAAATAGAGGTACTTTATTCTCTTCTTTATACCTTGGCCTAGAATTACCATCCCTCCATCTTGAGTGCTGAGCTCTAACAGATTAGGATATGATGACAGTCACGAAGAAGTGCTACAGACTATGTATTGAGCTATAGTATTGTCTTTTTCCGCCTTTGAGCTGCGTGAAATAAGTTGAAAAAGGTTGAAAATGGGGGCCAAGTTAAAGGGAACGGATTATAGTAACGGTATGAACATTGGAATATATAAAATTTCGTTATATTGGTCTTCGTACTTATTGGTACTATACAAATTCGAAATCCCGTCATCCAATATGAAAAAAAAGGAGCGTTGAAGTTGATGGGGTAGTTAGTGCTACACAAGTAATTTTAAGAGAAGTGTTGCATTGAAATTATTGATGAATAGATAAAGGCAAGTTTGGTTATGTTCGAAGTGTGTGTGTGTGTGTGTGTGTGTGTGTGTGTGTGTGTGTGTGTGTGTGTGTGTGTGTGTTGTACGACTTCTGGAAAAAGAGTAAATACAAAGCTGTGTGTGTTTGTGTGTGTGTGTGGTACGGCTTTGAAAAAATGGGTAAACAAGCCTGTGTGTGTGTGTGGGGTATGACTTTGAAAAAATGGGTAAGCAAACCTGTGTATGTGGTTGGGTGGGTTTTGATAATTATAAGAGCCAGTATAACGAACAGGAGCCTTGAAATAATTTGATAACAGAGATAAGAGTTGGTCTGTAATTTTAAAAGCTTTGTGAGGTGTTTTTATCAATATTTGTAAAGTCAGTCGGCTCTCACGAACAGAAGGCGTGAGATTATAGATAAGAGATAAGGATAGTTGTAATCTTATAGAAGTTTTGAACCATTTATTATTGATTATAATCCAATGACATTTATTTTTTTTTTTTTACTCTGCCGCTCATTTATAGGATTTAGCTTGGTAATAAAGGAGCAGTACAGTATTTAGCAGAGTAATACGGGAACAGTTCAGTATATAGGTTCATAGTAAAGGAGCATCAGTGATAAAATTCAGCTCAGAAGTAAAGGAGCAGTCTGGTGATAGTATTTGGCTTAGGATTATAGGATTTATTATATTTAACCGGAAAATTATTAGATGTATTTTATTTATTTTTTAGAGAATTGATTAGCAGTGGACAAGTTCATTTATGTATTTATTTTTATTAGTTTATTAGGCAGTTGATTAACAGTGGACGATTTTGTTTATGTATGTATGTATTTATTCATTTACTGTTTTATGAACGGCATCCTGGAGGTGAAGGGGGTAAAATATGCATCCTAATTCATACAGTTAAAGAAAGTGTGAATATTTTATGTATTTAGTTGACATTTTCGCTGAGAACCGGTAATAGGGGTGGAGACAGAAGCGTGGGCACCTTCCCTTGCCAGGCCAAAGAAGGAATGGCGTCACTTTCTCTGTCGCGTGTGGGTTGCGACCTCGGACGGACACTGAGATAGGGCCCTTAAAGGTGAGGTTGTAGGGAGAACGGGTGCTGCAGTCGACCTTACGGCTTGTTTGTTCTGCAGTTGGTGTATACATATAGGTTTACCCATTAGGGTATACATGGTCTCCAGTCTTTTAAACGCAGTGTGTCCAGGCATATTGAAATGAACACATCTTGAATTTGGTTCTCTGTTATTTTATGTCTTTCTTGGAAGGACCAGTCTTGGGGGCCTCTGGCCTTTGATTCTTTCTTCCTTCCATTATATATATATATCCATCCATTGCCAGACGCCATGTATCCCAAATGGGGTGGCCAACGGCTTAGAGTTAATTGTTTTACAGGGAGGGGCACTAATCCTCCACCAACCCCACTTGACACGTAGGGATGCCAACAGCATCTGGTGTTCCCAGGCGGTCACCCATCCAAGTACTAACCAGACCCAACGTTGCTTAACTTCGCTGATCGGACGGGAAGCGGTGTACTCAACGTGGTATGGCCGTTATATATACTGTGTATATATATATATATATATATATATATATATATATATATATATGATAGCATTTGAATTATTTGGTCTGAACGCCAGCAATTTAGCAAAATAATACGGTAATAACAATTGAAATTCTTTTATGTCTTTGCTACATCCTATCATCTGTAAGGATAGTACGTAGCCTAGTATTGTGTCATATTGGGTGCGGATATTATTGAAGGATGTTGTTGATGTTAGGCCTGAGAGTGGTTATTATTATTATCATTATTGTATTTTTATTGTTTTCATAAGTTGATTATTATTAATTACAAGTGATATTACTCTTAGTACTTGAATTAATTATTGTTCCCATTACTCTTGGCACAGTAATTACGAGGCTCATTAATACTCAGCAAGGTTTTCTGGTAATTAACGGTGTATATGTTGTTTTTCTCTAATTATACTGTACACCCCACACACACCAACTACTGACCACTTCCACTACCCAATGGAAGAAAATTGTAAAGGTTAATTCAGTGTGTTTATTGGCGCGATGAAGTGATAATGATAGGAGTCACTTGAATATGTGTGTGTGTGTGGGAGAGAGAGAGAGAGAGAGGTTGAATCAGGTAGAGAACGAAGGAACATAAGAAGAGGGTGAAGAGAAGAACGGAGTATTGAGAGAGAGAGAGAGAGAGAGAGAGAGAAACGGAGATGAAAGAAAAAATGGAGAGGAGAGGATATGGTGGAGAAGAAATAAAATACGAAGCAGGGGTGAAAGGAGAGAGAGAGAGTCCTGCAGTCTGGGATGAAAAGGTCAAAAGGTCAAGGAAAGGACGGACACTTGCTCGACCTCTGGCTCATCCTGCAGAGAGAGAGAGAGAGAGAGAGAGAGAGAGTATAAAAGTGTATTATGTACAAGAAATCGCAGGAGAAAAAGAGGTTACGAAGTCTTTCACGCCACTAGTTCGTTTATATTCAGGCAAGTACGAGACGAAGGCGTAGAGGTGAATAAGACAGGTGTGTAGTTAGTTAATTGGCAGGTGTGCGTGTGAGAAAGGTGTGTTCAGAATATGACCAGGCGTGATGTAATAAAGGTTAGGGAGAGGCAGGTGTGTTCTGGAAACTAATTAGTAAAACAGTTGTACAATGGGGTAGCTATTGAAATGAGGAAGACAGGTGTGGGATTTTAGTTAAGTGGCAGGTGTGTGGGGACAAGGTGTGTTAGAAATAAGAGCAGGTGTTTATTGATGAAGGTTAGAGAAGGCGGGTACGGTGTGGAAATTAATGAGTAAAACAGGTGTGTTGCAAAGTGATACACAGGTGAGACGAACAATTAAGCAAAGAGGGAGGGCAGGTGTGTTGGGATCCAGAGTTAGGTATTGTGTGGCAGTGTAAGGAAGGCAGTGTGTGTGTGTGTGTGTGTGTGTGTGTGTGTGTGTGTGTGTTGGGGGATAAATTACAGAAAGGGAAAGTCGGATATAACAGGTGTACAAGGAGACAAATTAGTTAGATGTTGAAATAATTAGTGTAGCCAGATGTGAAGCAAGACAGGTAAATTCCAGAGAGGTGAGGTGTTTCCGTGTGGGCCGGTGTGTAGTAAGGACCCCTCCCTTACCTCCCCCGCTCCAGTCTACACCCACGCTCTTCCTCACGCCCATCATCACCTACAGTATGTGACCTTCCTCTCTCTCTCTCTCTCTCTCTCTCTCACACACACACACACACACACGCACACACACACACACACACACACACACACACACACACACACACACACACACACACACACACACACACACACACACACACACACACACACACACACACACACACAGCAGTCACTCCATGCTGAATGAGATTGTCTGGCAGGAGTAAAAGTATGATTAAATAGATTAAGGCAATGAAGAGGTTAATGATTCTCGTGATTAGCATATATATTGCCTCAGATGGGTAATTAAGTGTATATACAAGCCTAATGACCTGTGACCCTTTCCAACCCTATCGTCATGACCCACCCATACCCCACACACGACTATGCTGTCTTCGTGTCCTTAATCATACCCTCCCATACCCATACCCATTACCCACCCATACCCACGCCTGTCTTCACGCACATTCACCCATGCCTCACACACATATCCATGACTCACCCACACCCATACCTACCCTCACCCATAACAGCCCCATTGTCATCATATTCGTGTTGCTTACTCATACCTTCCCATACCCATATCGATTTAACACTCATATCTACTTTCTCTTGTTCTCCTTTCACACTTTCCTATAAAATGTCCACGCCAATTTTTCAGTACTGCTTGGTGTTCTTTCTGACTTTTTCTTACCGGCTTCGGCTGGAGGGTTTGGAGGGCGGAGGAGAGCCTTCTTCTTTGCTATCCTTATCTCATTCTAGTAGTTCAGTTATTCTTCTAGGAGCTGCCTAGCATGGGCAAACCGGCCTACTGCAGTAATCCTCTCGTCTTATGCTCTTATGGTCTTATATTCTCCCATGCCAACTCATACCCATCCTCACCCATACCCACCCCATCCTCACCCACCTATACGCAACATGCAAGCATCCCTTATTCATACCCAGTTACATCCACTATTACCCCTCGGCCCTACACACACTCGGCTACTGGCATCCCTACCCATACTAACAGCTGTACACATCCCTACCCATGCACACCCGAAGCTATAGGCAACCCTCCCATGCCGTCCTTCACTCATGCCAATCGTTACTCATACTCACTTACTCGTTACCACACACACACACACACACACACACACACACACACACACACACACACACACACCTGACTCACTTCCTTTACCCTGTTCACACCCACACCCCGACTCACTCTGTTATTCACACTCAAAGCCTTATTCCCATCTGGGCTACATCCGCGTACACCCATTTCCTGAGAGAGAGAGAGAGAGAGAGTTCCAGGAGTGAATCAAACCACATTATCACTCCGTCTTCAAAGTAATTTCCGCTAATATGTCAAGAATTACTGATTTCTCTCTCTCTCTCTCTCTCTCTCTCTCTCTCTCTCTCTCTCTCTCTCTCTCTCTCTTCATAATTAGCCTGCGAGTAAAAGTTTTCCTGCGTATGCTCTGTTTACTCTAACTGGGTGTAAAATTGCCTTCTCCATTATTATACACACACACACACACACACACACACACACACACACACACACACACACACATGACTTTTTCCAGCAGATTACTCACGAGCTTTCTCTCATACTTTATGCAAATGTGAACACACACACACACACACACACACACACACACACACACTCTCTCTCTCTCTCTCTCTCTCTCTCTCTCTCTCAAGGCCACAGCATACAGGTCAAACAATCAAGGTATCTCTAATTGCTCCAAACAAGGTGATAAAATTGCCCTCTTAATGACCCCGCCAGGATAACAAGGCAATTAGGTGATACCATAACCCCTTCAGTACGAGGATGTTATAGTTTGACCTTGCTAACTATCTGTGTTTTATCTATCTACATACCTACCTGGCTACCTGTCTGCCTAATTATGTTTCCCTGTCTATCTATCTGCCTATTATGTCTCTCCATCTACCTGTCTGTCTTTCGTATCTATCTGTTTATATCTCAGTCTTTGTTTTATCTACTTATCTTTCTGTATATTTCTCTGTCTCTTTCTGATCTATCTTTCTTTGTCCATATAAATATTCATCAATAACCAGGAGTTTATGTGAAAACGGCGTCTTTCAGTACTGTTTGTGGATGTTGAATCGTGTGTGTGTGTGTGTGTGTGTGTGAGTGTGTGTGAGTGTGTGTGTGTGTGTGTGAGTGTGTGTGAGTGTGTGTGTGTGTGTGTGTGTGTGTGTGTGTGTGTGTGAGTGTGTGTGTGTGTGTGTGAGTGTGTGTGAGTGTGTGTGTGTGTGTGTGTGTGTGTAGTCGTGAACGCATGCAAAACAGGTCGTGAGAGTTAGGAACACCCCGATTACACCAGGGTCTTGGGAGAGAGAGAGAGAGAGAGAGAGAGAGAGAGAGAGAGAGAGTCACTGTGATAATCAATAGTGAGGTAAGGACTAGAGAATTGATGGAATGAATGATGAAAATAGAAAGAACAGAATAAGAAATAGGGGTAAACGAAATTGAAATACAGAAATTAATTGTGAAAGAAGGATAAAGGTTGAAGAAGGATGAAATTAATGGAAAATTGGTTAATAAATAAAGGAAAAAGAAAAATGAATTACTGAATGAAGGAGGAATGAAGTAGGGAAAGAATGAAGGAACGAAGGAAGACGTGAAGGAGAGGTAGTAAGAATGAAAGAGGGAGAAAGGATGAATCGAGTAATGAAGCAGTGAATAAAGGAGAAGAACAGAAGAATGAAGTTAAAATTGGAAAAGGAAGAATGAAGGAAAGAGGATAAATGTGATGAATAATGATGAAGGAGGAACGTATTAATGAATGACGATGAAGGAAGGAGCAGTGTACTAATGACAAGAGATGAAGGAGAAAATGAAGGAAGGAATGAGGGAGAAAATACTGATGAAAGAAGAAAATAACGAAGAATGATGTTAAAATTAATGACAAAAGTGAAGGAAGAAGTAGACCAGTATTAATGAAAAAAATAATGAAGAGAGAAACGATAGAATAAGAAAAACGGAGTGAGATTAGGAAAGATAAGAGAGCATTTTAAAGTTGAACGAAGACTAAAGAAATAAGAAAGAGTGAGTGAGCAAATGAAGTGGAGAACCAGAATGAAAAAAAGTGAATGAATGAAGAACAGGAAATGAATGAAGGAGGTTGGAGGAAAATTTCAAGGAGGGCGCGGTTGCCAGGGGAATTCAAGGACAGCATCCATAACCTTGACAAATGTTGGTAGTTGTGGTTGATAGTGGTAGTTGTGGTTGATATGGGGAGTGGTGGTTGTGGGGAGGGTGGCCATGATGGTAGTTGTGGTTGATGTGGTTGTGGGGAGTGGTGGTTGTGATGAGGGGTAGTTGTGGCGATGGTGGTAGTTGTGGTTGTTGTGGTTGTGAGGAGGGGTAGTTGTGGTAAGGGGTAGTTGTGGTGATGGTGGTAGTTGTGGTTGACGTGGTTGTGGGAAGGGGTAGCTGTGCGATGGTGGTAGGCTAGTTGTGGTTGATGTGGTTGTGGGGAGTGGTGGTTGTGGTGAAGTGTAGTTTTGGCAATGGTTGTAGTTGTGGTTGATGTGGTTGTGGGGAGTGGTGGTTGTGGTGAGGGGTAGTTGTGGAATTGGTGGGTCGTGGTGATAGTGGTAGTTGTTGTGGCTAGGGCCTTGGTAGTGGTGATGGTGGTGGCGGTGTTGGTGGTAGGTGATTGTGGTACTAGAAGTTGTAGTTGAGATGGTAGTGGTAGTGGCAGTATTTTTGGTTGATGATAGTTGTGAGGGTGGTAGTTGATAGTTATGATGGTGGTAGTTGTGGTAGTGGTTGTTGATAGTTGTGATGGTGGTAGTGGTGGTTGTTGATAATTGTGATGGTGATAGTTGTGGCAGTGATGGTAGTTGATAGTTATGATGGTGGTAGTTGATAGTTGTGATGGCGTTAGTTGTGGTAGTGATGGTAGTTGATAGTTGTGATGGTGGTAGTTGATAATTGTGATGGCGTTAGTTGTGGTAGTGGTGGTAGTTGAGAGTTGTGATGGTGTTAGTTGTGGTAGTGGTGGTAGTTGAGAGTTGTGATGGTGGTAGTTGTGGTAGTGGTGGTAGTTGATAGTTATGATGGTGGTAGTTGTGGTAGTTGCGGTAATTGCACTGACACTAAAGACGGGAAATGGTTACAAGGCAAAGAATAGAAATAATAAGATTCGGTTATTGCCAATTAAGTCATTTTTTTAAGCGGAATAATTTTACTTGTGTATTTAAGAAGCCATAGTCTTGCCAGTAGGAAGGGAGAGGTGATGATGATGGTGATGGTGATGATGATGATGATGATAAGAAGCCATATTAGTCATGCCTGTAGGAATGGAGAGGTGATGATGATGATGATGATGAAGATGATGATGATGGTGATGATGATGATGATGATGATGATGATGATGATGATGATGATGATGATGATGATGATAAGCCATATTAGTCATGCCTGTAGGAATGGAGAGTTGATGATGATGATGATGGTGGTGGTGATGATGATGGTGATGATGATGATGATGATGATGATAAGAAGCCATATTAGTCATGCCTGTAGGAATGGAGAGGTGATGATGATGATGATGGTGGTGGTGATGATGATGGTGAAAGATGATGATGATGGTGATGATGATGATGACGATGATGATGGTGATGATGATGATGATGATGATGATGGTGGTGATGTTGATGATGATGATGATGGTGATGATCCTGGTGATGTACTGGGTTAAGGTGTGTGTGTGTGTGTGTGTGTGTGTGTGTGTGTGTGTGAGAGAGAGAGAGAGAGAGAGAGAGAGAGAGAGAGAGAGAGAGACTTAATCCTAGCGATGGTGGTCCAGCCTTGATAGAAAAACTTATTCCTTGGTCAAAGGGGCAGAAGTAAAAGGTCAGTATAGGAGAGAGAGAGAGAGAGAGAGAGAGAGAGAGAGAGAGATGAAAACGAACTAAGGACAAAGATATGATGATGATAATAGGCAGCAGCAGGAGAGAGAGAGAGAGAGAGAGAGAGAGAGAGAGAGAGAGAGCAGCTAAAAACAGTTGACTTAAAAGGTCCACTCTCTTCCAACCTTTAGCTATGAACAAAGAAGGAGAATTGAAGGGGTAACGAAGATAAAAAAATAAAGATAAAACAACTCTCCCTTTATCTCGTAGCAGGTTTCAAAAGGGCAGCCAAAGAGAACAGTAGGGGACAGAAGTTTGGCAAATCTTTCTCTTTCTCTTCGTCGTCATCATCATCACCATCACCATCATCATCATCATCATCTTGATCTTCTTTGTCTTTTTGTTCTTTTACTTCTTGTTGTTGTTCCTCCTCCTCCTCCTCTCTCTCTCTCTCTCTCTCTCTCTCTCTCTCTCTCTCTCTCTCGACTAATATTCCCGGAGTTGAGAAGACAAGTATGTTCCTCTACTAATATATAGATAGGTAGGTAAGTGGATAGATAGATAAATAGATAGAGCGTCAGGGAAGATAGTGACGGACATACCCCAGTGTGAAGTAGACGCAGTGAAAAAATGTGCGAACTTTTCCACCTCCCTGTACATAGCAAGTCTTTTTTTTTTTTAACCTGTTGTTGATCTTATATGGGGCTAGTTTTTATAAGGTGACGGTCTTTGAGTACGGAAAATGTGTGTGAGAGAGAGAGAGAGAGGGGGGGGGAGGGAGGTAGGGATGATGTGAACTATAGGTAAGGGCAAAGAAAAGATGATGATGATGATGATGATGGTCTTACTTCTGCCAGTCGATAGTACTCAAATTCTAACCGCTTCAGTTCTAATAGTCTCATAGTAAATTCGTTTCTAGATAGCAAGAACGAATAAGAAAAAAAATAACACAATATATGACTTTTTCCTGGTAGTTCAGCTTATATAGTACAGAATATGTATAGTATAAAATATATATGGTATAGTACAGAATATATCGCATAGAATGTCGAGTCGCATTGTTAGCTCTGCAGACCGAGGACGTTGTTTTTCACACACACACACACACACACACACACACACACACACACACACACACACACACACACACACACACACACACAATCCCTTCCTAATTATATCCACCACGATCCAGCAGTTCTGAACACAGGTAATCGGATCGCATCAAATTCAAATCCTTCTTACAAAACAGGGCCGGTTTTGGAAATGGAAATTATATGGGGAGTGAATTTCTATACCGTACTGCCTTCAGCTTAATTTGGCCCAGATCTATATCCTTTTTCAGCTAATTTAACGCAGCCTTAGTGCCAGAGTAAGACACTGCTATGGCACAACATCCTTTCCTCAGTGGCTGAATAAGACACTGCTATGGCTCAACATCCATTCCATAGCACTTCTTCGTGACTAGCGTTGTATTCAGGGGTTAATCTATGGCCCACAGACAGACAGACATAGGTGAATACATAACCTCCTCCACCTTCCTTGGCGGAGATAATAATATTCTTAGTACCTCTGTAGCAGTACATACCAGTGACATAAAAGGATGCCGGTACTGAGATGTAAGAATGAATCGCTAACCAGGATGTGTTGCGTAATCTCCATAGCTACTCAGAATGCCACTGTAAATCCTTCCATTAATTCGTTATGATGTTGAGTGAAGTAGACCATGTGGGTATTTAGGATTATACTGGTGGGATTAGGTTTTTTGCTGAAATTAGGGTCTCTCTCTCTCTCTCTCTCTCTCTCTCACACACACACACACACACACACACACACACACACACACACACACACACACACACACACACACACACACAAAACCTTCAGTTTTTTAGGGCGTTGGGCGTAGGTTTTGGGCGTGGTTCGAGCCCCACTAACCACACTTGTCCATAATTGGGCTATAGGAATCCCACGGCAGGGGCGGAGATGGAGAGTTACATAGATTCTGCACACCTATCTATGCTGAGGAGGTTTGGCCGTCATAGTAATAGGTATAATGGGTAGAGGAGGAGAGGGGATGGAGGAGGGTAGACTAGAGAGAGAGAGAGAGAGAGGATGTGCATGACTTTGCCGGGACCCTTGGGAGTCACCCCTTCTTCCTTGAGTGGTAACCCACGGTAGTTCCATTCTTCCTTAACCCCTTAGTTCCTGGAGTTGCTGTGTGAGGGATTTTGCTGGAAGGGTGCTAGGCACACCGCCCTCCGCGTGTTGGCTCGTAGTCGCGAAGCTCATAGGTCCCTCCCCGGGGGTTCCCTTCTTTATTAAATTTTGAAAACTCCCAGTTCCGTCCCATATTGAGGACGCATGGCGCAAAGAGGTTAAGCCTGGCCTGGATGAACATTTGTCAGTGTGCAAAATTTCATGTTCCTCTGTTAAAAACTTTCACTCTGCATAACAACCCTGTCCGAGAGCATCGACCCCCACCCCCCTGATGAGAACAGTCATGATCACACCATCCTTATAACAGTACGCTAATGAAGCTCTAACATTGATTTAAAAAAAAAAAAAAAAAGTGTCCTTTGGTAAAAAATGTCATTGACGGTTTTGGGTGGGACAGCCGGGGTCCGCCGCCCCCGTAGGGGGTGGCGCTGGAAAGTCCCACTCTGCCTGAAACCTGGCCCGGGGAGGGGAGGTCTGCCGTTGTTCAAAGTTCAGTTTTCCTAACACTCTTCCCATAAGCCAGCCTGGATGCCAGTCTTAATAACTGAGTGAGGGAGGGAGCAAAGAAGAGAATGACACAGGGACAAGCACTATATTTTGCTGCCCCTGTGGGTGTGGGGAAAAGTGGTTTGAAGAAGTAATTCAACAAAATAATACACACACACACACACACACACACACACACACACACACACACACACACACACACACACATCATACAGTCAGGTTTCCTGTTTGCGTGTATGTCATTTCAGTATAAAAACCATTGCTCTCGTCTCCACCTCCCGAACCCGCCACCATCCAATCTACACTCCCTATTTTTTCCCCTTCCAAACGTTCCCACAGGACCAACACAGAATGGCACGAAAATCACACGAGTTATGGCGTTTGACTTTTTTTTCTCTTTACGTCTGTGTTGGTGGGTAAGGAAGGGGATTAGGATGAAGAGAAAAATTAATTATTGGTAACTAAGGACCTGTCTAATTAACACTCCCTTCATTCCCTCTCCCAAAGGCTCCCACATGAACAACACACAGACGGGCACAGAAATTCACGCTTTACTGCCAGCTTTCTTTCTTTTTTCTTTTTCTTTTTTCCGTGTTGGTGGATAAGCTAAGAAGAAAGTTAGGTCAAAAATAAGAGAAAAAGATTAAAGGCGGTATTTGGTAACTCTAACCAGCCTGCCTGATCTAATGGCGCCTTCCTGTCACGTAGGAGACTTCGGTACCAGGCTTAATTTTCGGCGATGATTTGGTATTAACATCTGTACTTGCATTCCGTAATGGGTTTTGTTTTAAATTAAGACGACTAGAAAGAAAAGAGTTTAATTCGTAGCCGTGTTGTCTCAAAACATTATTATTATTATTATTATTATTAGTAGTAGTAGTAGTAGAGTAGCAGCAGCAGCAGTAGTAGTAGTAGTGGTGGTGGTGGTGGTGGTGGTGGTTGCTTATGTTGTTGTTGCCTCATCTGAATCGTGAACCCGGTGAACTGCAGGCTTAAACTGTCTCTGCAGTCCACCATCCTCCTTTCGGGAGTTTGGGAAGTAGCTGAGTGACGTGTGTATATCCAGGCAGTTGCGTCGCCCCGTTATATCAGTGCCACCACATGAAGGCGACCCCTCCAGCACCAGATTTCGTATAATCGACTTTGTTTACCAGTTCTTATTATGGCCGAGACGTCAGTGGGTACGGTCCTTGGCGGCCATTAAACCTTCTCTTTTGTAAATGAAGAAAAAACGGGAGAAAAAACGTAATGTATAGCTGTGTTTTCTTCAAGGTCCTGCCTAAATAGTTTTCTTTTTCTTGATATTTTTTCTTTTCGTTTTCTTTTTTTTTTTGCACTGAGTTTTCTTTTTCACTTATATTTCATTTTATTTCATTTTCTTTTCGTTTTTATCTTCTTTCTTTTTTTCTTTTTATTTTCTGTGCCCGGAATTGCCTGTGTGTTATGTACCGTACTTTTGTATAGTTTGCATCAGTAACGTACAATACTGAGGTGTAATGTACAAAATAAATCGCTGAGGAAGAGGTCTTACGAAGCCCCCTGTGCCACTAGGAATACAACCCCTAGATCCAATTTGCATAATGGCGTCGACTGTGATGCTTTCCTTCTCGACTTTGCCTCCACTAACACCCTTTTTTCTCCCTCCCTCCATGCTTCTGAGATGGAGGGGAAATTGGAGGGAGGGAGAGAGGAGGAGAGAAGACAGGGATGTGGAATAATTGAGAGGGGAAGATGTAGAGGTGGAGATGGGGGGGGAGAGAGGAAGAGAGTGAGAAATATATGGAAGAATGGGAGAGAGGAAGGAGCGGGAGAAGATGGAGGGAGGAGGGAGAGGAGGAGGGAGGACATGAAATCTATGGAAGAATGGGAGAGAAAGGGGGAGGAGGTAGGGACGGAGGAGGGAGAGAGGAGGAGAGAGAACAGGGATATGGAAGAGTGGATAAGGACGGAGAGGGAGAAGAGGGGGGGATGGAGGAGGAGGGAGACCAGGGATAAGGAAGAATGGGAAAGAGGAAGAGAATGGGTGAAGAAAGAAGGGAGAAAGGGAGAAGACTGAGGAATAAGAGGGAGGAAAAGAAGTGTTGAAAGGTGGAGGGACGGAGGGAAGAAGAAGAAGATGATGGAGGAAAGGAGAGGGGGAGATTGGAGGGATGAAGGCCTTGGGAGGAGGGAGGAAAGAAGGAAAAAAGGCTTGGGCGGAGGGATGAGGGGGAGGAAGAGAAGACAGAGGAATAGCAGTGTGGGGAGGAGAAGGATGGAGGAAAGAAGACAAAATATGAAAAGATGAGAGGGAGGAATGGAAGAGTAAATTTAGGACAAGGGAAAAGAAAATTGAAAGAGGGAGACGATGAGAGGTTTGAGATGGGAAAGAGAAGGCTAGAGGAAAAGAATCTCTCTCTCTCTCTCTCTCTCTCTCTCTCTCTAGCGAATCATGGCAACTTGAGAGCAAATTTAGTAATGCTTGTTTTCTCCAGTCCACTGGGTTCACTTTCTCGTGGGAGCCTAAAAACGATAATGTCAATAATAATAATAATAATAATAATCTTAAGGGAGTTTGAGTAAAATAGATGTACTTCAGCGAACGTAAAAAGTTAAAATGGTTATATCAAAAGTATTAAATATATCGAAAAAGATTCTTAAGGGTTAGTGAGAGTGTGCAACATCCACTCACTTTATTTTGCGACCTGAGTAAAATCGTATAATGGAAGCAGGGAGACCGTAGTTGGGTATTTTGTCAGAGAGAGAGAGAGAGAGCAAACTAACTCTCCCATGTTAATTTATATTCACTGTTCTCCTTCATCTCCTAATTTAAAACATCCTCAAAGCCCAGTTCCAAAGCACGAAACCCCGGCACTGATATTGAGAGAGAAAGAGAGAGAGAGAGAGAGAGAGAGAAGGGGGGGGAGTAAAAAAAATCGTCTTTGTTATGGTAATGTGGCAACGTCGGAAAAGCAGAAGACTTGCATCACACACGCGCAGGAATCCACATTTTTTTTTCCACCCTGTAGTTGCTCTCTCTCTCTCTCTCTCTCTCTCTCTCTCTCTCTCTCTCTCTCTCTCTCTCTCTCTCTCTCATATAATCTGCTCACATATAAAAAAAAATGTTAACGAAACCACCCATTTTAAAAACTAAAATAAAGTTAATATAAAAATTGTTAACGAAGGCGACAGTATAGGTGGTTATAAAAGAATCTCCTAAACACTTTTACTGGCCACGCTTACCTGAGGTCATCGTTAGGGGTCAGTGAGCGAGGTAAAGGATCCGGCACCTCACACCCCAGGATGGACAAGGCAGTGGGGAGATACAGGATGGACAAGGCAATGGGGAGCTGCAGGATGGACTAGGTAATGGGGAGCTGCAGGATGGGCAAGGCAATGGGGAGCTGCAGGATGGGCAAGGCAATGGGGAGCTACCTAGTGTTCCCAGGATGAACGGAGGTGGGGGGAGGTTGGCATCTTTGTATATTATTTTTTTATTTATTGATCCGCCACCTCTCGCACGCCAGGATGGACAAGGCTATGGGGAGTTGTCTAGTGTGCCCAGGATGAACAGAGGTGGGGGGAAGTTGGCATCTTTGTATATTATTTATTTATTTATTTTTTATTTATTGATCCGCCACCTCTCACACGCCAGGATGGACAAGGCAGTGGGGAGTTGGCTCAGTGTGCCCAGGATGAACAGAGGTGGGGGGAAGTTGGCATCTAGATTTTTTTTATTTCATGGTTTGAGGTTTACTTTCTTTCTTTCTTTTTTTTTTTTTCATGTATATTGAGTTATGACGCTCCCATTGGCAGTCTCGTACGGGTATAATTCTGAAGGATGGTTGGGATTATTGCAGATACGTGTAAAATGCCACTCAGGACCTATCATCTGAGGCCGCCTTTAATGTCTGGGTTGAGTAGCCTATAATCTCCAGCCCCAACACTAGCGATACTACCTTAAAGGATTGAATGATAGACGAATGCATGATGATCGGCTTAGTTATATGGAGACACAGGGTTGTATTATAGGTGGATTTGGGTAACACCTCTAATTATATGGAGACACCGAATCGTATTATTGATGGCTTTGGGTAACACCTCTTTCTCCGCGATTTAGTCTAGCCTCGAACCCCAACGCTCCTGATTCCTCGATAAAGGATTGAAGGATAAATGGCTGCATGATAATTGGCTTAATTATATGAAAACAGGCCCGTATTATAGATAGCTTTGGGTGCGTCGTAACACTTCCCATTCCGCGATTTTTTCTGTACATTGAACTCCACTATTTTTTTTTATTTTCATTTTTTTATGTTTAGTCTCCTTCTCCTTGTCGTCTCTCTCTCTCTCTCTCTCTCTCTCTCTCTCTCTCTCTCTCTCTCTCTCTCTCTCTCTCTCTCTCTCTCTCAAATCAGGTGTAAGGGAACGAGTTGGGGAGGTGGCGCCGGTTCACAGTGAGGGGCAATTATACAGGTGAAAGTGAAAGGTGGAGGTGGAGGGGAGAGAGGGAGAATGGAGTCAGTGGAGATGGAGGAGAGATAGAATGGAGTCAGGCAGATGGAGTGAGAGGGAAGAAATGAAGGGAGAAGAGAAATAGAGGGACGGAGGTGGAGACAGTGTGAGAGAATATTAGTTAGAAGAGAGAGAGAGAGGGGGGGGAGGTTTAAGTAGGGAGAGAGAGGGGGGGAGAGGGAATATTAGGTAGGAGAAAAGAGATAGAGAGAGAGAGGTTTAGGTAGGGAGAGAGAGGGGAGGATAGGTTTAGGAAAGGGATTGAGAGGGAGGTTTTGGTAAAGGGAGGTAGGGGGAGAGAGGTGGAGGAATGTGCAGGTGGAAGGAAGGAGGTGGAATGGCGGGAGGAGGAGAAGAGGGAGGTGGAGAGGTGGAAGAATGGAGGGATGAAGGGAGGGAGGAAAGTGGAGGGAATACAGGGAGGGAGGGAGGAAGAGAAGTTGGAAGGAAGGATTAGTGGGAGGGGAGAAAATGGAGGGAGGGAGATGGAGAGATAGAGGGAAGGAGATGAAGGAGGAGGAAGAAAGGTGGAGAAAAGATAGAAGGTATCATTCCCATCTCTCTCAAACACACACACACACACACACACACACACACACACACACACACACACACACACACACACACACACACACACACACACACACACACACACACACACACGGAGAGAGAGAGCGAGAGAAACACCAGCTCGTACTATTGACAGAGTAAACTGGCCACACTGGGAATCCTGAGCGTAGGGTCCGAGGCTAGACCAGGCTACGGGGTCACTGGGGCTAAGGCGGAGGAGGAAGGAATTCAAAAAGGAATCCAAAATATGCCTGAGATTAATATATGGATTTTAATTGCATTAGAAAGTAAGGAAGTCAAAATTAATTCAGCGTACCTGTGATGAATATTTGGATTTTGGGTGGGGTAGGAATACAAGGAATTCAAAAAAATTAAACGCCTGTGATAAATATTTGGATTTTGAGTAGGGTAGGAATACAAAGATTAAAAAAAATAAACTGTCATAAGTATTTGGATATCAGTGTCGCTGGGATTCCAGGAAGTCAAAAATGAATTCAAAACATCCCTGTGAGAAAATGAAGTCAAAATGAAGATGCCTGTGATAAATGAGGTCAGAAAGAAGTAAAACTATACTTGTGAGAAAATGAATAAAGAAGGAAGTCAAAATGTGCCAGTGAGATAATGAAGTCAAAGAGAAGTCAAAATATGCTTATGAGAAAATGAAGTCAAAGGGAAGTCGAAATATGACTGTGGAAAGGTGAAGTCAATAATGAAGTAAGGAAGCATTCAAAAAATGCATGTGAGATTTGAAGTCAGTGAGGTGAAGTCAAAATGAAGTCAGTATTACCCTCTTTGCTAAAATGAAGTCAAAATGAAGAAATATGCGAGTGATAAGTATTTGAGTATTGTGTGAATTCAAACCAGTGCGCCATTGTCTGGTGTGGGAAGTCAAAAAGTTCCTCTCCAGTGATATATGAAGTCAAAATATTCCAAACTGAAGTCAAAATACACATGACAAAGTGTCATGATAAATTTAAAAATGTGCCTGAGAAAATAAATATATACTTGAGAATATGAAGTCAAAAGGAAGTCAAAATATACCGGTACCTAAAATGAAGTCAAAAGGAAGTCAAAATATACCTAAAAGAAAGTCAAAATATACGGTACCTAAAATGAAGTCAGGAGGAAGTCAAAATATACCTAAAAATGAAGTTAAAAAGTCAAGTCAGTATACCTAAAATGAAGTCAAAAGGAAGTCAGAATATACCTAAAAGGAAGTCAAAATATACGGTACCAAAAATGAAGTCTGGAGGAAGTCAAAATATACCTAAAAATGAAGTCAAAAAGTCGTCAGTATACCTAAAATGAAGTAAAAAGGAAGTAAAGATACCTAAATTGAAGTCAGAGGGAAGTCAAAATATACCTAAAATGAAATCAGAATATACCTAAAATGAAGTCAAAAGGAAGCCAAAAAAACATGAGAAAATGTCCAAAAAAATATATATATATGCCAGTAAGAAAATTGTCAGAAAATACCTGTGAAGTCAAAAGGAAGTCAAGATATACGTAAAAATGAAGTTAACATATATCTTTGAGAATCGGAAGTCAAAAGGAGGTCAAAAATGCTTAGAAACAAAGTCAAAATGTTCTTAAAAAATAAAGTAAGAATGTACCTGTGAGAAAATGAAGTCAAAGGAAGTCTGAACTCAAAGGAAGTCAAAATATACGGAACTGATGTCAGATTGACGTGGAAAATTTGCGAGTGATAAATATTGAGATGTTGTGTGGATTCAGACCGGTGCGCCATTGTGGGGTGTGGGTATAGTACACACACACACACACACACACACACACACACACACACACACACACACACACACACACAAAGACCAAAAAAGAAAAGAAAGGAAAATGAGAGTTGTGGTGGTAGTAGTAGTCGTAATAATAATAATAATAATAATAATAATAATAATAATAATTTTAAGGAAAACTGGTGAAATAGCTGCCAGGATTTTTTTTTTTGCTTGAATTTAAAAAAAGTCAGTGGCAGGAAAAAAAAATACAAAAAAAGGAAAATAAGCGGGTCTGTAGTAAAGAATGAAAAAAAAAAAGAAAAAAAAATGAGGAAAAATGCTGGTTGAACTTGGATTATAAAACCAGTTAAGAAAAACGCAAAGCTGTAAAAAAAAAAAAATCGGGTCAGGAGTAAAAGGCAAAGAAGAACTAGGAAGAAAAATTCAGAACGTAAATAACAGTAAATGGATAAAAATGAACAAAAGTAGATGCAGGTTGTTAATGGTAAAGTAAATGAAAAAAAAAATAAAGGTAAATGAAGAAAAAATGCGGATTACTGATATTAAAATCGAAAAAGAGAAAGAAAATAAAAGGAAGAATGCTGTTTGAACTTGCACATAAAGCTGGTTAAAGTAAAAAAATGCAATAAATAAATAAATAAATAAATGATAAGTTAAAAATGCAATAAAATAAGTAAAATAAGTAAATGTATGAGTTAGTAAATCAATAAAATAAGCGCAGAAAATCAGGTAAAGGAAAGTAAAATGCGGATTGACGTTGTTGCATGACCGCGAACGCAACCGAAAGTAAACAGTGACGCAGCGGCTCTCGGTCAAGTTGACAGACAGACAAGAAAGAAAAAAATGTTTAGTTGATACGGTGCGTTAACCCCTGACTATGCACCTGTTGTTTACTATTATATTTTATTGTTTATTGAAAAAAATTAAATATTTATAGTTTCTGTTTCTCGCGTTTTAATCAGCTTTTTATTTTAGTGTTTATTTTCATTTTACGGTGCAGTGAGCCTGACGTATCTCGTTTATTTATTTATTCTAGCTGTTTGGCACACACACACACACACACACACACACACACACACACACACACACGTCACTGTTCATTTTTATAATTTTCTTTCCCCGTTCCTCTTAATTTAAAACTCAAAGAATATAGATTGTACACGATGAACGTAAGATTTGTGTGTGTGTGTGTGTGTGTGAGAGAG
>NC_137035.1:4300000-4320000 GCF_032717465.1 Coenobita brevimanus
CGAGACGTTAATCTGAAAACTAAAGAGGTGGGATACCAGAATAAGTTGACCTAAAACATTATATACCTGCCACACTGGGAGTAACACCACCATCCTTGGCATTGATTAGTAGAAGTTAAGTTTACTGTAAAATGTCATATATGAGCCGACTTGAAAAGGAACAGTTGGTCTATTGCTGTATGCTTTCCTTCCTCAAGTCAGGGAAGTGTGACATCAAGGCTAAAAAAGAAAAAAAAAAGAAAAAAAATATCGTTGCTAGGATCATGAGTAACAAAACCAGCCTGATAAAGAAAAAAGGAAAGAAGGATAGATGGATAAATAAATAGATAGATGGGTAGATAGATAGAAAAAGCTAATATTATGTGATACAGAGTCGAGATTGACGTACTGCGTGTAAACAAACGTAAACAGCACTTAGCATGCTGGGTGTGGGTAGGGGCTGAGAATGTATAGTGTGTATTTACCAGGGAAGCTGAGAATGGGAAGGCAAGGTCGTTTGTATGTGGGAGGAAAGGGAATGTGAGGGGAGGTAGAGGAGGAAGGGCACGGTGGAGGAACAGGAAGGGATGGAGGTAAAAAAAAGGGAGAGGTGTTGAGGAGAGAGGGATGAAAGGAAAGATAGGAGGGAGGGAGGATTGGAGGAATGGATGGAGGGCAAGGGAGAGGTGGAGAGGGAGAATGTGAGACAAGGTAGAGGAGGGAGGGCATGGTGGTGGAATAGGGAGGGATGGAGAAAAGGAGGAAGAGGTATGGAGGAGAAAGAAGTAAAGGGATAGAAGAGAGGTAGGATTGGAGGGAAAATTATAGGTAAGAGGAGAGAAGCATAGAGAAGAAAGAGAGGGATGAAGGAGTAGGTAGGAGGATTGGAGGGAAGGGATAGTGACGAGAATGAAGCAAAAGTGAGGAATGAAAGAAAAATTGGGAGGAATAAGGAGGGAGGGAGGGGAAGAGGAATGAGATGGAGGAAAAGGTAGGGATGGAGGGAACAAGAAGGATGGGTAGCTAAGAATGAGAAGGCAAGGCTATTGGTGTGTGTGTGCGCGTGTATGTGTGTGTGTATGTGTGTGTGTGTGTGTGTGTGTGTGTGTGTGTGTGTGTGTGAGAGAGAGAGAGAGTGATGGAAGGAAAGTAGGAAGAAGAATGAACGGCAGGGATGGAAGGAGAGGCAGGGATAGTGAAAAAATATGGAGGTAAAAGGAGGGATGAAGGAAAAGAGAAAGAGCTGGAGGAAAAGATACGAGGGAATGGAGGAAAGAAATGGAGGTAAAGGTAGGGATGGAGAGAAGAGTAGGTAGAGAGGAGCTGTGTGTTTTTATTTGGGTAGCCGAGTATGGGAAGGCAAGGTCGCTGAGAGAGAGAGAGAGAGAGGTAAATTTGGTAGAGAAGGAAAAAAGTATGAAAGGAGAGAACGTAACATTAAAGAGAGAGAGAGAGAGAGAGAGAGAGAGAGAGAATCATGACATTTCAGAACATAGGAGTGAAAGTATTCTGTGGATGGGAGTCAGTACACCTGTAGAGCTACCACCATCCCTACCAACATTACTACCATTCCTACCACAGTCACTACCATTGATGCCTATATATCTATCACAACTACCACCATCCCTACCAACATTACTACCTTTCCTTCCACAATTACTACCATCGATACCTATACATCTACCACAACTACCACCATCCCTACCAACATTACTACCTTTCCTTCCACAATTACTACCATTGATGCCTATACATCTACCACAACTACCACCATCCCTATCAACATTACTACCTTTCCTACCACAGTTACTTCCATCAAGGCCTGTATGTCAACCACAACTACCACCATCCCTACCAACATTACTACCTTTCCTACCTCAGTTACTTCCATCAAGGCCTGTATGTCAACCACAACTACCACCATCCCTACCAACATTACTACCTTTCCTACCACAGTTACTACCATTAAAGGCCTGTATATCAACCACAACTACCACCATCCCTACCAACATTACCACCTTTCCTACCACAATTACTACCATCGATGCCTATTCATCTACCACCACTACCAACATTATTACCATTCTTACCACAGTTACTGCCATCGAGACCAATATACCTACCACAACTACCACCATCCCTACCAACATTACTACCATTCTTACCACAGTTACTACCATCGAGGCCTGTATATCTACCACAACTACCACCATCCCTACTAACATTACTTCCTTTCCTGCCACAATTACTGCCGTCAGTGCCAGTATATTTACCACAACTGCCACCGTCAAACCTCCCTACCACAACTACCACCATCCAATCTACCTACTAGCTACCACCATCCAGTTTACATACCTCAACTACCATTATCCACACTAACCACCACAACTACCATTGTGTACATCAACTACCATCATCATGTCTACCTACTACAATTACCACTATCTGCTCTAACCACCACAACTACCAGTCTTCAACTGCCACCATCGTGTTACCTATCACAACTACCTCTCCATTCTACCTACCACAACTACTACCATCCAGTCTGTCTACCACAATCCAAACTTACTACCACCATCGAGACAACCATCATTTTGTACCGTAATAAGCAATTAACTTGTTACCGATAATCACTGTCATTTGATTTAGTAATGGACTCGCTAGGCACGGGTCATTTAGGAGAGAGAGAGAGAGAGAGAGAGAGAGTCCTTTGATCCTTACTGGCCCTTATCTTATTGTCCTCTCTCTCTCTCTCTCTCTCTCTCTTTTCCTCCCCATTCCACTTTTCTCCTGTCTTCAGCTTCCCCCTTCTTCTCCTTCCCTTTCTCAACGCATCCTTCTCCTTCCCTTTATTCTTCTGTCTTCCTCTCTCCTTCCTTCTTCTACCGTTCTCTCTTTTCACCCTCTCCCACTTCCCCCTTCCCCTACCACTCTTTCTCAAAACCTCTCTCTATTTTATCCTCTTCCTCTCCCTCCGTTCTCTCCTCCCTTTGTTCCCCCTCGCTTCTTCTTCCTTCCTTCCCGTTTTCTTCTTTCTCTCTTTCTTTTTCGCATCCTCTCTTCCCATCTTCTTGCTTTCCTATTCTTTCCCTGTTCCTTCCTTCCTCTGCCATTCCCTCCACCTCTCTCTCTCTCTCATCTTTCTTTTATTATTTAGATTCTCATTACATCCTTCCCCACCAGAGTTCCCCCTCATTTTCTTTCTCTCACCATCCGATCTCCGTTTTCTGAGAGGGACGGGTAACTCCTCCATTTTCCCCAAACAACACTACCGGTAATGGGAAGAGAGAAACCCGTGTCATTATCTACCAACACAATATGGAGGGAAGAAAGGAAACGCTTGATAATGATAGTGATGATGAGGGAAAGTTTGATGATGATAAGAGAAGCAATAAGGGGAGACTTAAATACGTAAAAGTATAGTAAATGCTGTGTTTTCACTAATTTGCGTTCTCTCTCTCTCTCTCTCTCTCTCTCTCTCTCTCTCTCTTAGTTCTCGTCCTCCTCCTTTTCTTGCATCCCTCCCTTTTTGATACACTTTTCCTCTTTTCCTTTTTTTTTTTTTTTTCCAGTTTTCCATGTCTGTTATTTACTGATTTTCTCCCTCCCTCCTTCCCTCCTTCCTTCCTTCCTTCCTTCCTTCCTCCCTTCCTCCCCTCCTTCCTTCCTTCCTTCCTTCCATCCAACCTTCCTTCCTTCCTTCCTGTCTGTGACCGCATTCCCATACTCTGCGATATTAGAAGGAATTGTGTAGTGAAACCCCTGGTTATATTCATGTTTTATTGTGTAATTGAGAGAGAGAGAGAGAGAGAGAGAGAGAGAGAGAGAGAGAGAGAGAGAGAGAGAGAGAGATTCTGATGTATATTTGTGTGTGTGTGTGTGTGTGTGAGAGAGAGAGAGAGGGAGAGTTTCCTCCTCCTCCTCCTCCTCCCCCCCCTTCTCATTCTAACTTCTCAGCATATATGATCATCCCTCTTGACCTTACTATTTTTCTGTCTTTTCTCATTTTTCTGTTATTCCTCCTATTTTTCTTGTCATTTTCCTTTTCTTCTCTCTTTTCTCTCCTCCCAGGTCTTCCTCACCCTTTTTTTTTTTCTTCGTCTCGTCTCCTTTTTGCTCCTCTTTTTTCCTCTTCTTTTCTTTTCTCTCGTGTCTCTTCCTTTTGTTTCTTTTTTTCCTATTTCCCCCTTTTTTTAATCCTCTGTTTCCCTCTTCACCTTTGTCGTCGTCCTCTCCCTTTCTTCTCTTTTTCCTAGTCCTCTCCTTTTTCCTTCATTTTTTCTCTTTTCCCTCTTGTTTTCGCTTTATGATCTCTTTTTCCACTTCTTCGTCTTCTGTTACCTCTTCTGGTTTCTACTGCACATCTTTCTCGTCTGCCTCTTCTTCCTCTTACTTCTTATCTTTCTCCTCATCTCTTCTTTCTCCTCCACTTATTATGTTTTCCTCCTCCTCCTTCTCTTCCTCCTCCTCCTCCTCCTCATCATCATCATCATTTTTATGTCTTATTTTCTCGTCAGTAATTGTGATAGTTGTGGTAACCGATGGTAGTTATGTTAGACGATGGTGATAGTTGTGGTAGGCGATGGTGGTAGTTGTGGTAGGCGATGGTGGTTGCTGGGAGATGGTCATGGTGGTAGTTGTGGTAGGCGATGGTGGTACTCATGCTAGGGTGGTAATGGTGGTAGTCGTGGTAGGCGAAGGTGGTATTTGTGGTAGGGTGGTAATACTTGTGCTAGGGTGGTAATGATTGTAGTTTTGGTAGGCCAATGTGGTAGTTGTGGTAGGCGATGGTGGTAGTTGTGCTAGGGTGGTCATGATGGTAGCTGTGGTAGGCGATGATGGTTGTGGGTGGTAGTTGTGGTAGGCGATGGTGGTAGTTGTGGTAGGCGATGGTGGTGGTTGTGGTGGTGGTTTCCTGTAGCGTGAATAACTTGTAGCATTGGGGATGAAGCTAAGTCGGTCAGGTGAGTGTGTTTGTGTGTGCTTCCTTGTTTGATCTCAGTTCTTACTTGTGTTTGTGTGTTTGTATTTTGTGTCAGACGTGTTTTGTGTCTGTGGCTCTTATTCTCGTAAATTAAGGAAGCTTCCTAACACCTCTTCCTTACCGATTTATTTTTGGATATGGTTGGCTTATGTAGATAGGTACAGAAAACGTTTGCGAAGATAGGTAGGCAGATTGGTAAAGATAGTGATAAACAGACATGCTTTCTCCAAACAGACTTACTTACGGAGTGGAGAAAGCATGTCAATTGGTGTTTATGCTGTTGCTTGAAATTGGAAGGAAATCATGACGAGAAACTATGTCAGAGATCAAGGTGTGGATGGATGGATAGATAGTTGAGTGAATGGATGGATGGTTGGTTAGTTGAATGGATGGATGGTTGGTTAGTTGAATGGATGGATGGATGGTTGGATGGATGGATGTATAGATGGGTGAATGGTTGGTTGGATGGATGGTTGGTTAGTTGAATGGATGGATGGTTGGTTAGTTGAATGGATGGATGGATGGTTGGTTGGATGGATGGATGAATAGATGGATAGATAGTTCGATGGATGGATGGTCAATTGGATGAGTGGATGGGTGGATGGATAGATGGGTGGATGGTTGGTTGGATGAATGGATGGATAGTTCGATGAATGGATGGTTGGTTGGTTGGCTGGATGGATGGATGGATAGTTCGATGGATAGACGGATGGTCGATTGAATGAATGGATGGTTGGATGGATAGATGGATGGCAGATATATGGGTAGATAAATAGATGTAAGGATAGATTGCTAAGTAGATTGATGAATGGATGTGTGGTTGTAAGTTTAGATTGCTAAGTATATGGATGGATGGATTGATGGATGGTTGGCTAGATTGATGGTTAAAAGTAGATATAAGGATGGATAGATAAAAATGTAGATAGATGAATAGATGGATGGATGGGAGGATGGTTATATGGATCGTTACTAAATAGATATAAGGATGGATAGATAAAAATGTAGATAGATGAATAGATGGGAGGATGGTTATATGGGTCGTTACTGGCTGGATGTGTGGAGAGAGAGAGAGAGAGAGAGAAGTGGAGGCACATAGCTATATCCCAAAAGTGAAAGTCCCCCCCCCTTCCTCCCTCTCTCCTTCCCTCATACCACCCTTCTCTCCATCCTTCCTTACCTCCCTTTTTCCCTCCCTCCCACCCTCCTTGCACATCATCATTCCTCTCTCTTCCTCCTTCCTCCCCTCCTTCCCTCGATCATTCTCTTCCTCCCTCCTATCCTTCACATCACCTATCCTTTCTTCCACCCCCCCTTCACAGCACCCACCCTCCCTCCTTCCCTCCCTCCCTCCCTCGATCGTATGCCGTAATAGATACAATTACTGTACATCGTCGGTCTGCAGGGGTAAATAGAGTAGATATCTTTAGTATTTTTACACTAACTTGGCCTTTACACTGTCTTGAGAGAGAGAGAGAGAGAGAGAGAGAGACTTTTACTTTATCTTGGAGGAGAGAGAGAGAGAGAGACTTTTACTTTATCTTGGAGGAGAGAGAGAGAGAGAGAGAGAGGTGAAAGGGAAAGTCAGGTCTACAGGTACCTCACCCACACCCTGAGTGCCATAGCAAGTGTGTATATGTGTGTGTGTGTGTGTGTGTGTGTGTGTGTGTGTGTGTGTGAGAGAGAGAGAGAGAGAGAAAGAGAGAGAGGTGAAAGGGAAAGTCAGGTCTACAGGAAGCTCACCCACACCTTGAGTGCCGTAGCAAGAGTGTATATGTGTGTGTGTGGGTGTGAGAGAGAGAGAGAGAGAGAGAGAGAGAGAGAGAGAGCACATGTAGCTAATTGTGTTTTTGTTTCAGGTTCGTAATGGTGAAGGGGCTCGTTTGATCTCGAGTTCTGTTAATGGTGCATTTATGTACCTCCCTCCCTCCCTCCCTCCCTCTCTCTCTCTCTCTCTCTCTCTCTCACTTAAAAATTTTGCTCCCAATGCAGGGTTTCAGAAGAGAAGTTTTGTTATCCTCTAGAAAGGCCCTAAGGCATAAAAAAAAAATATTATGGCACAGCGTTTATTCCAATGCAGAACAGTGTAGGAAAAAAGAGAGAAAAGAGAAAGAATACTTGAAGATTATTTTTCCCAAAGGCGTTGCGTAATGAGGGTAAGACACAAATGTAACCACCTGTGCTGGGTGAAGCAGTGTCAAAGGGTTGGCAGCACTGAAGGGCAGTTTTAGGCCAAGTTAAAGTGAGAAGAATGTATAGGTGTGGGTGATGCAGCCTGTGTGGCGTATGTACCCCTGGTGCTGGTTCATATATATATATATAGATAGATAGATAGATAGACAGATATAGATATAGATAGATAGATAGATAGACAGATATAGATATACAGTATATATAATATTTATTTAATAAGATTTAATCATTAAGGCAGTCGCCCCCCTGATTGGTGCGTGTGTTGTGAGGGTGTGGACCAAGGCGTCATGTAAATCACGTTTAATCCCGCATAACGTGAAGAAGTAAAGGCAGCCGTCCCCCTGATGGGTGCGTGTGTTGGGGGTGTGTGATGTGGTAGCCGCCCCCTTGATGGGTGCGTGTGCTGGGGGTGTGTGGACCCAGGAGTCACGTAGATCACATTAATAAGTACTTGACCTTAAGCGGAAATCAATTTTAATCCTCCAAACGTAAAGAAGTAAGGGTAGCCGCCCCCCTGATGGGTACGTGTGTTGGGGGGGGTGATGTAGCCGTCCCCCTTAGGGGTGCGTGTGTTGGGGGGGTGTGATGTGGTAGCCGCCCCCCTGATGGGTACGTGTGTTGGGAGTGTGATGTGGTAGCCGCCCCCCTGATGGGTATGTGTGTTGGGGGGGGTGATGTGGTAGCCGCCCCCCTGATGGGTGCTTGTGTTGGGGGATGTGTGGACCCAGACGTCTTAGAGATCAAATTTAGTCTCGTTTGACGTGAAGAAGCAGTTTTATATTTCGAACCGGCAGGGAGGGCGAGGACTGGCTAACCCCCTTTTCTTTCTTTTCCACATATCTGACCATTGGCCTTTTAGATTCCATCCCATCCCCCATCTTTCCTTTACTACCCTTAATTACCTCCGTATTTTCCTCAGATCCACTCTTCTTTTCCCTAATCGCCTGCTTTTTCCCCCTCTCCCCTGTCTTTTGTTCTTTGTTCCCCTTTTTCGTTTTTTCTCTTTTATTTTTTCGTCTCTTTCCTCTCTCCTCTCGCTGCCCCTTTTTGTCACCCTTTTTGTCTTTTCTTCTTTTGGGAGAGTCGATCAGATTTTGAGGCAGCAGGCCAGTGAGAGACAGATTTATAGTCCCGTCCGGGTTTTCCTCCGCGATCCTAAGTATTTTATTTTTGGCTTTTTCAGCTATTTTTTGAGCCCACATATCAAGGACGACGTACTCGTCCTCGGTGAAATGTTGTGTTGATGGAGCGGGAGAGATGAAGTGGGAGGAGGACGAGGGGAAGAGACCACCTGGTGCAGTGGCAAGTGGGGTTTTGACGGACGGGGTAGGGGGAGAGTTGGGGGAAAGATGGGAGGGAGCAGTAGGAGTAGGAGTGGGAGGAAGGGGAGCAGGGGTGGGAGGAAGAGGAGCAGGTGTGGGAGAGGAAGGGAAGAGACCCCCTGGCGCAGTAGCAAGTGGGGTTTTCACTGAAGGGGTTGGGGGAGTGTTGGGGGAAAGAGGGGCAGGAGCAGTAGGGGTAGGGGTGGGAGGATGGGGAGTCGGGGTGGGAGGAAGGGGAGCAGGGGTGGGAGAGGAAGGGAAGAGAGCCCCAGGCGCAGTGGCAAGTGGGGTTCTGACAGACGGAGTTGGGGGAGTGTTAGGGGAAGGTGGGACAGGGATAGGAGTGGGGGTCTTGTATATAGTTGGGGGAGATGGGGTAGGCGTGGGGGTCCTGTATATAGTTGGGGGAGATGGGGTAGGTGTGGGGGTTTTATATATGGTAGGGGGAGATGGGAGGGGGCGTTGGTGGGTGGGAAGGGGACGGGTGGGGTGTTGTGTCAGGGATGCAGCAGGACGTCCCCGGGTGGGTCCTGGCCTCCCGGTAGGTCCCGGCCTCCCGGTGGGTCCTGGCCCCCCGGTGGGTCCCGGCTGTCCAGTGGGTCCTGGCCTACCGGTAGGTCCTGGCATCCCAGTGGGTCCTGGCCGCCCGGTGGTCCCTGGCCTCCCTGTGGTCCCCGGCCGCACGGTGGTCCCAGGCAGCACGGTGGTCCCCGGCTGCACGGTGGTCCCCGGCTGCACGGTGGCCCCTGGCCCCGGCCGCATGATGGTCCCCGGCTGCACGGTGGCCCCTGGCCCCGGCCACACGGTGGTCCCCGACTGCACAGAGGTTCTTGGCTGCACAGTGGTCTCCAGCTGCACGGTGGTCCCCGGCTGCACGGAGGTCCCCGGCTGCACAGAGGTCCCCGGCTGCACGGTTCCCAACGGCTGCACGGAGTTCCCCGGCTGCACAGAGGTACCCGGCTGCACGGTTCCCACCAGCTGCACGGAGGTCCCAGGCTGCACGGTTCCCACCGGCTGCACAGAGGTCCTCGGCTGCACAGAGGTCCCCGGCTGCACGGAGGTCCCCGGCTGCACGGAGGTCCCCAGCTGCACGGTTCCCACCGGCTGCACGGTTCCCATCGGCTGCACGGTGGTCCCCGGCCGCACGGTGGTCCCCGGCCGCATGGTGGTCCCCGGCCGCACTGTGGTCCCAGGCCCCAGCCCCGGCCGCACGGTGGTCCCAGGCCCCAGCCCCGGCCGCACGGTGGTCCCAGGCCCCAGCCCCGGCCGCACTGTGGTCCCAGGCCCCAGCCCTGGCCGCACGGTGGTCCCAGGCCCCAGTCCCGGCCGCACGGTGGTCCCAGGCCCCGGCCGCATGGTGGTTCCAGGCCCCGGCCGCACGGTGGTCCCTGGCCCAGGCCGCACGGTGGTCCCAGGTCCTGGCCGCATGGTGGTTCCAGGTCCCGGCCGCATGGTGGTTCCAGGCCCCGGCCGCATGGTGGTTCCAGGCCCCGGCCGCACGGTGGTCCCTGGCCCAGGCCGCACGGTGGTCCCAGGCCCTGGCCGCATAGTGGTTCCAGGCCCCGGCCGCATGGTGGTTCCAGGCCCCGGCCGCACGGTGGTTCCAGGCCCCGGCCGCACGGTGGTTCCAGGCCCCGGCCGCACGGTGGTCCCTGGCCTCGGCTGCACGATGGTCCCCGGCCGCACGGTGGTCCCAGGCCCCGGCCGCACGGTGGTCCCAGGCCCCAGCCGCACGGTGGTCCCTGGCCTTGTGGTCCCTGGCCCCGGCCCCACAATGGTCCCTGGCCCTGGACCCACGGTGTTCCCTGGCCCCGGCCGCACGGTGGTCCCAGGCCCCTGCTTCATAGTGGTCCCAGGCCCCTGCTTCATAGTGGTCCCAGGCCCCTGCTTCATAGTGGTCCCAGGCCCCTGCTTCATAGTGGTCCCAGGCCCCTGCTTCATGGTGGTCCCAGGCCCCACAGTGGTCCCAGGCCCCTGCTTCATAGTGGTCCCAGGCCCCTGCTTCATAGTGGTCCCAGGCCCCTGCTTCATAGTGGTCCCAGGCCCCTGCTTCATAGTGGTCCCAGGCCCCTGCTTCATAGTGGTCCCAGGCCCCTGCTTCATAGTGGTCCCAGGCCCCTGCTTCATAGTGGTCCCAGGCCCCTGCTTCATAGTGGTCCCAGGCCCCTGCTTCATAGTGGTCCCAGGCCCCTGCTTCATAGTGGTCCCAGGCCCCACGGTGGTCCTTGGCCCCGGCTGCATGGTGGGCCCCGGCTGCCTGGTGGGCCCCGGCTGCATTGTGGGCCCCGGCTGCATTGTGGGCCCCGGCAGCCTGGTGGGCCCCGGCTGCATGGTGGGCCCCGGCTGCATGGTGGGCCCCGGCTGCATGGTGGGCCCCGGCAGCCTGGTGGGCCCCGGCTTCATGGTGGGCCCCGGCTTCATGGTGGGTCCTGGCCCCGGCAGCCTGATGGGCGGCGGCGGCAAGGGGGGGTCAAGTCTGGTGGGGCGGAAAGGCAGGTGGGTTGGCGCCGAGAGGGGTGGGATGTGGGGGGAGGAGGGGTGGGCCTCCACGGCCTTCAAGCTGCTCTCCGCCTCCTTCCCCGCCCCCTCCCACGCGGCCAACACCCTCCTGAAGCATTCTGGCCGCCCGCACGGCTCGGCGTGGGGCTCGCCGCCCCCCACGCCCCTGTAGCTGATTTTGTTCACTTTGTTTTTGTTCTGTCTCTTTTTATCGTTGTTATTCATTTGATTCATTTTATTTTCGTTTTCGAAATTGAATTTGGAAATCGTGTTGATCAAATTCACACCGAAAGTCGGGTACAACTTTGACAGAGAAACTAAGATTCTTTCTCTAACATGTTCAAAGGTTCATCATCATCATCATCATCATCATTATCAGTATCATCATCATTATCAATATCATCATCATTATCAATATCATCATCATAAACAACAAGCAGCGTAAAAAGGTCGTGATGATGGTGATGATGATGATGATGATGATGATATTGATGATGCCGAAAAGGGTGGCTCTCTCACCAACGCACACTGGTATACCTACCTACCCCGTATAGAGTGAATGGAGTGAGAGACTGACTAGGAGAGTGAATGTGAGCTTGATGGAGGACGGCGGGGATGGGGGCGACTGAGGATGATGATGATGAGGGATGGGGTGTGGAGATGTATGAGTGGGGAGGGTGTGAGCTGGAGAGTGGCCAGCTGTTGGAGACATGGGGCCTCCTCCTCCTCCTCCTCCTCATCATCATCATCATCATCACCACCACCCTATCCTCCAGTGGACAAAAATGATGACATTGGTGATTTATGGTGCTGATGTTGATGACATATGAATGATGATGGTGGTGATTGTGATGATGTTGATTGTGATGATAATGATGATAAGGGTAATAGACAAAGCTGATGATGGATGAATGACAGTGATAGTGGTGATGGATGATTGATAAAATTGCTGCCTGGGTGATAATGATAGTACTATTAGGTGGATGATGATGATGATGATGACTGCTGGAAGGGGTTTAAGAAATAACGTTAACGTATAGGTACGATAGTTTAATACGTAGCCATGACGGCCAAAAGTCTCTGCTACTACTAATACTACTACTTCTACTTCTGCTACTACTACTACTACTGCCACCACCACCTCCTCCTCCTCCTAATATTATGTTCATTATCTTGGCGAAAGATATCTGTCTCCATTTTGATTTATGAGCTGTAACAAACTAACACTAGAATGTGATGCTAGTCACGAAGAAGTGCAATGGAACGTAGTGCCATAGTATTACCTTAATCTGCTAATCATGATGTGCTAAGACTAAGTAGACCGTATTATTTGCCTTTGATACTGGGCAGCGGGTTAAACGCAATAGAATATGCTAGTCACGAAGAAGTGTTGCTAAAGCTGATGATGATATTGCCGTTGTGGTCCAAGGCTCATCAGAAATGTATACCCGGTGGACTAGAGGCTGAAATTATTCGACCTGCAGCCCACCACCCTCCTTACGAGGGATAGGGAGGCGACGGAGGGACGATTGTATAGCCAGGCAGTTAAGCCGACTAGTATATCTGTTTGTCAATGTGTTTATCCATCTGTTTTGTTTGTGTTTGTGTGTGTGTGTGTGTGTGTGTGTGTGTGTGTGTGTGTGTGTGTATCAAAATTTGGTTTTGTCGGGCCCCACTTCACTTGCAGTTGTTATATTTATCCCTAGCGAACTAGTTCTTGTGTGAGCCGAATGGCCGTGGAATAAACACTGCACCCCCGTCTTGGCCATGCACCCCTCCCCACCATGGCCATGCACCCCACTCCCCACCATGGCCCTGCACCCCACTCCCCACCCAGGCCATGCACCCCACTCCCCACCCAGGCCATGCACCCCACTCCCCACCATGGCCATGCACCCCACTCCCCACCCAGGCCATGCACCCCACTCCCCACCATGGCCATGCACCCCACTCCCCACCCAGGCCATGCACCCCACTCCCCTACATGGCCATGCACCCCACTCCCCACCCAGGCCATGCACCCCACTCCCCACCATGGCCATGCACCCCACTCCCCACCCAGGCCATGCACCTCACTCCCCACCATGGCCATGCACCCCACTCCCCACCCAGGCCATGCACCCCACTCCCCACCATGGCCATGCACCCCACTCCCCTCCCAGGCCATGCACCCCACTCCCCACCCAGGCCATGCACCCCACTCCCCACCCAGGCCATGCACCCCACTCCCCACCATGGCCATGCACCCCACTCCCCACCCAGGCCATGCACCCCACTCCCCACCATGGCCATGCACCCCACTCCCCACCCAGGCCATGCACCCCACTCCCCACCATGGCCATGCACCCCACTCCCCACCCAGGCCATGCACCCCACTCCCCACCATGGCCATGCACCCCACTCCCCACCCAGGCCATGCACCTCACTCCCCACCATGGCCATGCACCCCACTCCCCACCCAGGCCATGCACCCCACTCCCCACCATGGCCATGCACCCCACTCCCCACCCAGGCCATGCACCCCACTCCCCACCCAGGCCATGCACCCCACTCCCCACCATGGCCATGCACCCCACTCCCCACCCAGGCCATGCACCCCACTCCCCACCATGGCCATGAACCCCACTCCCCACCACCGCCGCTATTCACGCTCTCTGCCCTGTTATTAAATCTGAGTTTGTAATGGTGTAAGGAAGTCCACCATTCTTGATCCTAGTGCTGAAAGAGGAGGAGTCGGTGGGGTGGGGAAGGAAGGAAGGAGATGGGGAAAGAAGGGTGAGGAAGAAAGGGAAGGAAGGAGGTGGGGAAGAGGAGGAGGATGAAGAAAGGGAAGCAAGGAGGTGGGGAAGAAGAGGATGAGGAAGAAAGGAAAGGAAGGAGGTGGAGAAGAGGAAGATAAGGAAGGAACGGAAGGGTAGGGAGAGGCTGGGTTGGAAAAAAAGGCTGAGAGAGGGGAGGGAGGCTGGAGTGGAGTGGAAAGTTAGGGGTAGGGGAGAGTGGGGGTGTTGGAGGAAGGGAGGGAGGGAGAGAAGATAGGGTGAAAAGGATGATGATGGGGTTGGGGTGTGGTAAATAAGGGGAAAGGGAGTGGTTGGAAGTTGTGCATGCGCGGGGGGGGGGGTGAATATTGGGGTGAAGGTTAGAGTTGGGATGGGGAGGAAGGGAGACTGAGCATAGAGTGAGTGGGGAAGGAGGTGGGGAGAGAGGGAGGGAGGAGAGAGGGTGAAGTGAGGAAAGAGGAGAAGGAGGGAAGGGCATGGGGAAGGAATTGGAGGAGAGATGGAAGGATGGAGGAAGGAGGACAGGGAGAGGGAGGGAGGAAGGTAAGGAAAAGGAGAGCAGAATAAATGTCCGAAAATTTTAGGAGAAAAGACGAAAGCTTAACTAACCGCAGCATGGACACATTTGGGCCACACACTCATCAACACATCACTCCAGCCCAAGGAATCCTCGGTCTCGCAGTTCTCGTCTGGAGGTAGAAAGAATGAAATATACAAGAAGTCATGGGGGCGAAGGGGTCAATTAGAAGACAGAGACCTGAGGTAATTACGGGGTTAATGAGCGAACTAGGGTCATTTGCATACAATCCTGGGTACAAACTATAATAACAATAACAACTGCAGTACTAAAACAACAGCAGTAGTACTAAAACAAGAGTACAAAATTAGCATCAGTACGAAAACAACAGCAGCAGTACAAAATCAACAACAAAAATAACAGCAGTAACATCAGGTATATTGTAAACAAAAAATAGCAACTTCAACATAACTACAATATCAGCCAAAACTACAGAAACAGACACAACAACAACATCATCATCATCATCATCAGCAGCAGCAGCAGCAGCAGCAGAAAAAAATAAAGCTGCATCAAGAAAAACAACAAAAAATGTAAACACACAGCACAACAGCAACAACGTGTGGATCTTTCAACAGTACTTCATGTTCAACCCTCCAACAGTGCATAGATGGATGGGTAGGTAGATAGATAGATGGGTAGGTAGGTAGGTAGGTGTACACACACACACACACACACACACACACACACACACACACACACACACACACACACACACACACACACACACACACACACACACACACACACACATACACACATTTGGTATAACGGTAACGAGGAAATAGGAACCAAGAGAAGAAATTTAAACAGTAAAGAGCTTGTCAGAGAGAGAGAGAGCGATGACCAGAACCCTTACCCCATCTGTCATCTCAATTAGAGAACGATGTCGACTATTTTAGAAAAAAAAAGACAAATAAAACAAATCAAACCACCCCTCCACCATTACAACAAAAACAAGTCCCCTATAATTGTTTTTCCTGCCTCAAGTTTTCCGTCTTCCCTCCACTAATTGCCTCCTCGTGTTCTTCTAATGTTCTTCTTGTTAGTTGTTATTTCTCTGATGGCACCTGCCTGTTCAACCGTGAGCTTTGTTTACGTACTTGTTCGATTAATATTTGTTTTGTGCAATGACTATCTTGATTGCTTGTGTTTTATATGTATATCTATCAACATTTATATCCCTGTCTCTGTCTGTCTGTCTATCTATCTATCTGTCTGTATTCGATTAATATTTTTGTTTTTTGCAATTGACAAACTTAATTGCTCGTGTTTCATCTATCTATTATGTATGTATGTATCTAAATAAAATTTCTGTCAGAGGACTTCTCAGAACATATGTCAATGTGAATGAAAGCTCAGATGGTGGTGATGGTGTTGATGATGATGATCTTGATGATGATGATGATGTTTTCTTGTCATTAATTGCATGTTTCTTTTCGTTTCAGGTATGTGTTGTGGTAAAAGACGTGTTTGGGCCTCACTACCCACACTGCAGTTGGTGGTAATGTTGAACTGGCTCTTATATGCAGGGTGCTCCATACATAACACTTCTCTTACTCTCTGATGGGCAATTATCGCGTGTTGGGAACGGCTATACAGTATTATTATCAAAGTCCACCCTGCATCATTTATTCATTTACCACTCTCACTGCCACGTTCATTAATTTACAACCCACTACCACACTGCCTCGTTTATTCATTGACTGCTTACACTGCCACATCAAGCATTTTGTACTCCCACTTCAACCCCATGCCCACACCGGCAGACTGAGCCGGCCCCACAACACACAAAGTGCTATCAGACGAATATCTAATGGAGTTCTGTGTATGGACAACCCATTGTTATGTTTATGTACCGAATGTATTTAAATTATTCACTCTTCAGTCATTCTTTCTTTCTTTCCGCCTTTCCTTTTTATATCTTTTATTCAGTTTTTCTTTCTTTTTATGCCTTTCTTTCTTTCCTTCTGCTGCCTTTCTTTCCTTCTTTCTTTCTGCCTTTCTTTTTACACCTTTCTTTCATTCTTTCTTTTTATGCTTTTCTCTCTCTCCTTCCGTCCTTCAGCGTTTCACCCCTATGTCTTAACTTTTTCCCTCTTCCCTTTTTTCTTGATATTTTCCTTCTTCTTTCTAACATTCTTTTTCTTCCTCTCTTTCTTCTTAAGTTCTGTCTTATTTTTTTCCTTATTTTTTTCTCCTCCCACTTTTTCCCACCTTCTCTCTCTCTCTCTCTCTCTCTCTCTCTCTCTCTCTCTCTCTCTCTCTCTCTCTCTCTCCATTCTTCGTTTTTCGTCCTATCTTTCATCTTTTCTTCTCCATTTTCCCCTCCCAACATTCTCTCTCCCATTCTATTTTCCAACCTTTCTCCTCTCTCCTCCATTCTGTTTTTCCCCTCTCTCTCTCTCTCTCTCTCTCTCTCTCTCTCTCTCTCTCTCTCTCTCTCTCTCTCTCTCTCTCTCTCTCTCTCTCCATAAACAGACCCATCTTTTCCTTCAAGGCCAAGTGTATTAAATAATGTAACGGGTACAAATTTCAGCTCCCAGCTTCTGTAATAATTAGCCTCCTTTATTACACAGGCATGCTTTTTTATTATCTGTATTTATTAGAGATTCATGTTAAGTAATATCATATGATAATGATAACGACGAGCAATTTAGGCTTAATAAATGAGATTACAATTTATAGTTATTTGTAAGGAATTATAACAAGTAATGCTTTTCTTAGTGCAGATTTAAACACGCTGTATATTTTACTCTTGTTAACCTAAAACTGTCATCTCTTCATCTTGAATGCCGAATTGTAGTAGTAGTAGTAGTTGTTGATCAGCCCAGTCTGTTAGGCCGAACAGACCTATCAACCGCAGCCAAGCAACAACCCCTACAGGGAACCGATGTTCCCTTGCGATTGACAGCCTAGCAACAGCGAGGCGCGGGGAAAAGTGTGGAAGTTTAGTTCCTGGATGGATGCCATATTTGCGTCTCTCCTCCCGGTTAGCAGGGACACCATAACAGACTCCAAATCGCCTCGTTATCTGGTTATATGGTTGCCATCCAGCGTTGTCAGTGGTTTCCTGGGTTGCAGTGAAATATGAGACATGTCAGTGTAGAGCCACCTAACGTGGAACGATGGGTAATAAAATGTGACTGAAAGGAAAAGGAGAAATAAGAAGAGAGGAGGGCAGACACAGAAACAAAATGATTGATGTAAAGGAAGAAGTAGACAGCACAACATCAAGTGAGTGGATGATGGTTGCCACCACCTACCACCTAGTTGAAGCAGTAAAAGAGAACAGGATCTATTTTAAGTACGCGACCAGAATCACATCATTGGCACTAAATACAAGTGGTGTGTAATTAATGGGGGTTTTAGTGCTTGTTATTGCCCGTAAAACATTAGTCATTATCACACGAGTTAAAACGGGCCTTATATTCCTGTCTGCTTCCTCCTCCTACTCGACCTCCCACTCACTACCTCCCACTCCCACTACCACCCTTCCCTCTACATCCGCTCCTACCTCCCCTCCTCAACCTCCCTCCCTTTGCCTTCCCCTAGCTACCGTCACTTACCTCCTCCGCCTCTACCTCCCTTCTTCCTCCCTCCCTTTACCTCTCCATCACTACTCCCTTCTGCCACCACCCCTTTACCCTCCCTCCATCTCCAACTGACATACCTCCCTCCATCTACCATTCCTTCTTCTCCCCCCACTCATCCTCCTTTTCTCTTTTTCTCTCACTCTTGCTACCCCCCCTCTCCCACTCCCTCTCCCTCTCCTCCCGCCTCATTCCCCTTTCCATTTCCCCCTTCACTTTTACCTCCCCGCCTTTCCCTGTCGCTCCCTCTCCCTTTCCCTCTTCTCCACCCTCCCATTTTCTCTTTTCTACATTCTTCCTTCACTTAACCCCCCCCCCACCTCCGTCATCTTTCCCTTTCTTCATTCCCCTTTTCTTTCCTCATTTCTTCTCTCCTCTTCTCTTCTCTCCTCTTTTCTCGTTTCTCTTCTCTTTTCTCTTCTCTTTTCTTCTCTTCACCATGATCTCTCATGCCTTTCTACTTCCCTTCTTTCCTCTCCCCATCTTCTTTCCCCCATTCCTTCGCCTCCCCTCCCTCCCCCCCATTCCCTCTATTTCTCCCCTACATCTCCTCATCCTATTCTCCCCCCCCCCTCTCTCTCTCTTTAAGGGTCATAAAACCCCCTCAGGCTGATCAAAATAGAGCCTTGGCAGATGCTGGTCAACGTACACACACACACACACACACACACACACACACACACACACACACACACACACACAGTATCAGTAGTAGAGGTATTGTTATTAGTAGTAGTAGTAGTAGTAGTAGTAGTAGTAGTACAGGTATTTTATTATTAGTAGTAGTAGTACAGGTATTTTATTACTAGTAGTAGTAGTAGTAGTAGTAATAGTAGTAGTAATAATAGTAGTAACCCCTAAATAAATAGTACGGATACCTATGCACCAGGACACAAAATGGCGTCGGTGTCCAAATGTCCTTAATAAAAGCACCACTTAAGATGAAACAGGCAATTATCGTACATCTCCCGGCATTCCCTCACGCCCACACCCCAGGCGGCTGTCTTACGCTCCGAGCAAAATTATCGTTTCGTGTTGTCACCGTAATCGGCACTGTAACTAAGCATCATATCACTTTCCTTTGTCACTGTATTTTCACTGTAACTTGACATAATATCACGTTTTGTTACTGTAATCATCACTGTACCTAAGCATCATATCGCTTTCCTTTGTCACTATTTTCACTGTAACTTGACATAATATCACGTTTTGTCACTGTAATCGTCACTGTAACTAAGCGTCATATCGCTTTCCTTTGTCACTGTATTTTCACTGTAACGACATAATATCACGTTTTGTCACTGTACCCCTTTCACTGTAATCTGCCCTTGTATAGTTTCTTGTCAGTGTATTTTTCTGTAAATTGCTATATTATTGTTTCGTGTTGCCACCATACTCTTTTCACTGTAACTTGACATAATATCACGTTTTGTCACTGTACTCCTTTCACTCTAACCTGGCCTAGTATAGTTTCATGTTGTCACTATTTTACTGTAAATTCATGTAATATTGTTTCGTGTTGTCACGATACTCTTTTCACTGTAACTTGGCCTAATATTACTCGTTTTTGTCACTGTACTCTTCACAGTAACCTGGCCCAGTATCGTTCGAGTTGTCACCGTATGTTCACTGTAACTCAGCGTAATGTTAGGAAAAGAGAGGAAAACGAAAGCTGTAGGGGAAGAGGTGCATGGTGGAGGGATGGGTGTAGAGTAGGAAAAATTTACTTCGAAAAACAGTAAAGAAAAGCGAAGTAAATTTAAGGAAGTTGGAAAGGAACGAAGGGAGGGGGGGAGTGGAGAGAGAGAGAGGGGGGGGGTGCAAAATGGAAGAATGATTTTTTTTTTTCCGGGTTCATCGTAAATGTGAGCCCGGTGGACTTTTTTTTTTTTTTTTTTATGCGAGGAAGAAGGAACCAAAGGCCATGAGCCCGCATGAGACTGCATGCTTAAGTTTCCATTCTGCTGTCCATCCTCCTACTTTTGAGAGATTGTGAAGGAGTTGATGTTTGTATAACCAGGCAGTGGAGCCGCCTGCTTATATCGGTGCCACCACGTGAAGTAGAGTCGGATACCC
>NC_137035.1:4322500-4335000 GCF_032717465.1 Coenobita brevimanus
CACACACACACACACACACACACACACACACGCACGCACGCATGCACGCGCGCGCGCGTACCCAGCATGCTATCATCCTTCTCCAAATGACTCTCTTTATCCTGACATAATCCAGTGATGACGTTTAAGTGTGTGCATCTGTTTTCCGTGTGTGTGTGTGTGTGAGAGAGAGAGAGAGAGAGAGAGAGAGAGAGGTACGTTCTCCTTTCAAATATCAGTTCTTGATCCCTTTAATATACCACCCATTCAGTCTAGCGCTAACGAGGAGCCTACACGCGGTGGCACTGTTTACCCCGGGGTGTAGGGAGGCAGATCTACCCGAGAACCAAACCTCCTGATATTTCCCTGCACCTCGCCGTGGGAAGGGCCAAATTCCGACCCCATTGAGGCGCTGTCCACCACAAGGGGGCGCCGGATCCCTACCTGGTGTATGTAGGATGGCCCCTCAGAAGTACTTGCTTACATGTGGTCGATGGGACTTCTCGGTCAGACAATTCGAGTTAAGGAGCAACAACAACAACAGCAGTAATAATATTTCTCTCTCTCTCTCTCTCTCTCTCTCTCACTGTGGCCGAGAGAGGATGTGAATGTGTGTGTGTGGTCGAACATGTGTGACTGTATGCAACTGGGAATGATGTGCGAAGTTGATTCACACATGGACGCGCTCTGTGTGTGTGTGTGTGTGTGTGTGTGTGTGTGTGTGTGTGTGTGTGTGTGTATGTGTGTGTGTGTCTCGTATGAGCCTGCGTGGATATGTTCATGTATATTTGTGGTGGGCCTGTGTGTGTATGTGTGTGTGTGGTCTGGGATCGCCTAGGGGAGGTGTATACGTCAGATTAATGGGCAGAAGGCCAGCAGGACTGTGTGTCGAGGGCAAATGTGTGAGTGTGTGTGTGTGTGAAAGAGAGAGAGACAGAGACAGACAAAGAGAGAGAGAAAGAGAGAGATGCAAAAGATCCCGTGGGAAAGGGGCTGCATTTGTGTGTGTGTGTGTGTGTTAGAAATAAGGTCCCTTCGTAGTTAACTTAGTGGTTGTAAACTTTGTCCCATAATTGAACTTAAATTACCCTTTATATTCCACGGAGATTTCCTTTTAAAGAATACAGTACTTGGAGTTATTAAGTATCCTACCAACCATACAACCACACTACCACTTTTTCTACCAACCACACAGCCCCAGTTGTCCTGCTTACCACACTACCACTTTTCCTACCAACCACACAGCCCCAGTTGTCCTGCCTACCACACAACCACCTGTCCTGCCTGCCACACAACCCCATGCCCTACTAACCACACAGCCCCACTTGTCCTTCCAACCACACAACCGCCTGTCCTACCAACCACAAACCATTAGTTGTATTAGTGATCCTTCTACCACATTGCCTGCCACACATGTCCAGCCAACCATACAACCACCTACCATTCCAACCACATAGTCATATTCTGTCCTACCAACTTACATCCATATTTTCTACCAGTTATACCTACCACCCACACAGCCGCAAATCAACCAACCACTAAACCAACCATACACACAGTGCTTTCAACCACACAGTCACAAATCCTACCAGCCACAACCATACCTCTTACCAACCACACAACCACTTGTACTAAACACATCCCACTAACTACAGCACCAACCACCCCAACAACCATACTTTCAGTCACACAGTCTAATGTCCCACGAGCCACACTAACAAATACCCTACCAACCACACTACCACATTTGTCATCCACATCACCAATCAACCAAACTTTTTTTTTTCTCTCAACCACAGTCATATGCCCTACCAACCACACTATATGTCCTACCAAGAATGCCCTACCACACTACCACACAACCAGGCAGCCATCCAAGACCCGCACATTATCCAAACTTTCTTAATTAACAAAATAATCAATCTCACCGCAATCTCTCGAAATTCTGGGAGAGAGAAAATGGGACGTGGGAGAAAACGGAGATTGGACGAAAATGAGAGAGAGAGAGAGAGAGAGAGAGAGAGAGAGAGACAGAGAGTATGTGGAAGACGAGGGTGGATGGGAGAAGACGGAGACTAACAGAAGAAAAACAGAAAAATAAAATGTAGAAAATAAAAATGAGAGAAAAAAAACGAGTAAGAGAAATGTAATACCGATATGTGTGAGAAAATGGAGGACGAACAAAAGTGAAAGGAAATGGAAAAGTAACAAAAAAAAAAAAAAAATAGCTTACATTACTGACAGTACTAGGTGATTAAAAACGAATGATGGGTACAGATAGTTAAAAAAAAAAAAAAGCGAGAGGGGAGAACAGAATGAAAAATAAACAGAAAATAACTTGAAGGAAACAAAAGAAGTGTAAATAAAAAAAACAGTAGGTGGACGAAAAAAGGAGAAATAAGTAAAAACAGAGATAGCAAGAAATTATGGATGTTTATAGAGAGTGAAAGAATGTAAAGGGGAAATAATAGGATTTGAAAAAGTAATAGTGACGATGGAATATGAAAGGAAAGGAACACCAAATAAATACAATTGGTGGAAGAAGACAGATGAAAAGTAAAAAAGAAAAAGACAAGAAAGGTAAGAGTGGGAGAAACTTGGAGAAAATACAAAAGATGGGAGACTTTTAATTTGGGAATAATGTGATTTGAAAGCTAGAAAATGATCCTAAATTATGTGGAAAAAAATGGTGAGAGGGAAACCAGGAACTTGACTGTGTGTGTGTGTGTGTGTGTGTGTGTGTGTGTGTGTGTGTGTGTACTTGGTTTCATATGGAGTTACGTGGAGAGACAGACACACAAATGAGGAAGTGAAGAAGCGTTGTGGTGTTGATGTTACGATGTTGACGTGAAGAGAGAGAGAGAGAGAGAGAGAGAGAGAGAGAGAGAGAGAGATCAGGGAAAAATATAAATAGGAGAAAACGAGTGAAATCCACGTGGGAGAACCTGATAGAAAACGGATTGTGGGTGGGACCGGAGACTCACTTTTCCCCGTCCTCCTCCGACTCGCTATCCTTGTCTTGTTTTTATACCTTAAGATTCTCTCTCTCTCTCTCTCTCTCTCTCTCTCTCTCTTACCCTCTTTCTCCTCCCTCCCTTCCCTTTCATCTTCCCACTTTAACACTTCTATCGTACCCTCCCTCTCTCCACCTTTCACTCCACTTCTTCTCTCCACCCTTCCTCCACCATTGCCCACTTCGTTCCCTCTTCCCTCCCTCCCTCCCTCCATCCTTCCTTTCGTCTCTCCTCTCTCCTTTCCTCCCTCCCTCCTCTCTCCTAATTTTTCCCTCTCGATTAAAACTTTTGTCTCAGGGTTTCTGTATCATAAATTAATCTCTCTCTCTCTCTCTCTCTCTCTCTCTCTCTCTCTCTCTCTCTCTCCTCTTCCTTTTGTACATCCCTCATATTCCCCCCCCTCCTTCCCTCCCCCGTCTCCCTTCCTTTACTCCTTGCTTCCCTCCTTCCTCCCTTCCTTCCTTCCATCCTTCCTTCCTTCCTTCCTTTCTTCCTTCCTTCCTCTCATCATCTCTCCCTCGCTCTTCTTTTCTGCAGGTATCCTTCCAACACTCAGGGGAAAGTTCCTACACTACTTCAGAAAGCGAGGAGGAAGGAAGAGGAGGAGAAGAAGAAAAAGTAAAGTAAGAGGAGGAGGAGGTGGAGGAGGAGGAGGGGAAAGGGGAGGAGGAGGTGAAGGAAACAAGAGATAGGAGAGAATTTTTCATCACACACACACACACACACACACACACACACACACACACACACACACACACACACACACACACACACACACACACACACACACACACACACACACACACACACACACACACACACACACACACACACACGCCTCGTATTTAAGGTGGTATGGGCGCAATACGTAAGATCGGCGCCTCTGATTGCAAAATACGACGCTCTGGGTTAGTTACGAGAGAGAGAGAGAGAGAGAGAGAGAGAGAGAGAGAGAGAGAGAGAGAGCAGGGGGAAGAAGAAAACTTAAAGCCAAGAAATGTAAATGTATGAGTGGAGAGAGAGAGAGAGAGAGAGAGAGCATTCAGCATGAAATTATAACTATGTATGGTTATATGTATATTGTAGCTCATGCATATCTATTTATCAGTCTATCTATCTGTCTGTCCTTCTATTTATGTATCTATCTACGGGTAAATCTATCTAAGTATAAAGAAAAAATAATTCCACCACCATTAACCTTCTCACGGTCGGGACAGGTCTAGGAATCTTGTATTTGCTAATTTAAGACAGTTTTATTCAGGTGAGAAGTGAGCCATGGGAGCCTGATTGTCTTGCATTAACCCTCTCATCGTAAGGATAACTCTTGTAGTCAATTTATGCTCACAGTTTTAACCTGAAAAAATATAGAAAAGAGAAATGAATGTTACGCCGGATAAGCAAGATAATGATACACAGGATAAATAGTAAGGTTAAAAATGCTAAGGAAAATGTTGGCTTTAAAAAGGCAGATGGGGAGGAAAGTAGGTCAGGCGAGGCAGGAACATCGTTAGGCAAGAGGTCAGATAAAAATGGTCTGTGATAGGGAGAATGTATATGTGATAGATGATGATGTATATAATAATAATAATAATAATAATAATAATAAATAATGTTAATAATAATGGTGGTGATGATGATGATGATGATGATGATGACTACAGCAACTAAAAGAACAGCAATAATAATATAGGTAGTACTAATAGTAATAATAATAATAATAATAATAATAATAATAATAATGACAACAACAACAACTAAAAGAACAGTAATGATAATACAGGTATTAATAATAATAATAATAATAATAATAATAATAATAATAATGATGATGATACCAGTAGTAATAGTAGTAGTAGTAGTAGAAGTAGTAGCAGTAACAGCGGTGATAAATAGTGATAGTTATAATATGCACCAGTTCATGAAAAATATATAATGATTGTGATATAAAATTATTGATGATAATGATACGGATTGGGAATGAAATATTATGCAAAAGTTTCGTAAGTGTGCAGATTAAACTAACATTGTTTTTGACCACTACTGTTCTCTGGTCTTTTCTGGCAACGGTGTGTGAGGATTTGTGGATAGAGTTGGTAATACTGAGGCTTTGTTTTTTCGTACTGAGAGAGAGAGAGAGAGAGAGAGAGAGAGAGAGAGAGAGAGAGAGAGAGAGAGAATATAACATACCCACAAATGTTAATAATTTGTATTATTTTGTGGGAAATGTTGTTCAGATTAGAGAGAGAGAGAGAGAAATAAATTGTAACACTGAATAGGAATATCTGAGTAATATGTTTGGGAAATAATCATTGGTTTGATCTGGTAAGTGTATAGGTTTATTTTTCTTGACTTGGCAACATTTCTTTGGTTTGTCATTGTTAGATCTGGTAAAACTGATTATTTTGAGTTTGAGGTGGTAACTCCATCCTTTTTGTAAACGTGGCAGTACTGCATGGGGTTAATATTTCATTTTTGAGATGGCAATACTGCATTTTTGTGATGGGTCTGTGTGGCAAAGTATTTTAGATTTGGCAACACTTCGGCTTATTTTTAGATTTGGCAACACTTCGGCTTATTTTTGTGGTGACTTGGCAACACTGCACTGCTAAATAATCGTTATATGTGGCAACGTTGAAAGACCATTATACGACTTAGTAATACTGTTTTTTTTTTTTTTTTGTAGACTTGGCACTGCTGCACTGGTTTATGATTGGTATATGTGGCAACGCTGCGGCCAAAAATGATGACCCGCCATCCAATTTTCAGGCCCATATGCCACATAGATATTTTGGGTGCGGAAAATATGATATGGGCACTTTTTTGTGTATAAATTTTAGGCTGTTGGATGTACTCTCTCTCTCTCTCTCTCTCTCTCTCTCTCTCTCTCTCTCTCTCTCTCTCTCTCTCTAAATACTGTATGATATTGACATTTTTGTATATAAATTTTAAGCATTTGTTTCTCTCTCTGTCTGTCTCTCTCTCTCTCTCTCTCTCTCTCACTCAGAAAATACTGTATGATATTGACATTTTGATATATAAATTTTAAGCATTTGTCTCTCTCTCTCTCTCTCTCTCTCTCTCTCTCTCTCTCTCTCTCCTTTATTGCCCTTATCACCCCAGGTAATTACATCATCAGTCTTCATTATCTCCGCATTCTTCGTCTCTTTAATTAGTGCTTCCCTTATCACGCCCTGCTTGTGTGTGTGTGTGTGTGTGTGTGTGTGTGTGTGTGTGTGTGTGTGTGTGTGTGTGTGTGTGTGTGTGTGTGTGTGTGTGTGAGAGAGAGAGAGAGAGAGAGAGAGAATTACCAGCTGGTGGAGTCGGAAGTAAGCCTATTCCTTAACTACAGCTGGTTACAGTACATTTAACACACACACACACACACACACACACACACACACACACACACACACACACACACACATAATGAAAGCGAAACTGTAAACATAGAGAACACAAGTTTAATATTTAAGGAGTTGCACTCAAGCATTGATATCAATATTTAAACTCTCTCTCTCTCTCTCTCTCTCTCTCTCTCTCTGGATCTATCATTTTAATCTGTTTTCTGTGTTCGGTCTTTCCAACTACGTATTTACCTATCCGTCACTGTATATCTGTATTTGTGTTATCTATGCATACACATCTGTTTACCTGATCATTCTGTCCGACACACACACACACACACACACACACACATGCTATCACAGCCATAATTTCCCATCAGTCCCCTGCCAGCATCGTCTTCTGTCTTCCATATTTCTCATTCCTCCCCGAACATCAGAGTAACTTTTTTTTTTTCTATTTCCTGCTTCTCATATATTTCTCTCCTCGCCCCAAATTTCAGAGAGTATTCTTCCTTCTCATAGTTCTTCAGGCTATACATCATCTTGTTATTTTTCATTCCCTCTCGAACGCCAGAGAATAGCCATCTTTCTCATGCCTTTTTTTTGTGTGTGTTTCATATTGCCATCCCTCAGTGCAGGGATTAACGCCTTCACGTGGTGGCACCGATATAACTGAGCGACTGAACTGTTTGGCTATGGAAACGTCCTTCTGTTAATTTCTTATCCCCGAAAAGGAGAATGGCGGACTGCGAGAGTACTACTACTACAACTACTACTACTTCTTCTTCTTCCTCTTCTTCGTCTTCTTCTTCTTCGTCGTCTTCGTCTTCTTCTTCGTCTTCTTCTTCTTCTTCGTCTTCTTCTTCTTCTTCTACTACCTGCTAAATATATGCACATAGCGGTATGATTTTACACATGCACACACACACCTTCTCGTGCACACATACACTTCAGTGCACACATAAACGCACAGACACTTTCACTCATGCACTCTCTCTCTCTCTCTCTCTCTCTCTCTCTCTCTCTCTCTCTCTCGTCATGCTTCCCTTCCCACCATATGGTTTCCTCTGGACAATAAAATTAAGTTTGTTGATCTTCCGCCTTCCTCTTCCTCCCCCCTTTTTCTGCTTCTCTTTTCCATTCCTCTTTTCGTCATATTTTTTAACCCTTCTCTTTTCTTGCCGCCAAACTACGCATGAAACTTAGTATATTTGTTCAGTTTCTAAGCACTTTTCATTGTGATGCCATTCCTTCATTTTTTCACTAATTCACTTCATACAGAGTTCCATAGTTCCTTTGGCATATACCTCCAGACACCATTTTTATTTATTTATTAATATATTTTTTGAGGTGTTTATGAGGTCAAAGGTCATATACTAACATTTTTGGATTTTTTTTCTGTTTGTTAATCATCATGACCTTTTAAACGGACGATTTTGTGCGGTTGTGTGTAGACCATCTTGCATTCCCTTGGTATTATTGGCAAGCTTTAATCATATATATTTTTAACCACCAGATGGTATTAAACCAGGGAGAGCATAGTACTAAAAGATTGACTCCTCTTTTTTCATTTTTCTTACTTTTCTTCTCGTATACATCATTTATCCCTCCTGTTTGCCTCTTACTAGTTTTTCTTTGACTCTCTCATATCAATATTTGTGTTTGTATTTATCAGTTGATGTGTCTGTTTATCTATCTACCTGCCTGCCTGCCTGCCTACCTACCTACCTACCTACCTACCTACCTACCTACCTCCTATGAATGTTCTCCAGTTTCTTCCTTTCTTTTCAGTCACCAACTTCCTCTTTCCTTTACTTCCTTCTTCCCCTGTATATGTTTCTTTTTCACATGTAATTCCCTTATTCCTGTTCTCTCTCTCTCTCTCTCTCTCTCTCTCTCTCTCTCTCCTCGTCTTCCTGTTCCTCCACTTGTACATATGTTTAATTCATCGTCTTTCTTCCTCTTCTTTCCTTCATTTGTTCCTTAACCTCTCCATCTCGATTGCAATTTTATTTATTTATATTTCATGAGAGAGAGAGAGAGAGAGAGAGAGAGAGAGAGAGAGCGTCGTCGTAGTGAATGGTCTGATGGCTGGAAGGTTGAGGTAATTATGCGACCCATGTACCACACACACTTTTATAAATGCTTGAGAAAAACTTAATACGGTGGAGAGCCCTTAGCAGCCTCTAGGAAGGGAGGAAGGGAGAGGTGAGGGAGGAGAGAGACAGAGGGAGAAGAGAGGGAGAGGGAGAGGCAGAAGAGAGAGGGGGAGGGAGAGGAGAAATTCAGGAGAAGGAGGGGAGAGATTAAGAAACACACAGACACACACACACACACACACACACACACACACACACACACACACACACACACACACACACAGGCGCAAAGACGGGAGCGGCGCCCCCTTTAGCCTGGCGGGTCAAAGTGGGTTTAATCCTCCATGCATACTTGATTGTGTGTGTGTGTGTGTGTGTGTGTGTGTGTGTGTGTGTGTGTGTGTGTGTGTGTGTGTGTGTGTGTGTGTTATACAGCAGCAAGGAGAGCCTGGTAATAGCAGGTACTCTGTGTGTGTGTGTGTGTGTGTGTGTGTGTGTGTGTGTGTTATAAGGTAGCAAGGAGAATCTGGTAATTGTAGGTGCCGCGCTTATATATATATATGTGTGTGTGTGTGTGTGTGTGTGTGTGTGTGTGTGCGTGTGCGCATGTGCGCGCGCGCGCAGATGAGTCCTTTAGTATATATTTGTATGAATGTATGTACGAGTATGTGGTATGCGGAAGAGAAATGATTTACGATGTGATGATGTCTGCCTAGAAAAGGAGGGAGAGAGAGAGAGAGAGAGAGAAGAAAAGAAAAGAAAAGGAAGGTGGTGTCTGCGAGTATTAGTCCAAGGAGCAGAGTTTTGAGTGAATTGTTGATGAAATGAAAGATTGGCTTTAAATTGAAAAGTGTCTGGTAGAAGAAAGAAAAAGACAAAATGAGAAAATGCAGTAAAAAAAATACAAAAAGAAAGAATGTGAGCAAATACAATAGGAAAACAGAGAGAATACAAAAAGAAAGAAAATGTGAGCAAATACAATAGGAAAACAGAGAGAATACAAAAAGAAAGAAAATGTGAGCAAATACAATAGGTGACTGCATTACTGTGGGGACCCAATAATCATGGGTCACTAAACATTTGCGGGTCGGAATGTTCCCTCCTTCTAAAGAGAGAGAGAGAGAGAGAGAGAGAGAGAGAGAGAGAGGGAGATTATGGTGTATATCTGATTCTCTATGTGTGTTTGTGCGTCTGTCATTATAAGGTGTTTGTGCTGAGATAGATAGATATATATAGAGAGAGAAGGAGAGAGATTCTGGTGTATATCTGATTCTGTATGTGTGTTTGTGTGTCTGTCATTATAAGGTGTATGTGCTGAGATAGATAGGTAGATAGATAGAGAGGGAGAGAGAGAATAAAAATCGAGTCATGTGATATCCATAAAAGAGTTGAGTGGGTTCCAGGAATCTAAATCGCTAATGAAGATAAGATCCAGCCCATTAGTAGGTAGCGGGATCCATTAGGCGAGTTTCCCCTTCATTTCGAGAACGTATTTTCCGTTTTCTTTTTCATGCTGCCGCTAAACTATATTTTTCAGCTTCGGACGTATCTTGTAGTGAAAGGGTTCATGGCTTTGGCTCGTCCCCTCCCCCACCTCCCCACCCCCTCCCCATCGCCATCCTATCCTCCTCCATTTCTTCCCATTACCTCCACCTCCCTACCTTTCTTCCTCAACTCCCCCATTCTCTGCACCCCCATTCTCCAATTCGCCACCCTCCCCATCTTTCTCCACCCCTTCTTCTCTTCCTCCTTCTTTTCACCACCCCTCTTTCTCTCCACCCCTCCACATTTCTCTCCACCCCTCCCTTTCTCTCCAACCCCCCCTCTTTCCACCCCTCCCTCCTTCTCACCACCCCTCCCCCTTTCTCACCACCCCTCCCCCTTTCTCACCACCCCTCCCCCTTTCTCACCACCCTTCCCCCTTTCTCACCACCCCCCCCTTTCTCACCACCCCTCCCCCTTTCTCTCCATCCCTCCCCTCTTTCTCTCCACCCCTCCCCTCTTTCTCTCCACCCCTCCCCTCTTTCCACACACACCCTCTCCCCACCCTTCCCCCTTACTCTCCACCCCTTCCCTCTTTCTCTCCACACACACCTTCTCTCCACCCCTCCCCCTTTCTCTCCACCCCTCCCCTCTTTCTCTCCACACACACCTTCTCTCCACCCCTCCCCCTTTCTCTCCACTCCTCCCCCTTTCTCTCCACCCCTCCACCTTTCTCTCCACTCCTCCACCTTTCTTCCACGGGCAGGTAACAGAGCGAGGCGGATCCGAACTCCAGGTAACAGTTCACCTGGACTCAGTGAGACTAGAATACCAGTTTTTTTTTTTTCTTTGTTCTTTTTGGATTTAATTGTTTTTTTCTTATTGGTCTGTTTTTTGGGGGCCTTTTCGGTCCATTGGTCTCTAGGTCACCTGAGTGGAGGGAAGGAAGAAGAGAGAGAGAGAGAGAGAGTAAAATTAAGAGGGTGATGAAGAAGGGAGAGATGGTAGTACAAAGGAAAGCATACAGAGGAGGAAATGAAGGAGAGATGGGGGAATGAGGGAGGGAGATAAAAGGAATAATAAGGGATGGAGGTGAAGGAGGAGAGGGAGATGAGAGAGGGAAATGAGTGAATGAAAAATGCAAGTCTAAAAGAAAGCAAACAGAAGAGGATGTGAGGGAGGGAGAGAGATGGAGCAGGAATGGAGAAGGAGATGAGGGAGGGAAATGAGCGATAAAATTTGAAGGGGAGTACAAAGGAAAGCAAATAGAGGAGGAATTGAGGGAGAGAGGGAGGAGTGAGGGTGGGAGATGCAAGGAATGGAGAAGGGAGGAGCGTGAGGAGGAATTGAGAAGGAGAGGAGGGAGGGAGGTGAAGGAGGAATTGAGAAGGAGTGGAGGAAGGGAGGTGAAGGAGGAATTGAGGAGAGGAGGAAGGGAGGTGAAGGAGGAAAGGGGAGAGGAAGAATAGAGGGGGGAGAAAGAATGATGCAACCTAAAATTGCTAGATAGATAGATAGATAGTCTGATAGATCGTTAAAGTACTGGATGAACAGAGAAATATATTAATACATAGGTCACCGCAAATAGGTAAATAGATAGAATTAGACACAAGGAGATAGAGCTGTATGAAAAAAGATGGACAGGTGGGTAGGCAGGTACATACGTAGATAGATAGACAGATAGACAAAGCTTGATGAATAGGGAGAAGGATGGAGGGAGAGAGAGAAGGCAGGTACATAGATAAATAGATAGACAGACAGAGCTTGATGAATAGGGAGAAGGATGGAGGGAGGGAGAGAAGGCAGATAGATAGACAGACAGACAGGTAGACATAGTTTGATAAATTGGGAGAATGATGGAGGGAGGGAGAGAAGGCAGGTACATAGATAGATAGACAGACAGACAGATAGACAGAACTTGATAAATTGGGAGAAGGAGGGAGGGAGGGAGAGAATTAAAACACAGCTTAAAACAAAAAAAAACAAAAAAAAAAAGAGGACCGCCCCTTTTCTTACCTTTGATTACCTGGCTTTCAATTAATTTAAAACACCTGTTCTTATATAAACTTAATTTGTTCTTCTGTTCTGTTAATTTGTTCTGCGTTAATGTCAAATGTTATGAGTTAATTGAATTGTTTGTTGATCTGCTTTTTGCTGTGATTTTTTAAGGTTATTTAATCAAGGAGGAAGAGAGAGAGAGAGAGAGAGAGAGAGAGAGAGAGAGAGAGTACTGTACCCAGATATTGGATAAGTAGACGCAACCGAGGTACAAACGAGTGTGTGGTTGTGGGTGTGGGTGGGTGTTTGTGTGTGTGAGAGAGAGAGAGAGAGAGAGAGAGAGATGTACCCAACTATTGGATGATTAAACACAATTGAAGTACAAACGCGTGTGTGTGTGTGTGTGTGTGTGTGTGTGTGTGTGTGTGTGTGTGTGTGAGAGAGAGAGAGAGAGAGGGTGGGTGGAGTTAAAAAGGGTGAATACAATGATGAAAAACAATAATCGAACAAATGAACAGAAATGAAGATACGAGAGAGAGAGAGAGAGAGAGAGAGAGAGAGAGGTAAGGAGGTGAGGGGTGGTG
>NC_137035.1:4342500-4370000 GCF_032717465.1 Coenobita brevimanus
TCTTGTTAATTTTTTCTTCCTTGAGTTCATTTTTTCCTGTGTGTTCATTTTTTTGCGTTCATTTTTTTCCTTTGTGTTCATTTTTTTCCTTTGTGTTCATTTTCCGTGTGTTCGTTTTCGTGTGTTCATTTTTTCCCTTTTGTTCATTTTTGTCTTGTGTTTATTTTCTTGTTAATTGTTTCTTCCTTGTGTTAATTTTTTCCTTTCACTTTTCTTCTCACTTCTTCATCCTTTTGTTCATTTTTTTCTTCATCTGCTCATTTTCCTCTTCATTCTATCGTGCTTTCATTTCTCGTTTGCTTCCCTTTTTCTTTGTTTTCTTTACTACATCTCGTGATTTTCTTCTTTGTTGTTTTTTCTCACGTGTTTCTTCATTTTTCTTTATTTTTTCTTTTGCATTTTTTTTTTTACAGTCTTCATCATAGTTATTTTCCACTCCATGCTTTGTTTGTTTTTCGTGGTAATTTTTTGCGCATTTCGTTTGTCTCGTATGTATGTACGTATGATGCATGCATGTATGTGTGGTTGTATGTATGTGTGTATTGGTGTTTGTGTGTATGGATGTATATGTATGTATGTATATTTGGTGTATGTATGTATGTATATTTGGTGTATGTAAATATGTATGTATGTATATTTGGCGTATGTATGTATATGTGTGTCTGGTGTATGGGTTTGTATATTTGGCACTCAGGCGTCGTCCACGTTTCGCTTCTGTACGTCAGTGTCGGAAGGAGAGTCGTGTCATTCAACGCTTTCTCCACTCCGGCCCTTAAGATGTATAGTTACTTCTTCACGGTAATGCTTTAATACCGCCTCTGCCTCCATATGTGTGAGATCTGTAACAGCCTTGGCCTTGAAATACTCTCTCTCTCTCTCTCTCTCTCTCTCTCTCTCTCTCTCTCTCTCTCACTTACTACGCTTTCTGTAACTTTTTCGCTCATATACTTCTGCATGTGTTTCCCTATTTTTCTCCCCTTTTTCGTCTTTCCCTATTTCCATCCTCCTTTTTCTTTTCGCCTTTTGTGATTTTTCTGCCTTCTTCATTTCCTCTTTCCTCTCCCTTTTTCTTTCCTCCTTTTTCTCTTTACGCCTTGCTTTATTTTTTCTGTTTCCTCAATTTCCTCATTTCTCTGTTTCCTTTCTCCCACACCCCCTTTAATAAAACTCATTTCCTCATTTCTCTTCTTTATTTCCCATCTCCCACACCCATCATTCAAAACTCATTTCCTCATTTTTCCTTTTTTTCCTATCTCACGTCTCTAATAAAACTCATTTCTTCATTTCTCCTTTATTTCTCATCTCCCATACCCCTCATATAAAACTCATTTTTTTTCATCTTTATTTCTCATCTCCCACACCCCTTCAATAAAACCACTCTTTATTGATGACATATTAAGCCTGTGGGAGGGAGCCAAAAGTGTCAACAAAGCATTAAAGGAGAGATTGAAAATGTCAGATGTGATGGATGATGATTATGTAAGTTAATTTTTGGCCATGTGGAGGGGATGGAGAGAGACTAACTAGAAGAGTGTGTATGGGTGAGGTGGAAGGAGGGAGAGAGCGAGGATGAGATGGAGGGATGGAAAAGTATATGAGAGAGGGAGGGGTGTAAGTTGTGGGGGAGGGCGACGTGGAGGCGATTTGTTTGTGGTCACCTCGTACGGGATTAAGGCGTCTGGCTATAGACAGATAGATAAGTAGATAGATAGTCGGGAAAAATGTGTGAATAAAGACGTTGATCAAAGAGAGAGAGAGAGAAGGATAGGGGAGAATGAGAGGGTGGACAAAATGAGTGGGTGGGGAAAACGGGTGTGTGGGTGGAGTGAGGGTGGAGGGGGTGGGAGAAGATAGGGCGGCGTGGAGAAAGCACATAATAAGGGGTGTAGGCGAGGATCTAATGAGGAGAGAGAGAGAGAGAGAGAGAAATAACACGTGTCATCTTTTGTCATCCTAGTAACACCTCATCTTTCCTGTGATTTCCAGAGAGAGAGAGAGAGAGAGAATCGTACCCATCTTCCTGGTACTAAAAAGCTTAAGACTAACATGACCCATTTTTTATTATCTAATTAGAAAGAAAATTAAGATAGTTTCCCTGTAAGATTAAATTTATTATTATTATTATTATTATTATTATTGGTGGTGGTGGTGATGGTGATGGTGATATTAATGGTGATACTGATGGTTAATGCGATGGTATTTCTGATGATGGTGGTCGTTATGGTGGTATTGGTGATGATGGTGGTTGTTGTGATGGTATTATGGTGGTATTGGTGATGGTAGTGGATGTTATGGTGGTATTGGTGGTATTGTGATGGTGGTGGTTGTTATGGTGTTGTGATGGTGGTGGTTGTTATGGTGTTGTGATGGTGATGGTGGTGGTTGGTATGGTATTGTGGTGGTACTGGTGTTGGTGTTTGTTGTGGTGGCATTGGTATTGTTATGGTGGTATTGGTGATGGTGTGTTCAGTCGTCTGTTGTTATTGTGCTTTTAGAGGGAACGTGTTAATATTTAGTTAGTTATTCTCTCTCTCTCTCTCTCTCTCTCTCTCTCTCTGTCACCGGTGGCGTACTCTTCAGTGCAGGTCACCTTCACACGGGTGCCATTCTCCCCCCCCTCTCTCTCTCTCTCTCTCTCTCTCTCTCTCTCTGCCTACCTACCTACCTTTGCATCCCTCTCTGTCTGCCTTCCTGCATGTCTGTACTCTGCCTTCCATCGTAACCTATTTATTTTCCATCATCCCTGTCTACTTCTCTGCCTGTGTCTGCCTTGCTCCTCTGCCTACCTCCCTTCTTGCGTGCCTGACTTCCTATCTACCTCGCTTCCCATTTATCTACCTGCTTCCATGCACACCATCTTTCTTACCATCCTGCCTACCCGGTTGCGTGCCTGCCTTCCAGCCTCACTCTGCCTTCCTGCCTCATTCTTCCTTCCCTGTCTTACTGCCTTACTCTTCCTTCCCTGCCTTCCTGCCTGACTCTTCCTTCCCTACCTTCCTGCCTGACTCTTCCTTCCCTACCTTCCTGCCTGACTCTTCTTTCCCTGCCTTCCTACCTTACTCTTCCTTCCCTGCCTTCCTGCCTCACTCTTCCCTGCCTCCCTGCCTCACACTTTCTTCCCTGCCTGCCTACCTGCCTGTCTGCATTCCTGCCTGCATTCCTCCGTGTCTGTCTTCATTTCTTCCTCCTTCAGAGTGTATTTGCCATCCATGCTGCCTGTCTTAAGTCCTTCCAGCCTCCTCCTCATTCCCTCCATCCTTCCTTTTCACCGTCTCTCTCTCTCTCTCTCTCTTTTATTTTCCTTTTTTTGCCTCTTCGCTTCCTTCTTCCCTTTTCTCCTTCCCTTCGTCCTCCGTTCTCTCCCCCCATTCTTCCTTCCCCCCTCCCTCCTTCCCCTTTTCTACGTTTCCTCTTCATTGCCATCTTTTCATCTCCTCTTCCCTCTATTTTTTTTTCTCCCCCTTCTTCCCTTCCCCTCTCCCTCCTTCTCTATTCTTTCCATTTTTTGTCCTTCTCTCAGATTTTTCTTGTGTCTCCCTCCCTCTTTCTTTCCTTCTCCCTTTTCTTTTACTCGTCCTTCCCGTCTTTTTCTCCCTCTTTACCACCCATCCCCTGTACCTTCCCTCTCTCCATCCTTTCTTCCAGTTTTAATCATCATCATCATCATCACCATCATCATCATCATCATCATCATCATCATCATCTAGAACCTTTACTTCCATATTTCTCCCTTCTCCCCTCCATCTCGTCATCATCATCATCATCATCATCATCATTATCATCATCCACATCATCATCATCATCATCACCATCATCATCATCATATTCTAGAACCTTCCATATTTCCCCCTTCTCTCCCCTCCTTCTCCCTCCCCCTCCCCCAGGATTCCTTTACCCAATCAGCCTCCCTTATAATCAGTGCTGGTCACCCTTACAACAGATGTTCTCCCTTCCTCTTCCCGTCTATCTCATCCCTTCCCCCCTTCATGCCTCTCTTTCTCTCCCTCCCCACCCTCTCTCCCTCTCACCCTCCCATCATATCTTCACCTTTCTACTTCCCCCCCTTTCATCTTGAGTCATCCCTCTCTCCCTCTCGCTTTACGTTTCCTCCCTCTCTCCCTCCCCCTTTCTATTTCCTCCCTCTCTCCCTCCCTCATTCCATTTTTTTCCCTCTCTCCCTCCCTCTTTCCATCTCTCCCCTCACCTACAAACCAATCTATCTCCCATCCTATCTTACTCTCCTCTCCCCTCCCCTCCCCTCCCCTCCATCCTTTCCCTCTCTTAATTTCATTATCGTTTTTCCTTTTGATTTCCCATCCTCTTTCTCTTCCATTCATCTCCCCCCCCCTCTCTCTCTCTCTCTTTCTCTATCTATCTCTCTCTCTCTCTCTCTCTTTTCGTCCCTTCCTGTCTCACCACTTTTTCCATCTCCCATCCTTCCCCTCCATCACTCCATTCCTTACTCACTCTAATCTCCCTTCCCCCATCCTCCTCCCTCCCCCTCCCCCTCCCTCTCCCTCTCTCTCCGTCTCCCTCCCCCTCCCCTCCCTCCCCTCCCCCTCCCCTCCCCCTCCCCCCCCTCCCCTCCCCTCCCCTCCCCCTCCCCAGTAATTAATCAGAAGCTGGGGGCAGTGTACGAATATAAGGGGAAAAAATAGGGACCGCTACTCTCAGGGTGATGGGAGAGAGAGAGAGAGAGAGAGAGAGAGAGGAGGGGAAGAAAGACTATTGAAGAAAATAAGGGGTAAAAAAGAAAAAAAAATTGTGTGTGTGTGTGTGTGTGTGTGTGTGTGTGTGTGTGAGAGAGAGAGAGAGAGAGAGAGAGAGAGAGAGAGAGAGAGAGAGACGTAAAAAAAAGTCGAAAAAAGTACGAGAAGAAACAAACGTATGAGAGAGAGAGAGAGAGAGAGAGAGAGAGAGAGACAAGGGAGCGGACACCTGGACCATAAGGGGGGTTGCCTGGTCATGTACCCATCATTGCCCTGGACTACCATAGCCTAGCCTCGGGACCCTACGCGTCAAAAAAAAGGGGGTGTATGGGGGTGACATTTTTATTATTCTCCTTTATTGTTTATTTTCCTGTCATTATTTCCATTTTCTCCCATCGGTGTCTTTATTTTCTCTTTATTTTTTCTTTACTTGAATATAATAGTCATCGTACTGAAGGGTTAGTCTCTCTCTCTCTCTCTCTCTCTCTCTCTCACACACACACACACACACACACACACACACATTGGTTTTCTGGGCAGTCATCCGTTGTTTCTTCCGCAATTGTGTGTGTGTGTGTGTGTGTGTGTGTGTGTGTGTGTGTGTGTGCTCTCACCCATTCTTTTTCCATTGTAATTGTGTGTGAGCGTTTGCCTGTTCTTTTGTGTGTGCTTTTTTGTGTATGTGCGGCCAGTCGTGTATATGTGCGTTTGTGTTTGTTACATGATTGCGTATGCATCCTGTTCCTTCTCCCCCCTTCCCCGAGAGAGAGAGAGAGAGAGAGAGAGAGAGAGAGAGGCCATCGTTAGGTGGGAAAGAAAGGGCATAATGATGGTGGTAGTGATTATGATGATGACTGTGATGTGTGTGTGTGTGTTAATGATGGTGGTATTGATGATGATGATGATGTGTGTGTGTGTGTGTGTGTGTGTGTGTTAATGGTGGTGGTATTGATGATGATGATGATGGTGTGTGTGTGTGTGTGTGTGTGTGTGTGTGTGTGTGTGTGTGTGTGTGTGTGTTAATGATGGTGGTATTGATGATGATGATGATGATGTGTGTGTGTGTGTTAATGATGGTGGTATTGATGATGATGATGATGATGTGTGTGTGTGTGTGTGTGTGTGTGTGTGTGTGTGTGTGTGTGTGTGTGTGTGTGTGTGTTAATGATGGTGGTATTGATGATGATGATGATGATGATGATGTGTGTGTGTGTGTGTGTGTGTGTGTGTGTGTGTGTGTGTGTGTGTGTGTGTGTGTGTGTGTGTGTGTGTGTGTTAATGATGGTGGTATTGATGATGATGATGATGATGTGTGTGTGTGTGTGTGTGTGTGTGTGTTAATGATGGTGGTATTGATGATGATGGTGTGTGTGTGTGTGTGTGTGTGTGTGTGTGTGTGTGTTAATGATGGTGGTATTGATGATGATGATGGTGTGTGTGTGTGTGTGTGTGTGTGTGTGTGTGTGTGTGTGTGTGTGTGTGTGTGTGTGTGTGTGAATGATGGTGGTATTGATGATGATGATGTGTGTGTGTGTTAATGATGGTGATATTGATGATGATGATGATGATGTGTGTGTGTGTGTGTGTGTGTTAATGATGGTGGTATTGATGATGATGATTGTGTGTGTGTATGTGTGTGTGAATGATGGTGGTATTGATGATGATGATGTGTGCGTGTGTTAATGATGGTGATATTGATGATGATGATGATGTGTGTGTGTGTGTGTGTGTGTGTGTGTGTGTGTGTGTGTGTGTGTGTGAATGATGGTGGTATTGATGATGATGATGTGTGTGTGTGTGTTAATGATGGTGATATTGATGATGATGATGATGTGTGTGTGTGTGTTAGTGATGGTGGATGATGATGATGATGATGTGTGTGTGTGTGTGTGTGTGTGTGTGTGTGTGTGTGTGTGTGTGTGTGTGAATGATGGTGGTATTGATGATGATTGTGTGTGTGTGTGTGTGTGTGTGTGTGTGTGTGTGTGTGTGTGTGTGTGTGTGTTAATGATGGTGATATTGATGATGATGATGATGTGTGTGTGTGTTAGTGATGGTGGATGGTGATGATGATGATGATGTGTGTGTGTGTGTGTGTGTGTGTGTGTGTGTGTGTTAATGATGGTGGTATTGATGATGATGATGTGTGTGTGTGTTTGTGATGGTGGATGATGATGATGATGATATGTGTGTGTGTGTGTGTGTGTGTGTGTGTTAATGATGGTGGTATTGATGATGATGTGTGTGTGTGTGTGTGTGTTAATGATGGTGGTATTGATGATGATGATGGTGTGTGTGTGTGTTAATGATGGAAGTATTGATGGTGATGATGATGTGTGTGTGTGTAATTCACCGGGGCGGTCAGGATCACTTGATGGTCGTGATCGTCAGCTTTTACCCTCCCGGAAGGGAGCTGAAAGCTCATGTAGTCCGATCTAAGGGCAAGGCTGTGACCTTCACACACGCACACACCCGTCCCCTTGCTCTAGGGGGACAGTAACCACCCACTTCGTCAGTGAAACTTTTCGCATCCTGAGCGAGGCGCGAACTCCCGTCCACCAGTTGGCAAGCGGGAACGTTACCACTGCACCAGCGAGCGTGTGTGTGTGTGTGTTAATGATGGTGGTATTGATGATGATGATGATGATGATGTGTGTGTGTGTGTGTGTGTGTGTGTGTGTGTGTGTGTGTGTGTGTGTTAATGATGGTGGTATTGATGATGATGATGGTGTGTGTGTGTGTTAATGATGGAAGTGTTGATGGTGATGATGTGTGTGTGTGTGTTAATGATGATGGCATTGATGATGATGATGATGATGATGATGGTGTGTGTGTGTGTGTGTCTTAATGATGGTGTTATTGATGATGATGATGATGATGATGATGTGTGTGTGTGTGTGTGTGTGTGTGTGTGTGTGTGTGTATGTGTGTGTGTGTGTGTGTGTGTGTGTGTGTGAGTGTACCTGCCAGAGGGTAAGGTAGTACAGTAATGAGAGTGACTACCACCTGAGCACTGCATGACAGCACTAACCACACACCTGCCTCCACCTTAATTACTCTCTCTCTCTCTCTCTCTCTCTCCTAACTAGAAATCCCCTTATGTATGTATGTATATTTATTTCTGTCTGTTTATATGCACGTTTGTATCTGACCTATCACACACACACACACACACACACACACACACACACACACACACACACCTGGCCTCCCTTAATTACTCTCTCATCCCCCAGGTATGCTCGGGGGGTGAGGAGGACAGGTAAACGGGCGTATAGCGAGGAGTGGTATGGGTGAATGACGTGAAGGATGATGCTTATTTATTTATTATTTTAGTTTCGTCTGTTTTCATTTGAGGGAACTAGACAAATTCGCTTCACTTCTAAGCTATGGTTGTATTTAATTCAGTGAGGCTTAGTTTTTAGAGAGTCTCCTTGGTTACTAGTGTACATTAATCATAACTTGGGAGATATTCGCTTTTTTGCGGCTCTTTTCCCATACATCAATGCTAAAATAAGGCACTGCTTCGGCTCTGCATCCTGTCCATAGCACTTCTTCGTGACTAGGGTAATTTTATTCATCTTAACGTAGGGGATTTTCCTTTACTTTGATTTTATTTTAGTAATATGGAAGGCTTCTCAGTTACCTCTTCATTAACGATATATTTTGGCCTAATATAACCTAATAATTTCTTTTTTTTTTATCTATATTGTTTTACTGTTGACTATCAGTGACATACAAAGAGGATAATGAGGTGCAGTAGGCTAAATAAATCGCTGAGGAATAAATGCTACTGCATCAACAAAGCCACTGGGAATAGGACCCGTTGTGTTATTGATTCGATGGTGGTAGTGGTAGTGGTGGTGATGATGATTGTTGATGTTGTTGTGGTGGTGATTGTGGTGGTGATAATGGTGATGATTGTTTTTGTGGTTGTTTTTGTGGTTGTTGTGGTGGTGATGGTGATGATGGTTGTTTTTGGTGTTGTTTTTGTGGTGGTGATGGTGATGATGGTTGTTTTTGGTGTTTTTGTGGTGGTTGTGATGATGATGGTTATTTTTGGTGTTGTTTTTGTGGTGATTGTGTTGGTTATGGTGATGGTTATTTTTGTTGTTGTTTTTATGGTGGTTGTGGTGATTATGATGTTGTTGTTGTGGTGATTGTGGTGGTGATGATGACATATTCAAGAGAGTACTGTTGTAGAAGTTAAGAACACAAAGGAGAAAAGATAAGCAAGAGAGACAGAGACTGACAGGGTGACCAGTACTGAGAGAGAGAGAGAGAGAGAGAGAGAGAGAGAGAGAGACTGACAGGGTGACCAGTACTGAGAGAGAGAGAGAGAGAGAGAGAGAGAGAGAGAGAGAGAGAGAGAGAGAGAGCTGCATTGCCAGTGGGTATTGAGGAATGTTATCTCACTCACCTGACTCAGAGGGGAGGAAGGGAGAGGGGAGAGAGGGAGGGGGAGGGGAATGGCAGAGGGGAGAGGGGTAGGGGGATGAGGTGGAAGACAGGAGGAGGGGAAGGAAAGGGAGAGGAGAGGAGAGGAGAGGGAAGTGGGAACGCGATGCGGAGGGAAGAGGAAGAAGGGAAGCAGGTGAGGATGAAGAGGAAGGGAAGAGGCAAGGAAATGAGGAGGGAAGGTGTGGGGGGTGGGGGGAGGGAACTGGAAGAGATGAGGAGGTGGGGAGTGGGGAAGTAGGAGCAGAAGAGGAGGGGAGGAAAAGAGGGAGAGGAGAGGAAGATAGGGGCGAGGAGGAAAAAGGGAGAGAAAGTTATATGAGAAGGGAAGAGAGAAGAGATGTTAAATGGGAGGGAAAGAGGGGAGAGAGAGAGACGTGTAGTGATAGAGGGAGGTAGAGAGGAGAGGAGAGGAGAAGGGTGGAGAGAGAGAGAGAGGAGAGAGGTAAATGATGGATTGGCATGTTAGGCGAGAAAAAATTAATGAGATGGAAAAAATCGGAACAAAAGAATTAGTTTTCCAGTCCATCAATCTCCACCCATGCACCTCCACCTACACCCACACATATACCACCTACACCCACACATATACCACCTACACCCTCACATATACCACCTACACCCTCACATATACCACCTACACCCACACATACCACCTACACCCACACATATACCACCTACACCCTCACATACCACCTACACCCACACATACCACCTACACCCTCACATATACCACCTACACCCACACATATACCACCTACACCCACACATATACCACCTACACCTACACATATACCACCTACACCCTCACATACCACCTACACCCTCACATATACCACCTACACCCTCGCATTTACCACCTACACATACCACCTACACCCACACATATACCACCTACACCCACCTACCTACACTTACACCCACACATGTACCACTTACACCCACCAACACCCTCACATTTACCACTTACACCCACCAACACCCACACATACCACTTAAACCCGCCTACACATACACATATACCACTACACCCGCCTACACCCACACATATACCACTTAAACCCGCCCACACCTACACATATACCACTTACAACTACCTACACCCACCTATATCCATGTATACTCACTTACCTCTACTTCCAGCCACCTAAACCCACATACACCTACACATACCAGCTAACATACACACTACTAACACCCATCTCTTCCACACCTACTAACACCTTCATCCTCACAAACACCTGCACCCACGTACACTCACCTACACCCACCTGTTACCCACCTACACATCTCGCCTACACAAACCTGTTTTTACGTACACCCACTCACATGCCCCCAGTACGCACACACACACACACACACACACACACACACACACACACACACACACACACACACACACACACACACACACACACAGGACAAACATAATCAGTATACAAACCACTCCTTCATGTACACACAGGGCCGGTTTTGCAAGGTCTGAGGTTTATATATATGAGAGAGAGGGAGAGAGAGAGAGACGTAAATTTTTGAGCGTTTACACTAGTTCATCCCCCCCCCTTTCTCTCTCTCTCTCTCTCTCTCTCTCTCCCTCATTACTGATAAAATAGCCTCTTACGATAGGAATGTCATAATCAAAGATCCATCCTCCTCTTTTCTTTCTTTCATTCTTTGCTAGTCATTGATTCTCTCTCTCTCTCTCTCTCTCTCTCTCTCTCTCTCATCCGAAACTCCTGTTATGTGAATTCGCTCTAGTTATCCGAAGCGTTCCATCGCTTCGCCTGGCCAATCACATGTGCTTAAGAATCCAGAGAGAGAGAGAGAGAGAGAGAATTGGTAACTGACGAACTTGTTTTTCACGTTTAAACAAGAAAATGCTAAATACAAGAACTTAAAGAGAGAGAGAGAGAGAGAGAAGAAGAAGAAGAAGAAGAAGAGCGTGACGAAGGAGGGGAGGGAGAGGGGGAGGGATGGAGGAAAAAGAGAATAGCCGTGAAAATAAAGTTATCTCTATGTAGTGTGTGAAAAAAGGAAGAGGTGGCATTTGTCACGGGTGAGAGGGAGAGAGAGAGAGAAAGAGAGAGAGAGAGAGGAAGGAAATGGCAATAAAAAAGTTGATGCCAGTGAGTAATGGAAAGAGGAAGACGCGTAAAAAAAAAAAAAAAAAAAAAAGTACAGAAAGAGAAGAAAATAAATATTAAAGCAAGAAAAAAGGGAGAAAATTGTGAGAAATCTTGTGAATATAAGAAGACACAAGAAATAATGATATGAAAAAATGAGCAAAAAAATGTGTGTGTGTGTGTGTGTGTGTGTGTGTGTGTGTGTGTGTGTGTGTGTTTATGTGCGTATGTCTGTGTGCATGTACGTCAGTGTCAAAATTATGCATGCCTTAAGGGAAACTGAGATTATAGTGATTAAGAATTTGTCAAGGGTATCACATCAAGGTTAGGTTTGGGAAAAGGGAAATTACCTGGAAAAATAGTTTGGGTGGAGAACGCTATAGACACAATGTGACGCTAAATATGCTTAAAATTCAGGTGTATATAGTAAGAGGATAGTCATGTCTGTCTATCTGTTTGTCTATGTGTCACTCGGTCAATCTATATGCATGTTTTTTTCTATCCTGACATTATGGTCCCGGTAGGAGGTGGGGCATATCATCCACTCACCTCGTGTAGCGCTGCCTACTGTATGCTTAACCTTTATCATTCTTTTTCTATGCCTGCCCTCCTCTCTTCCTTTTACTTCCATCCTTCTTGTCACTTTTTATTACTTTTCTTTTCACTTTGTGGGTCTCCACTGAGGGACAAGCCTAATGGTGTCATGTAACTCAGGAAGCCCTGACAACGTTGGGTGGTAACCATATTAACAGATAACAGGAGTCCAGTATTCGTATGGTGCCCCTGTCAACTGGATGGAGACTGTTATGCAAGAGTGGAAGGGGAGAGGGGAAGGATAGAATCGACCAAGGAGAGGGAGGGGGAGAAGGGGAGGGAGATAGAAGGTGCAGGGGTGAAAGGGGAGAAGGGAAGGATATGATGACTTCAGCAGGGAAGGAAAAAGATAGAGGTTGAAGGGTTGATGGGGGGGAGGGGAGGATGTCCGGGGGTTAGGGAGGTTGCAGGGGGTGAAAGAGGGAGAGAAGGTTAAGGTTGAAGGGAGAAAGAGGAGGGGGGATAAAGCATGGGGAGGGGAAGACGGGGGAGGGGGGTAAAACCTGAAGGGGTGAGTGGGGAAGGGGAAAAGGGAGGATAAAGCATGCATGGGTGGGGGAGGCAAGAATAGACTGTGGGATATGAAGGGGGGAAGAGGAAGCAGTGGATGGAAATGACAGGGAGACGAAGGGAGAAGGAAGAATACGGCAACACATGAATGACAAAAGTTAAACAGAAATAAGAGACCTAAATTCTCTCAGGAATTTGACTTTTCACGGAGAGATAAAAGCTCTAGATAGGAGCTCATAATACTATACTCCTTTTATTCTAACTTGGCCTAGGTGTTTTTCCTTAGGCGCTTATTTCACGTACCTGTATGTGGAAATAAGACAGTACTACGGCATTTAAGGTGTTTGCATAGGAATTTATTCATGTTTAGCATTGTATTGTAGTGTTAATCTATTGTTGCAGCTTAGTATATGAGAGAGAGAGAGAGAGAGAGAGAGAGAGAGAGAGAGAGAGAGAGAGAGAGAGAGAGAGAGAGAGGTACTTTTTCAAAACCTCTTCCCGGACCCTCCACACCTTCTCACGGCTTCAGTCTCTCCCTACGTAAACACGATCCCCCCCCCTCTCTCTCTCTCTCTCTCTCGACCTTCACCTCTTCCTCTTTTTCGGCCTCATCATTCACTCCCTCCCACCCTCCCTCCCTCCCTCTCCATTTTCTCTATCTCCTTTCCCATCTCTTTCCCTCCTCTTCGTTCTCTCCCTCTTCTTCTCTTACTGTTCCTCAGATTCTCCATACTCTCTTTTTTTTCTTCCTCTCGTCTTTCCCTCTCTCCTCTGTTTGATGCCTAGTCTTCTGTTCCTCTTTATTTCTCTCATCTTCGTTTTATGTTTCCATGGTCCCCCCCTCCTCTCTCTCTCTCTCTCTCTCTCTCTCTCTCTCTCTCTCCACCTCCATCTTTCCTTCTCTACCCCCTCCTCCTCCTCCTTCTCTCATCTCCCTCTCTCCCGCCAAAGGTCGCTCCCTTGGCTAACGGGAAAGGGGGCTCGGTCAGGCTGAGAGAGAGAGAGAGAGAGAGAGAGGGAGATGAATTTCCAGATAAGCATTTCTAAAAAAGTGGAAATATTTATTTTTATGCACACATACAAACACATACGTACATGCATTCGTACATAAAATCATACACACACTCGCATAGATAGATAGATAGATAGATAGGGACCGCTATATACAAGTGGTCATGTGGAGGGAAGGGCAGAAGAGAAGAGGAGAGGTTAATTAGATAGAAATGAGAAGAGATAGGTAGATAGATAGATAGAGTTGGGAAAGTGAAACAAGAGGTAAAAGAGAGAGAAGTGAAGGAAATGTTCGAGAAGAGAAGAACGAATATCAGGGATGCAGGAGGAAAGGAGAAGAGGAGAGGAGGGAGAAGGAGGAAAGAAAAGGGGAAGAGGGATAGGAGGAGGAGAGAGCAGAGAGGAGAAAATGGGGAAAGTGCGAAGCAGGGATCAGAAAGAGAGGAGGAAAAGAGAGGAAGAGGAGAAGAAGAGAAAAAGAGGAGAGGGGGGAATGGGGTAGGTGTGTGAAGCAGAGATCAGAAAGAGAAGAGGAAAAAGAGAAGACAAAGAGAAGAAGAGAAAAAGAGGAGAGGAGGGAATGGGGTAGGTGTGTGAAGCAGGGATCAGAAAGAGAAGAGGAAAAAGAGAAGACAAAGAGAAGAGAAAAAGAGGAGAGGAGGGAATGGGGTAGGTGTGTGACGCAGGGAAGAGATAGAGAGGTGGAAAAAGGAGGACAAAGAGAAGAGAAAAAGAGGAGAGGAGGGAATGGGGTAGGTGTGTGACGCAGGGTAGGGTTGGCACAGAGCCCACGTCCTGTGTATGAATTATAGGAGAGAGAGAGAGAGAGAGAGAGAGAGAGAGGGAGGAGGGAGGGAGAGGAAGACGAGGCATAGGAAAAGGCTTCAGTAATATAGATAGGTGTATAGCTGATGAAAAAAGTACCATGTGGCAAGAGAGAGGGATGGAAGGAGAAGCATGGCGAAGAAAAGAAAGGAGTAAAAGGGATAGTCGAAAGGATAGGAAAAAGGAAGGGATAAGAAGGAAGAAAGAGAAAGGAGGAGTGCAAGGAAGGATTAGGAGGGAGAGGAAGGAGGGAGGAGCGGGAGGAAGGAAGGAGGGAAGGAGGATAGTAAGAGAAAAGAGAAAACTTTCGGACATCAGGAAAGATTCAACGCCCTGAAATTGCAAGTTAGAGAGAGAGACAGAGACAGAGACAGACAGACAGACAGAGACAGAGACAGAGAGATGTAAAGTATCTGACAGTAAAATAGTAAAGAGAGAGCTAGGTAACTGTCTCTCTCTCTCTCTCTCTCTCTCTGTTTATCTATCTATCTAGAAAATATAGCAGGTACTAAAATAAAGAATTCTAAAGGGGAGAGAGAGAGAGAGAGAGTCAGCCAACTACCCAAACTTGCACACCAACTACTACTACAACTACTAGTGTTTTCCTTCCCCCAAATTGAAGGATCTGGCCAAGCATCGTAATTGCTCCAACTTCCTCTCTCTCTGCTTATTATTAACCTGTTGCATATTCATCCTGCAACATCAGCAACAACAATAACAGCAGCAAATAAAACATCAGCTAACTTTAGTGTCAGTTTTAATTATAACAAATGGAGAGAGAGAGAGAGAGAGAGACAGACAGACAGACAGACAGACAGACAAGCAGGCAGAGAGAGAGAGAGAGAGAGAGAGAGAGAGAGAGGGACAGGAAGACAGACAGACAGACAGGCAGGCAGGCAGAGAGAGAGAGAGAGAGAGAGAGAGAGAGAGACTGACAGACAGACATGGACTAGACAAACAGACAGACAGGTAGGCAGAGAGAGAGTGGAGGGGGATCTATCTATCTATCTATTGCCAGACACCATAATCCCTTAAGGGGTGCCCATTTGACTTTGAGTTATTTGTTTTAAGGGGAGGGGCACTAACCCTCCACCAACCCACTTGTTCACACGTAGGGAGCACGTATAGTTTGGTTATATGGTTACCACCCAGCGTTGTAAATGGTTTCTTGGCTTACAGGAAACCATTTGGCTTGTCACTCAATGTAAAGCCACCTGTAAAGGAAAGAAAAGCAATAAGAAGTGAAAGGAAAGATGCAAGAAATAGGAAGAGAGGAGGGCAGGCACAGAGAAAGAATGATAAAGGATGAATATGAAAAATATCCAAAAATAAGAATAAAAATGGAAAAATCCTCTGTATAGGGTGGAAAAATCAGAGGGGGAAGAATGAGAGGGTTAATGTGACCGTATTTACACACACACACACACACACACACACACACACACACACACACACACACACACACACACACAGGCTCCTATGACTCACTCGCGGTATTCGGTCTCAAGGTCCCTTCCCCTATCTCTTCCTTCCCCCCCTGCTTAATACCACTTGCTTGAGATATGCACCATTCTCTCTCTCTCTCTCTCTCTCTCTCTCTCTCATCATCATCTTTGATTTTTACTTTTTTCCATTCTTCTCATTTATTTTTATTTTTCTCTCTACCCCTCATAATTATATCCTCCTCCTCCTCCTCCTCCCACCCACGTGCATAATCTCACCTGCTTTAGATTCGCATGTTTTTGCTGTTGTGTTAAAATCATTGTTATTATATAAGTCGCACCTCATCTATCCTCCTCCTCCTCCTCCTTAATGGGATTTTTTAAGGGGATTTTTTTTTTTTAATAATCTACCTGTAGCACTGTCTTTTCCTTATATAATTATTCCAGTTTAATAATTATTTTTCTTTAAATAATTTCTTATTTTTGATTTGCATAATTTCTCCTGACTTACTTTTTCGTTTATCTTTGTTTTTCCTCGTTATAAGGGTAACTCCAGAACCCCTATTCTAGTCACTCCCTAACACATTTTCCTAAGCGATTTGTTTTGCGTATTACATCTTGCTGGTTTCTTCTGTGTTACATAAATCCCTGTATCCAAAAATAAGTCGCTTAGGAAAAGTTGTTGGGGAACTTCCTTAACCCATGAGAATACGAACCTAGCTTTCGTATTCCCGTCGGTTAAGGAAGCTCCCTAACACCCTTTCCGTAACGATTTATTTTTTGGATATGGCTGGTTAATATCCTTTTGTACGTTATGCAGGGTAGGGCGATACTGGAAGGATTTATGCAGCACAGGAGAGGACAGTAAGGTGTAATAAAACAAATCGCTTAAGAAAAGGTGTTAGGGAGCTTCTTCGCGATTTGCTTTAGGATATGGGAAGGTAAAATGAATTCTGTTATTTATGTAGAATATGGCGATGTTGAATGGATTGAGGGACACAAAAGAAAAGGTGTAATAAGCAAAATAAATCGCATAGGAGAAGGTGTTAGGGAGTTCCTATATTTATTTATTTTTGGATATGGGAGGATACATCAATTTCTGTTATTTATGTAGAGTATGGCGATATTGGAGGGATTTATGTAACACACATGAGACCAGGAAGGTGTAAACAAAATAAATCGCTTAGGAAAAGGTGTTTGGGAGTTTTCTTAGACGATTTTCTCCTGAGTGGGTCATAGGATCCTTATAGTCTGTTATTACGTCACATTTATCTTTTTAACAACGCCAATTTACTCTTTTCTTTTTTTTAAATAATTTCGCGTTTTTTTTCGTGATTCTTTCCTGGGCTCTTATTTTTCTACCTTGTCATCCATTTTAATACTTCCTAAATGCTCTTTAATCTCTCTCTCTCTCTCTCTGTCTTTGCCACTTGTGATTTTCTTAATTGCGAAGGTTGGAGAGAGAGAGAGAGAAGGAAAGCGAATCATTGAGATCAAGGAAAATTTAAGCACCTCAAAATCAATTAAAAAAGAAAAGGAAAAAGAAAAACCTATTAAGATTTTATATACCGTAAAATGTCACATGGAGTTCTGAGCGAAACAAAAAGACACGAGGTAACTGTCTTTCCCTCAGGGGCGTGTTCCTCTCTTGCTAGTTTTCCCAAATTGGTTCGTCCCTGGAGGCTAAAGTTAATGGATCTTGTTAAGCAATGTTGGATCAGAAAATGTGATTCTGTTTCTGTTATTTGGGGGACGAAAGAAAATGAAAAATGGACGAAGAATTTTGAAACCCCTTGGAGTGAACGAAAAATTCTGGTTTTTTTTTTAGGGGTTTTATTGTGTTTATTTTTTTCAGTTTTTTTATGTACGTTGTTTAATGTGCTATTTTGAACAGTGATTATGTTATTATTATTATTATTATTATTATTATTATTATTATTAATATGCCAGGCCCAACTTGCCTAGCCCCGGGCTCCTACGCTCCTCATGGGGCAACGTGGGATTAGGTGATGGATGGATTATTATTATTATTATTATTATTATTATTATTATTATTATTATTATTATTATTATTATTACTACTACTACTACTACTACTACTACTACTATTGTTATTTGTATCATTTAGTTTAACAATTCATATACATTATTTACAAGATAGAATATAATAATGTTGATAATTCCTGTCCAACACTACTAATCAGCTAACTCAACTACCATCATTATCACCCACCAACGATACCAACATTATCACCCACCAACATTACCTTCATTATCACCCACGAACACTACCAGCATTATCACCCACCAACACTACCAACATTATCACCCACCAACACTACCAACATTATCACCCACCAACACTACCAACATTATCACCCACCAACACTACCAACATTATCACCCACCAACACTGCCAACATTATCACCCACCAGCACTACCAACATTATCACCCACCAGCACTACCAACATTATCACCCACCAACACTACCAACATTATCACCCACCAACATTATCACCCACCAGCACTACCAACATTATCACCCACCAACACTACCAACATTATCACCCACCAGCACTACCAACATTATCACCCACCAACATTATCACCCACCAACATTATCACCCACCAACATTATCACCCACCAACACTTCCAACATTATCACCCACCATCACTACCAACATTATCACCCACCAACACTACCAACATTATCACCCACCAGCACTACCAACATTATCACCCACCAACATTATCACCCACCAACATTATCACCCACCAACATTATCACCCACCAACATTATCCCTCACCAACATTATCACCCACCAACATTATCCCTCACCAACATTATCACCCACCAACATTATCACCCACCAACATTATCACCCACCAACATTATCACCCACCAACATTATCACCCACCAACATTATCACCCACCAACATTATCACCCACCAACATTATCACCCACCAACATTATCACCCACCAACATTATCACCCACCAACATTATCACCCACCAACACTACCAACATTATCACCCACCAACACTACCAACATTATCACCCACCAACATTATCACCCACCAGCATTATCACCCACCAACACTACCAACATTATCACCCACCAACACTACCAACATTATCACCCACCAACACTGCCAACATTATCACCCACCAGCACTACCAACATTATCACCCACCAGCACTACCAACATTATCACCCACCAACACGACCAACATTATCACCCACCAACATTATCACCCACCAACACTGCCAACATTATCACCCACCAGCACTACCAACATTATCACCCACCAACACTACCAACATTATCACCCACCAACACTACCAACATTATCACCCACCAACACTACCAACATTATCACCCACCAGCACTACCAACATTATCACCCACCAACACTACCAACATTATCACCCACCAACACTACCAACATTATCACCCACCAACACTGCCAACATTATCACCCACCAGCACTACCAACATTATCCCTCACCAACACTGCCAACATTATCACCCACCAGCACTACCAACATTATCACCCACCAACATTCTCAGCCATCACAATTTTCCTTTACCACAATCAGCTGTACTTCTTGCCATGAGCATCCTTGGGCAGTCCTACCAGTCACCAACATTCCAACCACCACAGCTACCAACATTCATACTACAACAATCACTCATTAACTGCCTTAATTTTATCAACAAAAATTCTCGTCTGCCACAACTACCAACATTCCTAAGTACCACAGTTATCAACATTCCTCACACCACAACTACCGACATTCCTGACTACCACAACTACCAACATTCCTAACTACCATAACTACCAACATTCCTTGTGTCACCTTTTCGTGGTTGAAAGTCGTGAGAAAAGAGACATTAATAGCTGTAATAAGGTGTTGACTCTCTCTCTCTCTCTAACCAGTGAATAGAGAGAGAGTAGGCAAACGAGAGGAGGAATAAAGGAAAGGAAAATAAGAGATTAGACGCCAGTATAAATAAATAATTAAATAAATATAAAAAAGGCATAGAATCAGAAAATTTTGAAAAGGAGGAAAAACTACAAGGAAAAGAAAACCGATAAACAAAACAAAATCTAATAATTAAAAAATAATAATTAAAAAAAATAAACGAGCAAAAATGAACAAAAAAATAAAAGAAAAGTACTCCATGACCCCTGAAAAAAAAAAAAAAACGAAAAAAGTTTAGAGTGTAAAAAAATAGAGGAGGAAAAAAATGTAGGTAAAACAAGTGTAAAAAATTAGTGGAGAAATAATTGTTTAAGAAATTAAAGAAAAAATAGTGTAAAAAAAAATAGTGGAAAAAAAAAGTAAAAAAAAACAGTGGAGAAAAAAAGTGAAAAAATCTGTGGAGAAAAAATAGTGAAAAAATTAGTGGAGAAAAAATAGTGAAAGAAAATAGTGGAGAAAAATAGTGTAAAAAATAGAGCAAAAACAGTAAAAAAAAAAATTAGTGGAGAAAAAACAGTGAAAAAAAAATAGTGGAGAAAAAAGTGAAAAAAAATAGTGGAGAAAAAATAGTGTAAAAAATAGGGGAGAAAAATAGTGAAAAAAAATTAGTGGAGAGAAATTAGTGAAAAAAAAATAGTGGAGGAAAAAAAATAATGAAAAAAAAGAAAAAAATCGTGAAAAAAATTAGTGGAAAAAAATCAGTGGAAAAAAAAAAAGTGAAAAAATCAATGGAGAAAAAATAGTGTGAAAAATTAATGGAGAAAAAAGTGTAAAAATTGTGGAGAAAAAAAGTAGTGAACATAATTAGTGGAGAAAAAATTGTGAAAGAATTAGTGGAGAAAAAATGGTGTAAAAATTACTTGAGAAAAAAATGTACAAAACAGGGGAGAAAAAATAGTGTAAGAAATTAGCAAAAATAGTGTAAAAAATTAGTGGAGAAAAAAGTGTAAAAAAATAATGAAAAAAATAGTGGAGAGAAATTAGTGGAAGAAATTAGGAGAATAAATAGTGTAAAAATTAGTACAGTAGAGAAAAAAGTGTGAAAAATTAGTGGAGAGAAAATAGTGTATAATATTAATGGAGCAGTTTATCTATCTATCTATCGCCAGACACCTTAATCCCGTAAGGGGTGGCCACAAACAAATCGCCTCCATGTCGCCTTGTCCCCTGCCATTTCACTACCATACTCCCAGCTCACACCCCTCTCTCATAAACAGTGCCTCTCCACTCCATCCCTCTATCTCATCCTTGGCCTCCCCCTCTCTCTCCACTCCATCCCTCTATCTCATCCTTGGCCACCCCTCCCTCTCCCCCCCTCCACCTCACTCACATACACTCTCCTCGTCAGTCTCTCGCTCTCCACCCTCTCCACATGTCCAAACCACCTCAGTGTATTTCTCCTAACGCTTTCTGTCACATCCACACCCACACCACAAAGCTCCTTCACCTCCTCATTTGTCAGTCTCTCTCCATGTGGCTCCATAGGCTGTAGGAAAAGAGAGAGAGAGAGAGAGAGAGAGAGAGAGAGAGAGAGAGAGAGAGAAAGTAGTGTAGGTAAAAAAAAGTTTAAAAAAAATAGTGGGGATGAAAATAGTGAAAAAAATAGGCTGTGAGGTATTTAAGGCTCATTATATCCTTTGAAGGCATAAAAAAATAGGCCTTAATTGCAGGGACCCAAGGCCTATGCTGTGTTCTTTGTTGCTTTTGTTTTGGAGGGTAGGGATGGTGGGATAGATAGATAGATAGATGGATGGTTAGATAGATACGTAGATAGATAGATGGATGGATGGATAGATAGATGGATAGATAGAGAGATAGATGGATGGATGGATGGATAAATAGATAGATAGATAAATGAATGGATGCATAGATAGATGGACAGATAGATAGATAGATAGATAGATGGATGGATGGATAGACGATTAATCCGACAGAAAGATAGAAAAATATACAGTGTAGATTTTCATAAAGGTACGTTATACCAAGGCAGATAGATAAATAGATAGATAAAGGTGTGATAGACATAGAAAGACGGGGATAGACGGAGTTCAATAGCCTATCTTGTCTATCCCGTAGGCTAAGTGAGGGAAGGGCAAATTTGTACAGGGGAGAGGGTGTGGGAGGAGAGAGAGAGAGAGAGAGAGGAAAAAGAATAAAAGGTGCAAGAACAGAGAAAACATAGATAGATAGATATGAAGATAGACAGACGGACAGACAGGCAGAGAGAGAGAGAGAGAACAGTTGGCGACAGATGGATGATGGAGGAAGAGGCGGAGGAGAGGAAAAAAGGAGGAAACTCAAGGAGAAGGAGGAGGAGGGAGAGAAAAAAGTTGGAGAGATGGAGAGAAGAGAGTGTAGGAGGGAGGGAGGGAAAAAGTGGAGGGCCTGAGGTGGAGAAGGGGAGGATGGAGGAAAAATGTCTGGGTGGAGAGAGAGATAAGAGAGAGAGAGAGAGAGAGAGATTAGAAGTAATGACATGGTTTAAGAATGTAATATGATACCTTCACACACACACACACACACACACACACACACACACACACACACACACACACACACACACACACACACACACACACACACACACACCAGTCTCAAATATCTATCTATGTATGAATGGATGGGTCGATGGCTGTATGTATGTATGTATGTAGATGGGGGGGAGAGGGGCGCCTTCACGGGGTGGCACTGATATGGGAGGCCCGCTGCACTGCCTAATTGTACAAGCATTTTTATTCCCCGAAAGGAGGATGGTGGATTGAGAAGGGCAGCTTAATTTTGCATTCTGGTAATACTACTACTACTACTACTAATAATAATAATAGCAACAGCAATAACTAATAACGATTCTCCTCCTCCTCCTCCTCCTCCTCCTCCTCCTCCTCCTTCTACAGCTACTACTACTACTACTACTACTAAATAATAATAATAATAATAATAATAATAATAATTATAAATTTCCTACCTCAAACGAATCCACATCTCTTGCTAAAACTACCCCACAATCGTCTCAGTTATCACAACACAACATAAAACAATTACGTATTTAATGATGCAATTCTCAACCTTCATTGTCACACCTGCTTAATCTTACCTGAGAAATTATCGTCGCTTAATTATATTGGATATTGTAACCACACCTAATCTCAGGCCTTAGTAACTGTTCTGTTGACGTTTGGGCTGGGGATGTGTGTGTATGGAGACTGGATGGGTGGATGGATGGTTAGGGTAATGGATGGATGGACGGATAGGTTGTTGTAAGTATGGATTTATATATGGATGGATGAACGGATGGATGGATGGATAGGTAGGTGTAAGTATGGATTTATATATGGATAGATGAACGGATGGATGGATGGATAGATAGTTGTAAGGATGGATTTATATATGCGTGGATGAATGGATGGATGGATGATTGGATACATGGGTGGATGAATATAAAAATCCAAACCCAGAGAATCGTGTGTGTGTGTGTGTGTGTGTGTGTGTGAACGATAGATAGATAGATAGATGGATACATAGACAGAATAGAAAAATAGATGCAGAGAGAGAGAGAGAGAGAGAGATCAGTGACCTATGAATATTGTAACCTTAGGCCAAAAAGGGAGAGAGGGAAGGGGTGGGTGGGTAATGTTAGGTAAGAGGGAGTGGTGCATTGAGAGAGAGGGGGGGGGAGGAAAGAGAGAGAGGGGGGGAGGGAGGGGGGAGGCAAGGACAAGAGAAAGAGAGGGAGGGTGGGGGAAGAGAGATAGGAGTGTGGGTGGAGCAACTAGCCTTTTGAGAGAGAGAGAGAGAGAGTGTTTGTACATTTGTAAGTTTTGAGATATTGGAGACAGACAGACAGACAGACTAACAAACTCGGTGAACACATTATCATCCACCACTTCCGGTAAAGGAGGTAAATAGAAGTAATAATGCAAACTATACTTATTTTACCCTAACGTGGCCTGAAATTGCCATCCCTCCATCATGAATGCAGAGTTGTAACAGTAGCACTAGAATATGATGCTAGTCACGAAGAAGTCCTGTGGAGAGGATATAGAGCTGTAGCATTGCCCTCTTCCACTGTGCTACGTGAAGTAAGCTGCAAAATGGACGAAAAATTGGGCCAGGTTAGAGTAGAAGGAGTATAACAATGCCACCAATAATAATAATAATAATAATAATAATAATAATAATAATAACAATGCCACTAATAATAATAATAATAATAATGATAATAATAATAATGAATAATAAATGTATGAAAAGTATCTGAGTCAATAAAATCATAAATAAAATCGTTTTGGGGGCACCAGAAGTAAATGAAAAAATACAGTGTTTTGGAGGGAATCTATCAACTTTAAACGCTAGATAAAAAAAAAAAATTGATTGCAGATATTTTTTTTTTGTGCAAGGAAGAAGGAACCCAAGGCCAGGAGCCCGCAAAATTGTTCCCTTCAAGAAACAAAAAGACAAGATAACACAGAGCCAAATTCAAGATCCTTTCGAATTGTCTTTCCCGCCAAATATCTCGCCAATTTAACCAAACATCATATGTAGCGTAGGAATTAAAAGTGTTAGTAATCAATTAAATAGTGATAATTCTCTCCCCAGCATCGTAAATACAAAGACGTTTGACCTATCTTGGAGAATGTCAGGCCAAGAGGTTAAGGAAAGGTCGAGATGAGCTTGCGACACACACACACACACACACACACACACACACACACACACACACACACACACACACACACAGGACAAATATATGTGTCTATGTACAGTATGTGTAGTGTATACATGTACGATTATCACACACACACACACACACACACACACACACACACAGTCATATGTTGCTGGGTTAAAATGTAGATAATAAAGGTGAAATATATTTATGTTAAAGGTAAAGAAAATAATATGAAGAGAACACCGAAAAAGAAAATAAAAGCGAGTATATTAAACAAACATGAAAAGAAAGAAAAACACGAGAAAAATTAAGAGATAGAACATTAGAGTTAGAGTTAAAAAGAAATAGAGAAAATATTAGAACTAGAGATTAATAAAGAGTTGTTAAGGCAAAGAAAGTGGAGAGAGAGAGAGAGAGAGTGAGAGTGAGATGCATTTAATAAGTCTCGTTTCTCCCTTCCTTCATTCCTTCCTTCAGTCCATCCCTCCTTCCTTCCATTTTTCTTTCCTTCCTTCCTCCGCTCCTTTTCTCTCTCTTCCTTCCCTCCCTCCCTTCCCTCCTTCCTTCCCTCCCTCTCTCCCTAGCAATTCCTAGCCTAGCCACGTCCACACCCACAGTCTCACCCCACCTCCCCAGCACTGAAGGAAAGGAAGGAAAGGAGAGAAGGAAGGGAAGAAGGAATTAAGGAGGGAAGATAGAGGGAAAACGTGGAAAAGGAAGGAAAGAAGAAGAGAAGGAAACGGCAAAATTGGAGGAATGAAAGAGGAAGGAGAGAAGGAAGAGGAAAAAAATGGAGATTGGAGGAAAGAAAGAGGAAGGAAAGAAGGATGGGAAGGAGAGAAGGAAGAGGAAAAGAGTGGAAAATGAAGAGGAAGGAAAAAAGGGAGGAATGACAAAGAAGGCGAGAAGGAAGTAGAAAAAATTGAATAAAAAAAATGAGGAAGGAAGGAGGGAAGGATAGGAAGAAGGTGGAGAGAAGGAAGAGGGAGAAATTGGAGAAAAGGAAAAGAGGAAGGAAGGAAGGATAGGAAGAAAGAGAGAAGGCAGAGGAAAAAATGGAGAAAAAAGAAAGGAAGGATAGAAAGAAGGAGAGAAGGAAGAGGGGAAAAAATTGAGAAATGAAAAAGGAAGAAAAGAAGGAGGGAAGGAAGAATGACATGCATTTTCTGTTCTCGCCATACCATTTCTCTCTCTCTCTCTCTCTCTCTCTCTCTCTCTCTCTCTCTCTCTCTCATTTCTCTCTCATTCTTCACCCTCTTTCTTTCTCCCTCTCTTAGCATTGTTCCCTCCCTTTCCTTCGTATATTTTCTTGCATTCCTTCTTTCCTTCTTGACCTCTCTTTTTTTCATCTTCTCTTTCTCTTTCTTCTCTCCATCCTCTTCTCTCTTTTCATTCCTCTTCCTCCTCTCTCACTTTCTTCCTTTTATTTGTTCCTCCTTTCTCATCGCTCCATTCCTCTCTTCCTTACTTTCCTTCCCTTTCTTCTTCCTTTTCATCCTTCCTTCCTTCTTTCTTTCCCCTCCCTCCCCCTCTTCTTCCTTTTCTCCCCTTCTTCCTTCTCATCCTTTTTTTCCCTCCTTACTTCCTTTTTCTTCCATCCTCCTCCCTCCCTCCCCTTCTGCTTTCTCTCCTCCTTCCTTCCTTCTCTCTTCTTCCTCTGTTCTCCTTTATATTTTCTACTCCTCTCTTTCTTTCCCTGTCTTTGTCTCTCCTCTTTCCTTCTTTCTCTCTTCCCTCCCTGTTCTCTCAATATTTCCTCCTCTCTTCCCCCCCAGTTCTCTTTCTTAATATTTCCTCCTTCTCTCTCCCTTCCCCTGTGTCTCCTCCCCCTCTCCCTCTCTCTTCCTCTTCTGTTCTCTTTATATTTCCTCCTCCTCTCTCCTCCTTCTTTCCTTCTCTCTTCCTCCTCTGTTCTGTATATTTTCTCCTCCTCTCTCCCTTCCCCTGTCTGTCTCTCCTCCTTCCTTCCCTCTTTCTTCCTCCCCTGCTTTCTTTCTCTATATTTCCCCTTCTCTCTCCCTTATCCCGCCTCTGTCTCTTCTCCCTTCCTACTCCCTTCCTGCTCTCTTTCTGTATATTTCCCCTTCTCTCCCTTCCCCTCTCTACCCGTCCACAGGGAAGAGGGCAAACTCTTCTAATCTCAGGACTGACTGGGGTTCCTCTCAAGACAGGATGAACAACGTGCACATACGAGAGGGAACCACGAGTATTATTATTTATTTATTTATTTATGTTTTTATATTACACACACACACACACACACACACACACACACACACACACACACACACACACACACACACACACACACACAACAATAGACCTGTTAGCTCTTTCGCGGGTGTTTGGTATAGGGAAGAATACAAATGACAAAACTTGAATAAATAATAATAATAATAATAATAATAATAATAATAATAATAAATGATAGTAATAATAATGATTTTCGGTTCTTAGGTATATTTCCTCAACTATATTTACTTTTCAGAGGGTAACTTCATTATTAAATTATTTAGCCAGTTATTGTAAGTAGGCGTCAGGGAAGATAGATAGATAGATGGACAGGAGATAGATTGATGGACGGGGAGGGTAGATAGATAGATAGATTGATAGATAGATGAGCAGGCAGGTAGACAGCATTTTAGTAGCTTGAGTATTGTAGATTAATCACACATATTTCATTTCTCTCTGTCTCTCTCTATCTCTGTCTGTCTGTCTGTCTGTCTGTCTCTCTCTCTCTCTCTCTCTCTCTCTCTCTCTCTCTCTCTCTCTCTCTCTCTCTCTCTCTCTCTCTCTCAGTCATTTTCCTTCTTGCCTTCATCCTTTCCTTCCTTTACTCCCAATCCACTCCCTCATAACTCCCTTCTTCTCTCTCTGTCTCTGTCTCTCCATCATTATTATTCTTTATTTATTGTGTATCTTTGTATCTTTGTTAGTCTGTCTGTTTCACATAATATTAATCTACTTACGGCTATCTATCCGTATCTGTATCTTAATCTATCCATATATATCTCTGTGCGTATCTATATCTATCTGTCCATCTGTCTATATCTTGCTTCTAAATACCTGCCTACGCTGTCCCTCCCTCCCTCCCTCCTTCTGTCTATATGTCTATCTGTCTACGTATGTCTTTCTGTATTTGGTATCTGTCTGTCTATCCGTCT
>NC_137035.1:4372500-4387500 GCF_032717465.1 Coenobita brevimanus
TCTCTCTCTCTCTCTCTCTTACATATCTTCCTTCTACCTTGTCTTCTGTCTCCCTTTCTTCTCATTCTTCCCCATCTCTCTCCTTTTCCTCCCTTTCTTCCTTATCTTTCTCTCCATCTCTTCCCTCCTCGGTCCCTCCCATCTTCTTGTTAATTTTCCTTACCTATCATTATCCTCCACCCTTTACCCCTCCAAGCGCTTTCTCTCCTTCCCTCCCTTCCTCCTTCCCTCCTTCTCTCCCCCCCTCCCTCCCCCCCTCCCTCCCTCCTTTCTCCTTATATTTTTTGTACTTTTACTCTCTCTCTCTCTCTCTCCCCAAATTACAATACAAACTAATAACAAAACGGCGAAGGAGAGAGAGAGGGGGGGGGAAGGGGAGGAAGAGAAAGAATCCAGCCTAGGTGTTAATTGAGGGGGGAGGTGGAGGGGAGACGGGGGAGTGCGTGGGTGAGAGAGAGAGAGAGAGAGAGAGGGGGGGGGAGTAGGGGAAGGGGTTAGGGATGGGAAACATGGGGAAGAGAAAGATGGGGAAGAGGATGAATAGATGGGGAAACTGTGGAAGTTGAGAGAGAGAGACAGACAGACAGACAGACAGACAGACAGACAGACAGAGAGAAGGCGCCAGAGAAGGAGAGCAAGCGAGGGTAGGTTACACACACACACACACACACACACACACACACACACACACACACACACACACACACACACACACACACACACACCACCTACGTGTATAGAGGGGTAAGCCATATTCGGGCTGCCTCACCTGCCTCACCCCACACCTGCCTCGCGTCCCTGCCTTGTCCTGCCTAACCCTGCCTCTCCCTGCCTTACATTTTTACACCCTGCCTCAAGTGTGTCTAGTCCTTGCTTCATTCTGCCTCATAACTTTCTTCATATATTTTCTTCACGTGTCCTTACCTCATGCCTGTCTTTGCATTTCCCTTCTTCACTCTAACCTTGCCTCTCCTTGTCTTATTTTGCCTCATCCTGCCTCGCTACCTTCCTCATTTTTGCCTCACCTTGCCTTAACTCTGCCGCACTTTGCCCTATAACTTATCTTACTCTGCCTCTCCCTGTCTCATCCTGCCTCGCAACCTTCTTCATTCTTGCCTCACCCTGCCTCAACCCTGCCTTCCTTGTCGCACAATTTGCCTAGCTTGTGTCATTGTCTGTCCCTCCTCTACCTCCTCTTCCTCTCATTTCCCCTCCTGTTTCTCATCTTCACCTCCCTACACTCCATCTTCTTTCCCTCTTCCCTTCTGTCTCTCTGCATTTCCTGCTTACTTCATTTCCATCATTCATTGTCTTCTCAAACCTTCTTTCTATATTCTTTCTTCCTTCCCCTGTTTCTCTTTACCCCCATTTCTTATTTCTTTCCGTCTTTCTTCCCGTCTTTCCTCTCTTTCTTTGTGTCTTTTTCAATTTCTTCATTCCTTTATTTTTCTTTCCCCCCCTTTCCGCTGCACCTTCATCTCTGGATCGTTTCATTTTTCTTTTTTTCTCTTTCCTTCTCCGTGTAATTTTCCCTTTTCCTTTCTTGTTCCTTCCTTCTTCCCTTATCTCCAAGCGTCTCTTACGTCTCCCTTCTTTCTTTTCTTCCTCCATATTCCTCCATTTTCCTTCCTCTTTGTTGGACGTCCTTCTCCCTCTCCTTCCCTGCTAGCCTCCTTCTTGCTTTGTCATATTTTAGTTTATTTTTTTAACTTTCTTTTTCTCTTTATCGACCTCTTATTCGCCATTTTGTTCCTGTCTTTTTCTACTTGTCTGTTTTCCTTTCTACATTTTAAAATCTGGTGTTTTCTATATCTGTTTCTTTCTCTGCTGTTTTTTTCGTCTACTTTTCTGTGTTCCTATTTGCAGTATTTCTTTTCTTTTGTTCCGGTCTATCTTTTTTTTCTCGTTCTGTATTTATTCTCTTTGTTTTTCCATCTTCTTCCCTTTCTACCCTATCCTTTCCCCCTCCTATTTTCTTCACTCAATCCTTCGTGCTTGTCTTCTTGTCATCTTCTCCCTCCTTTTTTTTATTTTTTCTGTTTCTTCATTTTTCTCATGTTTCCCTTTCCCTTTCTATTTTCGTGCCTGCTTCCCTGATTTTCTGCCTACCTGCCTACTTACCTGCGTACCTACCTACCTGCTTACATACATTGAAAACTTACCTCTTCCCATCTCGCTTGTTTTTCTTTCCTTTTCTTTCCCTCCTCTTTTGGTACCTACCCACCTATTTACCTACCCACCCACCAGCATTCCTACTGCCTCCCTCTCTCCCTCCTGCCTCCCTCCATACCTCACCTCATCCCACCCGTCTGCCTTCCTGCCTTCCTGATTGCATATTCAAGCTGATGAAAAGTTACGGAGGGAAGTTAGAGGCTGAAGCAAGGGGGATGGTTCACTTTGTAAGAGTTAAACCTTTGGTCTCCCCAATTTCTCTGCCTCCTCCTCGTGCCAACCCAAAATCTAATATTTTTCTTGGCTATGAAGGGGTTTGGGTTGTACTGATGGGTGGGGTGGGGTTGGGTGGGGTTTGGTTTGGTTTGGGCTGGATGGGTTTGGTTTGGTTTGGGCTAGGTGGGTTTGGTTTGGTTTGGGCTGGGTGGGTTTGGTTTGGGTTGGGTGTGGGTTGGTAGGATGTGGATTGGGTTGGGTTGGGCTGGATGGGTTTATGGTTGAGTTGGTTTGGGTTGGGTGGGTTTAGGTTGGGTGGGTTTGGTTTGGGATGGATGGGTTTGGTTTGGGTTGGGTTGGGTAGTTTGGTTAGGGTAAGGTTACAATAGGATAAGTTAGGTTGTTAGATTTGGTTAGGTCTGGTCAAATTAGGGTAGGTTAGTCTAAGTTATGTAAAGGTAGGTTTGGTTAGATGACGGTGCAGTAGGATAGGTTGGGTTGGGTTAAGATGGATATGAGTAGGTCTGGTTAGGGTAGGATAGGATAGGTTGGGTTAGATTATAGTGTGTGTGTGTGTGTGTGTGTGTGTGTGTGTGTGTGTGTGTGTGTGTGTGTGTGTGTGTGAGTTTGATTCTCTCTGCTGCCTGTACTACGACATAAGACAAGCCACGAATGAGGAAAAAAAGGCACAAAAAAATCCAGACGAAAAACCCAGAAGATGGTCCAATCACGAAATAGCGTGTCAGGATTAAAACCCGACCACCACCATCACGAACACTTCCCTCCCATGCCACCACCAGGGCAGTGTTGTGGTGGTGGTGGTTGTGGTGGTGGTGGTGTTGTGTTGCGTTGTTTTGTTGTGTTCCCCTGCTCCTCCTCCTCCTCCTTGCTCATCTCTGTGAACTCGGTGGATTGCAGGCTTAAATTTACGATCTGTATTCCACCAAAACAAACACTTTTTGCAGTGGCATAACAAGGACAATGTTTTTTTTACTGTTGTTGTTTTGAACCCAGGCTCATCTCAGTGTGAACTCGGTGGACTGCAGGCTTCAATTGTCCTCCTGCAGTCCACCAACACGAAAATTTTGTAGTATTAGTAGTAGTAATAGCAATGGTAATAGTAGTAGTGGTGGTGGTAGTAGTAGTAGTAGTAGTAGTAGTAGAACGCAGTCACCAGCCATATAGGAAGGCCAGATTCGTTCCATCATTATCAAATACAGCAAAATTCATTATCATAACTTTGGAGTCTGCATCCCATTTAGCGATTTCACGTTAAAACATACGATCCATTAAACGTTATTCAGAAGTTCTTCTTACGATATTGTGATGCCCTTATTACGATATTCTGAGGCCTTTTTACGATATTCAGAGGCCCTTCTTACGATATTATGACACCCTTTTTTACGATATTCAGAGGCCTTTTTTTTTTTTTTTAACGATAATCTGAGGCCCTTTTTACGATATCCTTAGCCCCTTTTTACAATATTCTGAGACCAGTTTTACGATATTCTGAGACCTATTTTCACGTTATTTTGAGACCCCATTTTACGATATTGTGAGGCCTTTTTTACGATATTCAGAGGCTCTTACTGCGATATTCTTAGGCCCTTTTTACGATATTCTGAGGCCCTTGTTACGATACTCTGAGGCCCTTTTTACGATATTCAGAGGCCCTTTTTTTTACGATATTCTGAGGCCCATTTTACGATATTCTGAGGCCTTTTTTACGATATTCTGAGACCATTTTTACGGTATTCAGAGGCTCTTACTGCGATAGTCTTAGGCCCTTTTTACGATATGCTGAGACCCCTTTTACGATACAAGACCCTTTTTACGATATTCTGATTACCGCCAAACGATTCTATTTACGATTTTAGATTAAGAAGAGAATTGAGTGAGAGAGGGATATGGAGGAGGTGGAGGACTGGACGGCCGTGGGTCTTTTCTGAGAAGGGACGGAAGACGCCTCAAGGGTTTGTTCCTGACACGACTGCCCCTCACAAGATGCAGCGTTAGGCAAGAGAGAGAGAGAGAGAGAGAGAGAGAGAGAGGGAGAACTAGATAATTTTAGTATATGGATTGGTTTTCTTTAGGGTTTACTCTCTCTCTCTCTCTCTCTCTCTCTCTCTCTCTCGCACACTCTGGGGCTTCGTATAATGGCCACCGCTCTGTCAAAGTTACCCCACCAGAGAGAGAGAGTGGGGGGGGTCGGGGAGAGGAGGGAGGGAGAGAGTGAGATTGAGATTCATAACCGTGGATAGGAGAGGAAATGCTCTCTCTCTCTCACCCACACACACACACACACACATACACACACACACACACACACACACACACACACACACACACACACACACACACACACACACACACACGTGAAGTAACAGAATCAAAAGGTCACTGATCCGACATCATGTGTTTGGAGATGGGCGAGTTTTTGTTCGAAGATGGGAGAGAGAGAGAGAGAGAGAGACAGAGAGACAGAGACAGACAGACAGACAGACAGACAGGCAGGCAGACAGACAGAAATGTGATAACCATTGGACTACGGGAGGGCTCAGAGGGAAAAAAAAAAAACATTACGGCAATCATTTCCTTCCCCCTCGCTTGCGCATTCGGTTTCTAACACCCTCAAGTCAGCGATTTTTCCAAGTCTGGGTGAACTCTGGGATTAGCATTGTGACGATAGATTTCTGGATACGTACAATAGCTGATAAACACGACAGGCTACAGTCAGTGTTATATCTAGGTCCCTAATTCTATAAACTATAAAAACACATTGAGATATTGGGCTAGTTATATCCCTCCCTCCTCACATTCACATTTACAATTTCCTTAAAGGCACTGTGTCTGTCTAACTGTCTCTCTGTCTGTCTTTGTCTATCCATCTTTATTTCTTTGTAGGTGTCTGTTTGTTTCTATATCTGTCTATATCTCTTTCTGTGTCGGGGTGTTTGTTATCTTTCTTTATCTGTGTATATATTTATCTTTGAATTCCTATCTATATTTGTTAACTGGGGTCTATCTGTCAGTTCTATCCATTAATCAGTCTGTCTATCTTTATTCTGTCTTTCTACCTCTGTCTACAGCTGTCTGATAACCTAACATTCTACCTAAATAACTGAATATACGTTTAGTCAGTTTATATCCACTTCACCTCTCTGACTTTCCATTTTTCACGGATGCCGGTAGTCCTTTGTCAATACCACAACACATCTCCCCGCTATTTCCGTTTCCCAGGTGAGAGAGAGAGAGAGAGAGACGAAGGAAGATCCGAAGATGGTAAGGTATTCCAGGGGACGTGTGCGCTTGTGTGTACGATGGGTTAGACGCACACACACACACACACACACACACACACACACACACACACACACACACACACACACACACACACACACACACACACACACACACACACACACACACACACACACACACACACGAAACCTATCAACACTGTCACCTCTGAATCATCCTTTTGTGTGTGTGTGTGTGTGTGTGTGTGTGTGTGTGTGTGTGTGTGTGTGTGCATTGTCCCATGTTGCAAGCGAGTTAGCAGTGGTGAAATTGTTGCATAATATTTTTTTTTGCATTTTTATTTTTTCGAACACTTTCACTTCATTTTTCGTTTGTAATATTCATTGTAGCATTCTCTCTCTCTCTCTCTCTCTCTCTCTCTCTCTCTCTCTCTCTCTCTCTCTCTCCGTGCATGAATTTGTTTATGTATGTTGACAAAGAGTGTGTGTGTGTGTGTGTGTGTGTGTGTGTGTGTGTGTGTGTGTGTGTGTGTGTGTGTGTGTGTGTTTAGGTCAGTGTGTATGATGCAAGCTTTGATTGGTCACTTGTTTCTTCTTTCCTCCACCCTTCCCCTTCCCTCCACCTACTTTCCTCCCTCTATCCCTCCTTCCCTTCACTCCCTCCTTCCTTTCTTCCTCCAGTCTTTCTCCTCCCACCTTTCTTTAAAACTTTCCTCCTTTTTTTCCGTTCCTTCTCTCCTCCTTCCTTTTCCTTTTCTCTCCAAGGCAGCATTCTCTCTCTCTCTCTCTCTCTCTCTCTCTCTCTCTCTCTCTCTCTCTCTCTCTCATGGTTTCCTTATGATTTCCTTCTTCCTTCACTTCCTCCTCCTCCTACCCTTCCTCCTGTTTTCCTTCCTTTCCTCTTTCCTATCTCGTCCTTTCCTTCCCTTCCGTCTCATCCACTTTCCTTTCCATCCTTCCTCCTACCCATCCATTTTTCTCTCCTTCCCTTCCTCTTTTCCTATCCCATTTTTTCCTTCATTTCTCCTACCCATCATTTCTCCTTTATTCCGTCACTTCCTTTCCTCAACACTTCTTTCTCCCTTTCCTCCCTCCTTTCCTGTCATTCTCTCCCTCCCCCTTCCCTTCCGTCATTTCTCCCCACCCTCCCTTCCTTCCTTCCTTCCTTCTGTCCTTCTTTCCACCCTTCCTTCTGTTCTTTCCTTCCTTCCTTCTGTCCTTTCCTTCCTTCCTTCTTTTTCTTTCCTTCCTTCCTTCCTTCTTCTTTCCTTCCTTCCTTCCCCGTCCTCATTCCCTCCCTTCCTCCCTACTTTACTTTCGCCACTGACCACTTGCTTCACCTCCCCCTCCCTCCCTTCCCTTCCCTCCCCCCTTCCCCCTCCCCTAACCTCTGCCTTCACCTCTGGCCACTTTCTCCCTTCATCCCTCCCCTCTCCCTCCCTCCCTACCTCCGTCCCTTCCTCCTTCCAGTCCAAGAACTATTTCCTCCCTTCTTCTCCCCCTCCCCTCCCTCTCCCCCCTTTTTTTCCCCTCCAGTCCTCCCATGTTTTTCCCTCCCTTCCTCTCTTTTTCTTCTTACTGTTCTCTATTCCATGTTATATCATTCTCTCTCTCTCTCTCTCTCTCTCTCTCTCTCTCTCTCTCTCCGTGGTGTCTCAGTGGACATGCGCGAGTCTTAGCGATATGTTAAGTGTTGTAGGACCAGTTGGGCATGACTCAGCACTCTAAGTCCCCCATTAGGGCCATTGACACACGAATTCGGTGCTAGTCACGAAGAAGTGCAGTGAAATGAATCTAGAACAACTAATCTGCCATTGAACTACGGGATATAAACTGCAAAAGACGTCTGATTTGGGTGTTTTATTGGTGTGTGTGTGTGTGTGTGTTTGTGTGTGTGAGAAAGAGAGAGAGAGAGAGAGAGAGAGAGAGAGAGACCTACCCCCCAGCACCCTAGGCCAAAACACAAGCCAGAAATAGTAATAATAGCAACAAATAGCAAATAATTCTGGGGAAATATTTGTCTTAAAGCAACGCCTCCAGTGATCAGTGCACGGCTATTATTTCTTGCCTCACTCACTGCTGGGGAGGGGACGGGAAGTTGGGGAGGGGGGAGGAGAAAAGGGGAGAGGGACGTGGAGAGGGGGGAGGATGAAAGGGGGTAGGGATTTGGGTGAGGGAGTTTGGTTTCTCTAAATTCCTTCACTCCGATGGGGATCTTAAGGAGTTGGGGAGAGCTTTAGGGAGGTGGGGGGTGGAAGTGGGGGATTGATGGGGTTAAAGGGATAGGGAGGAGAGAGAGGGTGAGGGAGTGCAAACGGAGGGAGGAGAGGGGGTGCGAGAGGGGGATGAAGGGATAGGGATGGAGGACAGGGATAGAAGTGTTAGATGGAGAGTTAGACGGGATGTTGTGGGATAGGTGTTAGGAAAGGGGATAGAGAGGGTGTGAGGGAGGATGATGAAGAGGATAAGGGATGGGGGAGGATGTGGAGGTGGGGGGAGGGGGTCGAGTGAAGATGGAGAGAAGGATAGGGACGGAAAGGAAGAGAGGAGGGGAGGGAAGGATTGGGCATACTGTGGGATGGTGGTGTTGAGAGGGAGGATTTTATGGTTTTGTGTGTGTGTGTGTAAAGGGGGAGGGGTAAAGATATTGTGGGGGAAGGGTGTGTGCGTGTGTGTATATTTATAAGGGAGAGTGGATATACTTGTTTTTATAAACACACACACACACACACACACACACACACACACACACACACACACACACACACACACACACACACACACACACACACACACACACCAAAAACATCAACAGAATCAGACAGACGAAGCACAATAGCCCAACTAAGAAATGAGGGAGGGTAATTTGGGGTGGGGAGAAATGGAGTAGGGGGCGTGGACGTCCGTGGGGGTGATGGAGAGGGCAGTAGAGCGTAGATTGGGCGTAGATAGGGGGGTAGATGAGAGCGGGGGAGAGAGGTAGGTAGGTAGATGGTTGGACCTGAAAATGCTGTGTAATTCTGGGCTATCTTGAGAGTTGAGGCTTGGGGGAGAGAGAGAGAGAGAGAGAGAGAGAGAGAGAGAGAGGTGGAACAGATGGAGTAATCATGCTAAGTAGATCTAATGTGGTGGGTGTGGTGTGTAGGTATATGTGACTGTGGTGCGTGTGGTAGTGGTGGTGGTGGTAATGGTGGTGGTGTTTGTGGTGAATGTGGTGGTGTGGAAGTTGTGTTGGTTGTGTGGTAGTCGTGGTGACGACTTGTGGTGAATGTGGTTGTGGTGGTGATGTTAGTTTTGTGGTGGAAGTCGTTGTGGTGAAGGTAATGGTGGTAGTGGTGATTGTGGTGAAGGTAATGGTGGTAGTGGCGATTGTGGTTGTTTGGTTGTGATGGTGGTAGTGGTGGTGATGATGTGGTGATTGTAGTGGTGATTTTGGTGGTGGTGGTAGGGGTGATTGTGGATTTTCTCGGTGGTTATAGTGGTGATTTTGTTGTTTGGTGGAAGTGGTGGTGATGTGGTGGTGGTGGTGATGGTGGTGGTGGTGATGGTGTGGTGGTGGTGGTGATGGCGTGGTGGTGGTGGTGGTGTTGATGGTGAGAGTAGTGTGAATAATGGGGATCTGTTCCTGTGTCTGAGAGAGAGAGAGAGAGAGAGAGAGAGAGAGAGGGTAGTGGTGAAAGTGAGATGTGGTAGGGATAGATGCCGCATGCTGATGAAGTAGGTGGTAGTGAAAGTGTGTGTGAGTGTGTGTGTGTGTGTGTGTGTGTGTGTGTGTGTGTGTGTGTGTGTGTGTGTGTGTGTGTGTGTGTGTGTGTGTGTGTGTTGATGCGGACACGAACAAGCAAATGAAAAGTTATTGATTTGCATGAGTTTATGGTGACGTCATCAGATTGAAATTGGAAAAGATTGGAAAGGTCGAGAAAAATAAAGTACAGACTGAGTAAACACACACACACACACACACACACACACACACACACACACACACACACACACACACACACACACACAGTTTCCCTCCATACAACATTAATCTGCTTAGTAAAAACATTCCTTATTGAAAAGGTTAAGGAAGTGTATATCTGATCCTTCCATTTTTTATAAACCGAATAAACTTGTGTACAAATATCAGAGTTAGTGTGAAAATTGTTATCATATTTAAGGGATTATTATTATTATTATTATTATTAGTAGTAGTAGTAGTAGTAGTAGTAGTATGATTATTATTACTACTACTACTACTGTTATTATTATTATTATTATTATTATTATTATTATTTTAAAGGACTGGAGGGGTCAAAGCCCCCTCCGTCCCTTCAGGAACTTCCTCTCCCCTTCCCCGCCTGAATCTCTCCTTCAAGGTCACTCCCTAAGCGGTCTTTCCTCATTCCCCTCCCCCTCTTCTCCTCACCCCCTCCCAATCCTCCCCTCCCGTCACTTCATTCCTCCTTCCCCACTTCACCCCACCTCTCCCCAGCTTCTTATCTTTCCCCTCATCATCCTCCACCCTCCCCTCTACCCTTTACTTACCTCCACCTTCCTCACCTTTCTTCATCCCCCCTCCTTCTCTTCCCCCACCTCTTTCATGCTTCCTCCCCTCCTTTTTCACACCCTTTCCTTCACCCAACCCCCCTCCATCACCTACTTACCTTCTCTCTTCCCCTCCCTCTTAACCCCTGCTCTTCCCCCTCACCCGCCTTCCTACGTTGCTTATCACCCCTATTCATCATCCCCTGCCCTTCCCCTCACCATTTGTTCACATCTTCCTCCCCACCCCCTCATCATCTCCACCCCATCCATTCCCACCTTCCCCTCCTCCTCCCTTCTTCCTTATCCCTCCCTCCTCTCCCCTTCTCCCCCTTCCTTATCCCTCTCTCCCCTCCTTCGTCCCTCTTCCTTATCCCTCCCTCCTCTCCCCTTCTCCCCTTTCCTTATCCCTCCCTTTCCTCCCGTCTTCCTTCCTTATCCCTCCTTCACCTCTCCTCCCCCCTTCCTCATCCTCCCCTCCATTCATCCCCTCCCCCTCCGGCCGGGGCTCGATCCACGGGTCTGATAAAGTGGAGGATTTATTGGCCAATCATCTCCCAGCGGCATCACCTGGGGGGCGGGGGGTGGGGGGAAGGAAATCCAGAAAAAAAATAAAAAACAACGATCATAAAAATTCCTAATCCCATCCAGTATTCTCAGCCCAGTCCAGTATTCTCAGCGGATGTCTTAAGATTTCGTTCTCATGATTCATCATCGTCATTATCTTTGTTCGTCGTCATTTTTGTCATCATCGTCATTTTATCATCATTTTGTGAGCATTTATCTTTATCATCAGCATTATCATCGTGTGTGTGTGTGTGTGTGTGTGTGTGTGTGTGTGTGTGTGTGTGTGTGTGTGTGTGTGTGTGTGTGTGTGTGTACGTATTTTCCTGTATGTATATTAACACCAGGAACACCTTGAGCTAAGCCAGACCTCTCGCTGTTAGTATTCTCAGTGGATGCTTAATTAATGAGCATGATATGATTTAGTTGTAGTGCTGGATTGCTGAGGTATGATAGTAGATTAGCAGCATAATACGGTGCTAATCACGAAGAAGTGTAATGAGAACGATGTGTCTTGTCGTAGTATTGTCTTTTTCTGCCACTGAGCAACGTGAAATAAATTGGAAAAAAAATGTCTGGGTCAGGTTAGTGTTGACAAGGTAGTGTTTTGAGCTGGAGAGAGAGAGAGAGAGAGAGAGAGAGGCGTCGGGGTCAAGGAGCTGATTAAGACTAGGAAATCTTTGGGGGTTCTCTCTCTCTCTCTCTCTCTCTCTCTCTCTCTCTCTCTCTCTCTCTCTCTCTCTCTCTCTCGCTCGCCCAGTTCCTCAGAAGACATTTATCTGTTAATATAAAATCGTTCAGTTATCAATGCCCTAATGATGCAGTTTTATTTATTTATTTATTTGTTTATTTATTTATATTTTGACTTCTGTTTCACCTTTATCGTTCATTCAAAGTTTTTTTTTGTTAATTGGTTGAGTTTTAATAATTTCCTTTACTAATTGTTCTTTTGGACTGTAGTTAATGTTATAGTTATTTATTTTATCTGTATTTATCTATATTTATTTTAGTACAGTAGTGTTTTATTCGTATTTATGTATCTATTTATTTTAATAGTGTTTTATTCGTATTTATGTATCTATTTATTTATTTATTTTTGTAGTCTTTTATTCGTATTTATTTATCTATTTATCTGTTATTTTAAGTTTTATTCGTATTTATTTATCTATTTATGTATCTTTATTAATTTATTTTAAGTTTTATTCGTATTTATTTATCTATTTATCTTTATTTTAGTAGTGTTTTATTCGTATTTATTTATCTATTTATCTGTTTATTTTGTGTTTTATTCGTGTTTATTTATCTATTTATGTATCTGTTTATTTATTTATTTTATTAGCGTTTTATTAGTACAGGTGGTTTTAATTTATTTCCTTGTTTACTTTTGAATTTAGTCTTTATTTAAACCACTTAATCCTTGACACGTCTTGAGTCACCTGGTAAGGAGTTGAGGAAGAGTAAACTAATATCGCCTTTACTCCACAGGTACGTTGGGTCCAAAATCCAGTGGTGGCAACTGATCAGCTGGAGAGAGGTAAAGTAAGCTAATTTCACCCTTGTTCATAGTGCATGTTTGGTCGAAATTCCACTGGCGGCAACTAATTATTTGATGAGGAAGAGTAAGCATATTTCACCCTTGTTCCATTAGTACATTAGGTCGAAAACAGTGGTGGTAACTTTTCACCTGTCGGAAAATAAGCTAATATCGTCCTTTTTACACTCTTATGTAAGGTCAAAAATGCAGAGGTGATAATTTCTTACTTGGGGGGAATTAATAAGGTAATCTGGCCCTTCATTCACGGATACATTAAGGCGAAAATCTAGTCCTGGCATCATCATAATTTACGGGGAGGTACAGGAAGGTAAAATCGCCCTTCTCACCTTGCTACGTTAGGTCGAAAGTACGAAGGTATCATTTCCTCACCTGGGGGACACACACACACACACACACACACACACACACACACACACACACACACACACACACACACACACACACACACACACACACACACACACACACACACACACACACACAGAATCAGGAACAGCAGCCCCACATGCATATATTTTCTCTTATTTTCCGTCCATTTTCAATCTGTTTTCCTCCTTGTTTTGAGAGAGAGAGAGAGAGATGGGGGGTTGCGACACAGCCATATGATTCAATTTTCTTTACATTTTGTCATCTGTATCTCTTTTCTTTCTTTTTTTTTTTTTGTGTGTGGCAAAGAAAAGGAGGAATTATAAAACAGGTGTTGGATATTTGGGATAGTGAAGGTGGGTTGAGGAAGAGAAAGAGAGAGGGTGAAAGGGAGAGTTAGTGCCCAGAGGAACGCCGCTTGAAGAGAAAGTGGTTTGTGGCAGAGAGAGAGAGAGGCGTTCTTAATCTGATTGAGGATAGGCTGAAGGATGGGTGGTTTTAGGCTTCACTCTAAATTAGGAGAGAGAGAGAGAGAGAGAGATGGGGGGTTTGTATGGACTTAGTGACTGGCAGAATTAAAGAGTGAAATGAATTGGAGTGAATAGAAATGGAAATAATGCACTCTCTCTCTCTCTCCCTCTCTCTCTCTCTCTCTCTCTCTCTCTCTCTCTCTCTCTCTCTCTCTCTCATGGTGGCAAGATTTAAAAAAAAAAAAATACTTCACGAAAATATTTTAACGTATGGAAAGTTTGGAAGAATAACAGATGACGTAAGAAGTAGGAAAGGGAAAGTAGACGTGACGAGTGGAGAAAGAAAAAAGGTTAGGTGGAGAGAGAGAGAGAGAGAGAGAGAGAGAGAGAGAGAGGACGCGGAAAAAAGGTAGGTGGATGTGGAATAGAAAGAGAGAGAGAGAGAGAGAGAGAGAGGGAGGGAGGGAGGGAGGAAAAAAAGGCAGGTGGAGGATGTGGAATAAGAGAGAGAGAGCAGTGAAGGAGGTAGAAATGGAGGGAGGAAGGATAGTGTTAGGGAAGGAAAGAAGGGAATGTTGAGAGGAAGAGAGGGAAGGATTGAAATATGCATTACTGAAGAGAGAGGATGGGGGGAAGGAAAGACGGGAGGAAAGAAGGGAAAGATGAGAAAGAAAAGAGGAAGGATTGGGGAGAGAAGAAGAAATGAGTGGAAGATGTGAAATGAGAAGGAATGAAGAGAAGGCAGGAAGGCAGACGAGAAGAAAGAAATAATGAATGGAGAGAGGGAGGAAACGAAAGAAGATGAATGGAGGGAATGAAAATATGTAGAAGAATGTAAAGACGGAAAAGAAACTGAGATAAAAAAGAAAATAATGGAGGAAAGGAGGGAGGGAAGGAAGGAAGGAAGGAGGGAAGGAAGGAAGGCTGTATAAAGCACTAATGTATTCAAGATGCCTGGTTTTAAATGGTCTTGTAGCATAGGATGGATTAGAAGCCAGCGTCTGAGTGGAATGTTGGTAGTTGTGGTTGATTGTGGTAGTTGTGGTGAAATGTGGTAGTTGTGGTTGGTGTGGTGAGTGATGATGGTGGTAAATGTTGTCATGGTTGTTGCTTCAGAATCGAATGTTGGTAGTTGTGGTTGATGGTGATAGTAGTTGTGGTTGGTGTGGTGAATGGTGGTAGTTGTGGTGGATGGTGGTAGATGTGGTTGATGGGTGTTGTCATTGCTGCTGCTATCGCCAGTATCATCATGTACAACTCTACCACCACAACTGCCACACAACAACCATTCCTGCCACAGCTACCACAACATGTACTAATACCACCATAGCTACCACCACATCTGCTGCTACCACAACTACCACAACAACAACCATCCCTACCACAACTCCTCCCACCTCTGCTATCATAAATACCATCACCACAGCTATCACATTGTCTACCACCATCACTACTGACATAAATACCACCACCGCCGCACCTTTCACCGCTACCACACTACAGCCATCACTGCCATCACCACCATCACACCTGTCACCACTACCACACTTCAACCATCACTACCATCACCACCACCATCCATAATTATCATCACTACCACCACATTTACCACCACAACAACCACCACTACCACACTACAACGGTCGTATCCACAACCACCGTAGTCACCACCACCATAACTACCATCACCACCTGTACCACCAAAACAACCACACCTACCATCACCCTACCAAAACAACCACACCTGCTACCACCCCTACCAAAACAGCCACACCTACCACCACCACTACCACAACTACCACCACCACAACCACTTTCTCTACCCCAAAAAAAAGCTTAATAACAAAAAATAGAACCAGACGGACCAGTT
>NC_137035.1:4392500-4402500 GCF_032717465.1 Coenobita brevimanus
ACACCTCTCGTAGTGAAGGGATTAATAAAGGCTGTATCTATCTGTCTGCTCATTCATATATCCATCTGTCTGTCTATCTATCTGTCTACCTGTCTATCTATCTGTCTATCTATCCATCAATCAATAAAATAATCTACTACTACTACTACTACTACTGCTGCTGCTGCTGCTGCTGCTGCTACTACTACTACTACTACTACTACTTGCAATTGCTTCCGCTACCACTATTACTTTTACTACTACTATTACCGTAACCACTACTACTACTACTACTACTATTACTATTACTACTACTACTATTACTACTACTTCTATTATTACTACTACTACTACTATTACTACTACTACTACTTCTACTTCTACCACCGTACACATCCCTCAATAGCTAAACTTTTTCACTTCTTCGTGACTTTTCATTGCCATGGCGACGCATCAAACAAACACTCACACCCATATGTTAACGTGATTTCTAAAACACCGTGCAGTGATGATGATGATGATGATGATCGTGATGGTGATGATGATGATGATGATGGTGGTGGTGATGATGATGATGATGATGGTGATGGTGATGATAATAATAATAATAATCATCATCATCATCAACATCATCATCATCCACGTAATACAATCATTATCACTCAGGCATCAAAACTATCATTCGTTCGTCATCACTATCATCATCATTCATCCATCATCATCATCATCATCATCATCATCATCATCATCATCATCGTCCATTATCCTTATTAAACCCATCATCACAACTACCTTTATCATCGCAACCATCATCATCATTCATACATCATCATCATTCATACATCATCATCACCATCATCATCATCATCATCATCATCATCATCACATGCATACGTTATCATAATTATCATCATCCATCATTTTTGCCCACTTGAGGATAGGGTAAGGGAGGTAAATGGTAATGATGATAAGGAGGAAGAGGAAGAGGAGGAGGAGGACATGAGGCTGCCCCTTCTGCAACTCACCCCCTCCCCACTCACACACCTCTCCACCCCGTCCCTCATCATCATCCTCAGTCGCCCCCTTCCCCACCGTCCTCCATCACGCTTACATTCACTCTTCTAGTCAGTCTCTCATTTCCTTCACTGTATATGGATTGGGTAGGTGTTAGGGTTTGGGGAAAGGGCAGCCTGATAGTGTGTAGGTCAGGGTGACGTGGAGGGGATTCCTTTGTGGCCACCCTTTTCGACATCATCATCATCATCATCATCACGACCTTTTTACGCTGCTTGTTGTTGATGATGATGATATTGATAATGATGATGATATTGATAATGATGATGATACTGATAATGATGATGATGATGATGATGAACCTTTGAACAACTAGAGAAAGAATCTTAGTTTCTCTGTCAAAGTTGTACCCGACTTTCGGTGTGAATTTGATCAACACGATTTCCAAAGTCAATTTCGAAAACGAAAATAAAATGAATCAAATGAATAACAACGATAAAAAGAGACAGAACAAAAACAAAGTGAACAAAATCAGCTACAGGGGCGTGGGGGGCGGCGAGCCCCACGCCGAGCCGTGCGGGCGGCCAGAATGCTTCAGGAGGGTGTTGGCCGCGTGGGAGGGGGCGGGGAAGGAAGCGGAGAGCAGCTTGAAGGCCGTGGAGGCCCACCCCTCCTGCCCCCACATCCCACCCCTCTCGGCGCCAACCCACCTGCCTTTCCGCCCCACCAGACTTGACCCCCCCTTGCCGCCGCCGCCCATCAGGCTGCCAGGGCCAGGACCCACCATGCAGCCGGGGCCCACCATGCAGCCGGGGCCCACCATGAAGCCGGGGCCCACCATGCAGCCGGGGCCCAACATGCAGCCGGGGCCCACCATGCAGCCGGGGCCCACCATGAAGCCGGGGCCCACCATGCAGCCGGGGCCCAACATGCAGCCGGGGCCCACCATGAAGCCGGGGCCCACCATGCAGCCGGGGCCCAACATGCAGCCGGGGCCCACCATGCAGCCGGGGCCCACCATGCAGCCGGGGCCCACCATGCAGCCGGGGCCCACCATGCAGCCGGGGCCCACCATGCAGCCGGGGCCTGGGACCACCGTGGGGCCTGGGACCACCGTGGGGCCTGGGACCACAATGAAGCAGGGGCCTGGGACCACAATGAAGCAGGGGCCTGGGACCACTATGAAGCAGGGGCCTGGGACCACTATGAAGCAGGGGCCTGGGACCACTATGAAGCAGGGGCCTGGGACCACTATGAAGCAGGGGCCTGGGACCACTATGAAGCAGGGGCCTGGGACCACTATGAAGCAGGGGCCTGGGACCACTATGAAGCAGGGGCCTGGGACCACTATGAAGCAAGGGCCCACCATGCAGCTGGGGCCTGGGACCACTATGAAGCAGGGGCCAGGGACCACCGTGCGGCCGGGGCCAGGGACCACCGTGCGGCCGGGGCCAGGGACCACCGTGCGGCCGGGGCCTGGGACCACCGTGCGGCCGGGGCCTGGGACCACCGTGCGGCCGGGGCCTGGGACCACCGTGCGGCCGGGGCCTGGGACCACCGTGCGGCCGGGGCCTGGGACCACCGTGCGGCCGGGGCCTGGGACCACCGTGCGGCCGGGGCCTGGGACCACCGTGCGGCCGGGGACCTCCGTGCAGCCGGTGGGAACCGTGCGGCCAGGGACCTCCGTGCAGCCGGTGGGAACCGTGCGGCCGGGGACCTCCGTGCAGCCGGTGGGAACCGTGCGGCCAGAGACCACCGTGCGGACGGTGACCACCATGCGGCCGGGGACCACCGTGCGGCCGGGGACCTCCGTGCAGCCGGTGGGAACCATGCAGCCGGGGACCTCCGTGCAGCCTGTGGGAACTGTGCGGCCGGGGACCTCCGTGCAGCCGGGGACCACCGTGCAGCCGGGGACCACCGTGCGGCCGGGGACCTCCGTGCAGCCGGTGGGAACCGTGCGGCCGGGGACCTCCGTGCAGCCGGTGGGAACCGTGCGGCCGGGGACCTCCGTGCAGCCGGTGGGAACCGTGCGGCCGGGGACCTCCGTGCAGCCGGTGGGAACCGTGCGGCCGGGGACCTCCGTGCAGCCGGTGGGAACCGTGCGGCCGGGGACCTACGTGCAGCCGGTGGGAACCGTGCGGCCGGGGACCTCCGTGCAGCCGGTGGGAACCGTGCGGCCGGGGACCTCCGTGCAGCCGGTGGGAACCGTGCGGCCGGGGACCACCGTGCAGCCGGGGACCACCGTGCAGCCGGGGACCACCGTGCGGCCGGGGACCACCGTGCGGCCGGGGACCACCGTGCGGCCGGGGACCTCCGTGCAGCCAGTGGGAACCGTGCAGCCGGGATCCACCATGCGGCCGGGGACCACCGTGCAGCCGGGGACCTCCGTGCGGCCGGGGACCACCGTGCGGCCGGGACCCACTGGGCAACCAGGGCCCACCGGGCGGCCAGGACCCACTGGGATGCCAGGACCTACCGGTAGGCCAGGACCCACTGGACAGCCGGGACCCACCAGGGGGCCAGGACCCACCGGGAGGCCGGGACCTACCGGGAGGCCAGGACCCACCCGGGGGCGTCCTGCTGCATCCCTGACACAACACCCCACCCGTCCCCTTCCCACCCACCAACGCCCCCTGCCATCTCCCCCTACCATATATAAAACCCCCACACCTACCCCATCTCCCCCAACTATATACAGGACCCCCACGCCTACCCCATCTCCCCCAACTATATACAAGACCCCCACTCCTATCCCTGTCCCACCTTCCCCTAACACTCCCCCAACCCCGTCTGTCAGAACCCCACTTGCCACTGCGCCTGGGGCTCTCTTCCCTTCCTCTCCCATCCCTGCTCCCTTTCCTCCCACCCCAACTCCCCATCCTCCCACCCCTACCCCTACTGCTCCTGCCCCTCTTTCCCCCAACACTCCCCCAACCCCTTCAGTGAAAACCCCACTTGCTACTGCGCCAGGGGGTCTCTTCCCTTCCTCTCCCACACCTGCTCCTCTTCCTCCCACCCCTGCTCCCCTTTCTCCCACTCCTACTCCTACTGCTCCCTCCCCTCTTTCCCCCAACTCTCCCCCTACCCCGTCTATCAAAACCCCACTTGCCACTGCACCAGGTGGTCTCTTCCCCTCGTCCTCCTCCCACTTCATCTCTCCCGCTCCATCAACACAACATTTCACCGAGGACGAGTACGTCGTCCTTGATATGTGGGCTCAAAAAATAGCTGAAAAAGCCAAAAATAAAATACTTAGGATCGCGGAGGAAAACCCGGACGGGACTATAAATCTGTCTCTCACTGGCCTGCTGCCTCAAAATCTGATCGACTCTCCCAAAAGAAGAAAAGACAAAAAGGGTGACAAAAAGGGGCAGCGGGAGGAGGGAGGAAAGAGACGAAAAAATAGAGACAAAACGAAAAAGGGGAACAAGGAATAAAAGACAGGGGAGAGGGGGAAAAAGCAGGCGATTAGGGAAAAGACGAGTGGACATGAGGAAAATACAGGGGTTTAAGTAAGGGTAGTAAAGGAAAGATGGGGGATGGGATGGAATCTAGAAGTCCAATGGTCAGATATGTGGAAAAGAAAGAAGAGGGAGTTAGCCTGTCCTCGCCCTCCCTGCCGGTTCGAAATATAAGACTGCTTCTTCACGTTAAACGAGATTAAGTGTGACTTTCATCACGCTTGAGTCCACCCCAACACACGCACCCATCAGGGGGGCAGCTACCATACCACCCCCCCACAACAGAAACACCCATCAGGGGGGGCGGCTACTCTTACGTTTTTACATTATGCGGGGTTAAAATTGAATTCCGCTTAACGTGAAGTAATAGTTGTTAATATGATCTGCGTGACGCCTTGGTCCCCCCCCCCCATCAGGGGGGCGGCTGCCTTTACTTCTTCACGTTATGCGGGATTGAACGTGATTTACGTGACGTCTTGGTCCACACACCCCCTAACACACGCACCCATCAGGGGGCGGCTACCTTAATGATTACTCTTATTAATTAAATATTATATATACTGTATATCTCTATCTATCTATCTATCTATCTATCTATATATATATATATATATATATATATTCATGAACCAGCACCAGGGGTACATACGCCACACAGGCTGCATCACCCACACCTGTACACTCTTCTCACTTTAACTTGGCCTAAAACTGCCCTTCAGTGCTGCCAACCCTTTGACACTGCTTCACCCAGCACAGGTGGTTACATTTGTGTCTTACCCTCATTACGCAACGCCTTTGGGAGAAATGATCTTCAAGTATTCTTTCTCTTTTATTCCTTTTTCTTTTTTTTCTGTATCGTTCTGCATTGGAACAAACGTTGTGCCATAATATTCTCTTTATACCTCACGGCCTTTCTGGGAAAACAACAAAACTTTTTGCAGAAATCACAAACGATGACCATGCATAGGAAGCAAAATTTTTAACTCAGAGAGAACGGAGGTTTGAGAGAGAGAGAGAGAGAGAGAGAGAGAGAAAGAGAGAGAGAGAGAGAGAGAGATTGTTGTTGTTGTTGTTGTTGTTGTGGCACCAAGGTCATTTGAACATGAACCCATTTGACTGCAGGCTGAAGTTGTCTTTCTCCTGCACTCGTCCATCCTCCTTTCGGGGGAGGGGGGGGAGGCGATAGGATAGAGATGGAGTGGAGGGATGTATGTATAATCGATTAGTTCATCCACACGGTTATGTCGGTGCCACCACGTGAAGGCGTCCCTCTCCAGTAACCTTAAAGACAGATAAAATGACCAGTTCTAAGTTATTCATTATTTTTCATGCTGAGGGAGTGGGGTATGTGTTATTCATGCCCGTGCTACTTAGAGTTATTCATGTATTCATTCATTACGTATTCATCTTAATGTGTGGAAGAATAGGAGAGAGGGTGAGGGAGGGTGGGGTGGGTGTTATGTGTGGAGGCATGTATAATATTTTACGGTGAATGGGTGGAGAGAGAGAGAGAGAAGGGGGGGAGACGTAAAGGAAACGAGGTACATTATATATTCGCCTTCGGAAGTAAGAGGGAAAATTGAGAAAAGAAGAAAAACAAAAGCTGAGAGGATGAAAAAGAACTGAAGAGATTGAGGAGGAGGAGGAGGAGAAGGAGATGGAGGAGGAAGACGAGAAGGAGGAGGAGGAGGAAGAGGAGGAAGAAGAAGAGTAAGAAGATTAGAGGTTAATAAATAAATAAATAAGACAAGAAGTTCAAGAGACTCTGTTAATTAAAATACCAAGAATTCTGTTTCATTAATTCTCTACCCCATGTCTTTCTCCCTCCCTCCCCGTCTTTCCCTCCTTCCCTCCCCCTCCCTTCCTCCAGTCTTCTTCCCACCTCTCCCTCCCCTTCCCTCTGTCTCTCTCCGTCCTGTCCTCCCCTTCCTTGTTTCTTTCTTTCTTTTTTATTTTTTTATTGAAGGGTTTCTCCTCTCCTCCTCCCTTCCTCGCCCTCTTTTCTTGGTATCTTCTTGCCCCCCCCCTCCTCTCTCTCTCTCTCTCTCTCTCTCTCTCTCTCTCTCTCTTTCTCTCTCTCTCTCTCTCTCGTGGTGCTTCCTTATCTCTCCCTCTTCTTCCCTCCCATTCCTTCCTTCATTCTTTCTTGTCCTGTTTCCCTCTTTCCTTCTTGCTTTCCTGCATTCTTTCCTTCCTTCCTTCCTTCATTCATTCATTCATTCAATCCTGCCTTTCTTCCTTCTTTCCTACCCTCTTTCCTTCCTTCCTTCCCTCCTTACCCTTTCCTTCGCTCCCATCCCTTCCCTTCCCCTCCTCTGCCTCCCTCCCTCTTCCTTCCCTCCCTCCTCCTGCCGCTAATTATCCCTCCCTTTCCTCCAATATTGCTTATCACGTGTTTACTCCAGCAATATTTGTCTTTCTCTTTCCCCCCTCTCCCTCCCGCCCTTCCTTCCCCCCCCCTCTCTCTCTCTCTCTCTCTCTCTCTCTCTCATTAGGTTTGACAATATATATTTTTTTTATTTCTTGTAAATTGTTTACTTTTCCATCATAGTTCCTTCTTTCTTTCTTTCTGTCTTTCTTTCTTTCTTTCTTTCTTTCCCTCCTTCCTTCCTTCCTTCCGTCCTTCCTTCTTCCCGTCCTTCCTTCTTTCCGCCTTTCTTTCCCTCCTTCCTTTCCTCCTCCCTTCCTTTTCTTCGTTCGTTCGTTCCTTCCGTCCTTCCTTTCTCTTTTTTTTCTTTCTCTCTCTCTTTCCTTCCTTCCTTCCTCTCTTCAATGCGGAAGCAAGAACTGAACAGGAAGAAGGAAGTAGTATAGTACATAAGGAAGGTATGGTATGTGTACATGTGCGTCTCTGTGTGTACATACCAGACCCTTCACGCCTTCACGCACACACAGACACAGGCATACACGTGCCGTTCATGTACACACCGCTAAACACACACAGGCTCATTTGAAGCACGTACACACACAATTAAAATATGTACATGTGTGTGTGTGCTGAAGACGGTCCATGTGCACACACTCTTTAAAACTTATGTACACATTTCTAAAGTGTGCCCCTAGCGGTTTACATACATGCTTGCACACGCACATACAGCTTCATCAGACATACAATGGCTTAGGTACACATGGATTTACATACATACACAAGCTTGACCGGACACACACACACACACACACACACACACACACACACACTTTCTCTCTCTCTCTCTCTCTCTCTGGATCCTTACTAATTAGTGATGATGATGGTGTTGATGGTGGTGGTGATGATGTTATTACTGTTCATGATGATGATGATGATGATGTTTTTGTTCGTAAGCATCTGAAAGCAAATTTTTAGGAGATCTGACAGTTCTTATGATAACGACAACGACTACTGTTACTACTGCTACCTATTATTATTATTATTAATATTATTATTATTATTATGATGATGATGATGATTGTTGTTGTTATTATTAAAGCAAACACAAAGTAAAAAAATAACTCAAAAACGACACCACAAGAGCAGAGAGAGAGAGAGAGAAAGAGAGAGAGAGAGAGAGAGAGAGAGAGGGAGGGAGGGAGGGAGGGAGGGAGAGGGAGAGAGAGAGAGAAAAAAAAAACATTATTGAAAACCAGTCACAGTTGGTACTACCTCTCCCAAGTAAAGATAAAATACAGGTACAGATTCTCAAGGTGGACGAGAGCACGTATCCTTCTCGTGCACGTGTAACAGGCTGGAGGGCGCGTTCGAAGCCAACACGTCCGTACAGTAACCGCGTCCGTACCTGAATAGAACACGTGCGTTTATTGGGGTAGGTTTTTTTTTTTTTTTTTTTTTTTGGTGGATGTCGGTTCAGCGCCCGTCTTGCTACACTTTTTTTTATTTTATTTATTTATTTAATAGGTATGGGATTATATGAAAGGCCTAGATTGTAATTATGAGAAAGCAATTTTGAGATGCCAGACTCAATTACAAGTTTAAGAAATTTCAGGGGAATAGGTCAGGATGGAAGTTCGTAAGACCGTTTGAGGTAAGAAGAAAGATAACATTACGTAGGAAACAAGGGGAAAAAATGAGTAAGATGAACAAGAGCACAACAAAGAAAACAAACACGCAAACAAACAACACCTGTGGAAAAAAAGTAATGATACGTCATCGATGTGAAGTGGTTAAGGGAGGTAACGGGCTGCACAATAGACAAAACCCTCCCCCCCCACCCCCCGTCTCTCTTCTCCTCCTCCTCCTCTCCCTCTTCTCTCCTCCTCCCCCCCTTCTCCCTCCTCTCTCCTCCTCCCCCCTTTCTCCCTCCTCTCTCCTCCTCCCCCCTTTCTCCCTCCTCTCTCCTTCTCCTCCCCCTCCTCCATTTCCCATTCTCCCTCCCCTTCGTCCTTCTCTCCTCCTCCCTTTCCCTTCCTCTCTCCCTCCCCTTTCCCCTCTCCCTCTCCCCCTTGTCCTTCTCTCTCCTCCTCCTTTTTCCCTTCCCTTCCCCTCTCCCTTCTCCTCCCCCTCCCCCTTCCAGACCAGACTCAGCCCTGGACTAGACCGGACTGACGGCGATGAAACACCACCTCCTGGAAACTGGATAGGCTGGAAACTGGACTGGAAACTGGATGTGGGTGGATGGCTGGTGGATGTGGATGGAGAGAGAGAGAGAGAGAGAGAGACAGACAGACAGACAGACAGATAGACAGAGGCACAGACAGGCAGACAAACAGACATACACAAACACAAAAAGACACAAACAGACAGATAGACAGACAAACAAACAGACAGACACCGACACTCAAACAGACAGACAAACAGGTGAAAGCTAAGTCAGGTAATTAACTACAGAATAAAAGATGTGAACAAATAAGAGAATAAAACACATGTAAACAAACACACAATAAAACACATTAAAAAACACAGAGTAAATACAGGTGCGAGGGAGAGTCGGATAATTATTTTTTACGTGTTTTATTCTTGTATTTTTGTGTTTTTTCGTGTTTTATTGACTCATTAACATTCTGGCCTTGTTTAATTTTTCATGAGAGGGAGGGGTGTGGACGAAGGGAAGGGAAGGGAAAGGAAAGGAAGGCTGAAGGGAGGGGAGGAGGGAAGGAAAGGAAAGAAGGAAGATGAGAAGAGGGAAGGGAAGGGAAAAGAAATGGGTAGGGGAAGAAAGGAAATGGAACAGGGAGGAAGGTGAGACGAGAAGAGGGAAGGGAGGAGAGGAGGGAAGGAAGGGGAAGAAAAAGGGATAAGGAAGGAGGAGGGGAAGGGAGAGGCCTGGTTGGAGGGAAGAGGAAGGAAAGTGGGAAGGGAAGGAAAGAAGAAGGGAGGTGACAAGGGAAGGGAGGGGAAGGGGAGGTGCGAAGGGAAGGGAAGGAAGAGTGGGAAAGGAGAGACGTTTTAAAAGGAAAAATTAAGGGAAGGGAAGGGAAGGAAGAGAGGGGAAATGGAGGGAAAGAAGAAGAGGTGAAAAGGTTAAGCTAAGAGAGAGGAATGAAGGGATTGGAGAGATGGGAAGGATATGGATAGGAAGACGAAAGGAGAGAGGAGGAAGTGAAGAGTGAAA
>NC_137035.1:4407500-4437500 GCF_032717465.1 Coenobita brevimanus
TAATATCAGAGATCACCGGGCGTTGTTCAGGGATATAATTAAAGGTTTCCAGAAATGTAGATAGATTTTAGCAGAGAGAGAGAGAGAGAGAGAGTGAGAGTCAGTTCTACTACCTTTCTCATATTGTTTGTGATCATATTTATGACAATATTATAAGTTGTTAGCATCAGTGACCTCCAGACGTGTAGAGAAAGAAAAATTATGCAAAGAAGCAGATAAAGTTTGGTAGAGAGAGTCAGCCTTAATATTCTCCTCCTGTTGTTTGTCATTATATTTACGACAGTATTAAAAGTTGTTAATATCATTGACCTCCAGACGTTGTTTTGAGGAGTGACATTTTGTAGCAAGGAGTAGGTAACTTGAGAGAGAGAGAGAGAGAGAGAGAATGAACGTGACCTCATTCAGGCCTTGATGTGTTTTACTGTGATATTTGCAAGATTTTAGTGGCTTTGTGTTGAGAGATACGTAGAGGTTTGCCAAGAAGTAGGTAAAGTTTTGAAGAGAAAATTACCCTTAATGTTTTCTCCTTCACTCCTTTATTGTGCTTATTACCTGGTTATGTATAAGGAGTTAACTACACGAAGATGATTATGTGTTCTTTACTTATTCCTGTCACCTCCATTTTTTATTCTTATTTATTTATTTATTTTAGCATGGGAGAGGCTTTTAGAATTGTAGATTTTTTTTTTTTTAAGGAAGAAGGAACTAAAGGCCAGATGATGATTATATGTTCCTTACTTCTTGACACTTTCATTTTTTTTTATTACTTTAGCTAGAGAGAGGGTTTTCGAAAAAAAATTTTATGAAAGAACAAGGAACCAAAGGCCAGAAACCCCCAAAATTGTTCCTTTCAAGCAAAGATGAACACAAAATAAAAGACAAATACAAACTTAGATACAGCCTTCACTTTTTTTCTTTTTTTTTTTTAATGTGTTCGACTCAGGGCATAGGCTTCACTAACCCATTTATTATAAGAAACGTTTCCTAAATTAATAAAAATCTGGAAATAACGAAACCAGAAAAACAACAAGAGGTCGCCGGATTGAAGGGGTTGATGTCATTGCCTTCCAGATGTAGTTAGGAAAGTAGGTAAAGCTTTGCGGGAAAATCAGCTTGACCGGTTGTGGGGAAGGAATGTCGTTCTGAGGATCACTTGAGGTTGTCATATTTTTTCTCTCTCGTAATTGGTACTTTTCACTCCTTTCTTAGTAACAGTTTTCAATATTATTATTATTATTATTTTTACTACTACTAGTACTACTACTACTACTATAAGTGAACCAGATCCCTTTATAAGTAACCAGATTCTCTTGAAATGCATTAAATTCTTCAAAAGTGTCCCAGATCCTTTTATAAGTAATCAGGCCCTTTTTAAATGCACCAAATCCCTTATAAGTGCACTGGATCCCCTTGTAAGTAACTCGATCATCCTTATGTGCACTGGAGCCTGTTGTAGGAGAGTGGAATCCTATAGGAGAATCTAATCCTCCTTGTAATCGGTTTGGATCGTATTAAATAGGCGAGGCTAATGGATTGGATACTTTATAGGGTGTCCAAGGCCGACTGCTTTGGGAGTGGGTTTGACAGTGTGGTTTGGTGGTAGTTGTGGTGGTGGTGGTAGTGGTTGTGGTAGTTGTAGTGATGGTGGCAGTTTTGGTGGTATTTGTGGTAGTGATGGTGGTGGTTGTAGGGATGTTTGTGGTTATGGCTGAGGTTGTGATGGTAATTGTGGTGGTACCTGGTGTGGTAGTGATTGTAATGCAGTGGTAGTAATACTGTATCTTGTCTTCCTTCCTCTCTCCTACTTTACTCTTTTCTACAACTCTTCTCTCTCACTTGTTTTCTCTTCTCTCCATTTCTTCCTTCATCTCTCCTTTTATTTATCATTCTCTCTCTCTCTCTCTCTCTCTCTCTCTCTCTCTCTCTCTCTCTCTCTCTCTCTCTTTCCTTTCTCCCATTCCTTACACTCTTCTCCCTTCCTCTTTTTCTTCCTCTTCGTTACTTTTTTCTCATCCTACCTCCCTGTCTCTTATCGTCTCTTACCTCCCTTCGTCTTCTTTTCTGTTCTCCCCTCCTCTGTTTCTCTTCTCTCCCTTCGCTTTCTCTCCCTTTTCCCTTTCCTCCCTCCCTTTCTCCCTTATCGCCCCTGGGAGACCTACCCTTCCCTACCTCACTCTCTCACCCTAACTCTCGCAACTATGTGAAGTCTTCAAACTCTCTCTCTCTCTCTCTCTCTCTCTCTCTCTCTCTCTCTCTAATACAGTAAGGGTCCTCTTGTATTCACTCTGAGTTTCCTAAGTCTCCTATTGTCGCCTGCGTCGGAGGCCTTAACACCTTTTCATTTGCTATTTATTTTTTTTATTAATGATTTTGATGACGGATTTTATTGTTGCTGCGGCCAGACGATTTTCTTCAGGAAGGAAGAGGAGGAGGAGGCGGAGAAGGAGGAGGAGGAGAAAGGATGGAGAGAGCAAAGAGGTGGAAGAAAAAGGAGACAGCAGGGAGGAGGAAGGGAAAAGAGAGCAAGGAGGAGAAGGAAGGGAGAAGAGAGCAAGGAGGAGAAGGAAGGAAGGGAGTAGAGAGCAAGGAGGAGGAGGAGAAGGAAGGGAGAAGAAAGCAAGGAGGAGGAGAAGGAAGGGAGAAGAGAGCAAGGATGAGGAGAAGGAAGGGAGTAGAGAGCAAGGAGGAGGAGAAGGAAGGGAGTAGAGAGCAAGGAGAAGGAAGGGAGTAGAGAGCAAGGAGGAGGAAGGGAGTAGAGAGCAAGGATGAGGAGAAGGAAGGGAGTAGAGAGCAAGGATGAGGAGAAGGAAGGGAGTAAAGAGCAAGGATGAGGAGAAGGAAGGGAGTAAAGAGCAAGGATGAGGAGAAGGAAGGGAGTAAAGAGCAAGGAGGAGGAGAAGGAAGGGAGAAGAGAGCAAGGAGAAGGGAGTAGAGAGCAAGGAGGAGGAGAAGGAAGGGAGTAGAGAGCAAGGAGGAGGAGAAGGAAGGGAGAAGAGAGCAAGGATGAGGAGGAGGAAGGGAGTAGAGAGCAAGGATGAGGAGGAGGAAGGGAGAAGAGAGCAAGGAGGAGGAGAAGGAAGGGAGTAAAGAGCAAGGAGGAGGAGAAGGAAGGGAGAAGAGAGCAAGGAGAAGGGAGTAGAGAGCAAGGAGGAGGAGAAGGAAGGGAGAAGAGAGTAAGGAGGAGGAGAAGGAAGGGAGAAGAGAGTAAGGAGGAGAAGGAAGGGAGAAGAAATCAAGATGGAGGAGAAGGAAGGGAGAAGAAAGCAAGGAGGAGGAGGAGAAGGAAGGGAGAAGAAAGCAAGATGGAGGAGAAGGAAGGGAGAAGAAAGCAAGGAGGATGAGGAGAAGGAAGGGAGAAGAGAGCAAGGAGGATGAGGAGAAGGAAGGGAGAAGAAAGCAAGGAGGATGAGGAGAAGGAAGGGAGAAGAAAGCAAGGAGGAGGAGGAGAAGGAAGGGAGAAGAAAGCAAGGAGGAGGAGGAGAAGGAAGGGAGAAGAAAGCAAGATGGAGGAGAAGGAAGGGAGAAGAAAGCAAGATGGAGGAGAAGGAAGGGAGAAGAAAGCAAGGAGGAGGAGGAGAAGAAAGGGAGTAGAGAGCAAGGAGGAGGAGGAGAAGGAAGGGAGAAGAGAGTAAGGAGGAGGAGGAGAAGGAAGAGAGAAGAAAGCAAGATGGAGGAGAAGGAAGGGAGAAGAAAGCAAGATGGAGGAGAAGGAAGGGAGAAGAGAGCAAGGAGGAGGAGGAGAAGGAAGGGAGAAGAAAGCAAGGAGGAGGAGGAGAAGGAAGGGAGAAGAGAGCAAGGAGGAGGAGGAGAAGGAAGGGAGAAGAGAGCAAGGAGGAGGTAGATGAAGAGAGAGGAAAGCCAGGAGGAGGCGGAGGAGGAAGTGAAGGAGCCGCGTAAGACAGACAGTGTAAACAATTAAGTGAAAACACAAAACTGCACCGTGATGAATGGAGTCGTGCTGCCCAGTCCATCTTGAGACTTTTTCCTTCCTTCATCTTCAGACTTTTTCCTTCCTTCATCTTCAGACTTTTTCCTTCCTCCATCTTCAGACTTTTTCCTTCCTCCATCTTAAGACTTTTTCCTTCATCTTAAGACTTTTTCCTTCATTCATCTTTAGACATTTTCCTCCCTCCATCTTACCTCCCACAATATTCTCCTTAATAGTTTCCTTCTTGTTTTTCTTTATTATTAATTTTATAGCTTAGTTTGTCATATTTATTTTGTGTGTTTTGTGTGTGTGTGTATTTTGTATTTGTTATATTAATTTTGTGTATTTTTGTGTATTTGAAAAGGAGCTCTTAATATTCACTGCTCCCGCCCTTAAAGCTGGACGAAGGTTGTGTTCACCCGTGTCTGCATGTTTGTGTGTCTGAAGGCAAGATATTTTAAAAAGTTGTGATTAGATTGCATTGATGTCTGCTGGAGAGGTGGGTGGTGGGTTAAGGAAGAGTTGAGTAGATTCTCTCTCTCTCTCTCTCTCTCTCTCCCCCCTCCTCCTCCTTATTCCTTTCTCCCTCCTCCGTTGTTGCAGTCCCCTTCTCTCTCCCCTATCTTCCTCTTTCCTCTCCTCACCTTTCCTCCACCCCTTCCTCCCTCTTCACCCTTCCTCCTCCTCCTCCCCCTTCCCCTCCCCTCCCCTCCCCTCCCCTCCCCTCCCCCCTCCCCTCCCGCCTCTCCATTAAGTGTGTCCTTTGATAGAGCTGCACCAACTTTGAGAAACACAGAATCGGCCGCCCCGGGTCCCACACCGACGCTAATTACAGCACCCCACACCCCTCCCCCACCCCACACCCCCTCCCTCACCTCACACATCACCCTTCCTTCCACCCCCACTCGACCCCTCACCCCCTATCTTCATCCCTTCCCACCGCACGCCCCACCACACCTCACACCCCTCCCCCACCTCACACATCATCCCTCCTCCCACCCCCACCCAACCCTTCACCCCTTCCCCTTCACCCCCTTCCTCTCGCATCAACCCCCTTCCTCTCGCATCAACCCCCCCTCCTCTCTCACTCAACCTCCTTATCCCTTACACACTCAACCCCCTCCCCCTTACCCCCACCGCCTTTGGCACTGGGCAGGTGGGGGGAGGGGGGAGGAGGGGATATTGTTAAGACTCGAGGCTCTGGTACTGGAACTGGGGAGGAAGGGTATGAACTGGGGAGGGGGGTGTGACCTGGGGAGGGGGGGGGTATTGTTTAACCTGCCTCCTTGCCGTCACACATATTACTGCAGACTTGGGGTTAATTTATATTGCACTTAAGCCCTTCTGTATGTAATTATTTCATTTTAATTGGCGTAACACACACACACACACACACACACACACACACACACACACACACACACACACACACACACATTTGTTTTTATTATTATACACTATCATATAAACCTGTATGAGAGAGAGAGAGAGAGAGTAAAAATAGCCCCATCACCTGTATCCCGCAATAAAATACAAAAAAATAGCCGTATCGTGTAATTTGGGCGGGTGTGGCCATAAAAGTCTGTGGTCGGGCTATAAACTGGGCTATACTGGGCTATACCACGTTGTCCTATAGCCCAGAATGGCTAGAATGCGCCCGTCAGTCCCTCAGAGTGGAGAGAGAGAGAGAGTAGCCTATGTCTATTTTTATGTCTATCTAGCCGTCTGTTTCTAATCTGTCAAACGTTATCTGTCTATCTTTCCATTTGCTACCCTCTGTCTGTATTTGTCTGTCTCTAGTACTCTTTTTCTATTTATGTGTCTGTCTGTCTGCTACCCACGGATGAGGGGAGCGTCTGTCTCTCTGTTTTTGTGGTCTTGTGATGGAGGGGAGCATCGGTTTTATCTATCTGTCCATCTATCTGTCTATCTATCTGGCTGTCTATCTATTTATCTATCTGTTCGTGTGGTAAGGGGGACCTTTTTATGCCCGCCTTTACCTTTGCGTGTGATAGATAGGTAGATAAATAGATAGATAGATGTCAAGTAGATAGATAGATGGGTGGCAGGAAAGATAGCTGGTAGAATAAATAGCCAGACGATGGACTAACAGACACATGGACAGAAAGATATATAGACAGATAGATAGATAGACATAGATAGATAGATATTGCTAGAGAGAGGGAGTCAAAGAAGATAGGAGGGCAGAGAAAAGTGGAAGAAAAACAAAGAAAGAAGAAAGGTAAATATCGGAGTGGAGGGAGGGAGGGAGAGAGGGAGGGAGGGAGAGAGGGGGAGAGGAGGGAGAGATTTAAATGTAGAATGAGAGGGGGGGAAGGAAGGGTAGGAGGAGAAAGTGAAGATAGGTGAGAAAGAAAACGAGGAGAGAGAGTGAGAGAGAGAGACTGGCCCAGTTTGCTCCTCCTTCTTGACCTTTCTTGCCCTGAATAATATAACTCCTCTCTCTCTCTCTCTCTCTCTCTCTCTCTCTCTCTCTCTCTCTCTCTCTCTCCTTTTTCATTCATTCAGGGAGTCTGCTCACTTTTCTGTTTTCAGTCCTTCATTCTTTCACTGACTCATTTCTCTCCTTCCTTCCTGTCTCTCCTTCTTTCTTTCTTCCTTCCTTCCTTCCTTCTTTCCTTTCGTCCATTCTTTCCATTCTTCCCCTATTCCTTCCTTCCATTCTTTTTTTATTCCTTCCTTCCATTCTTCTTCCTTCCTTCTTTCCCTCCTTCCTTTTCCTTCCTTCTTTTTATCGTTTCTTCGTCTCTCTAATATCTGTCTCCATCCTTATTTCCTTCCTTCCTTCCTGTTTCCTTCCTTCATTCATTCATTCATTCATTTCCTTCTCCCATTCATCCTTCATTGATTCAGTCTCATTTTTTTTTCTCACTTCCCTTTCCTTCCATCATTCTTCCATCCATCCATCCATCCATCTTCATCCATCTTCATCCATCCATCCATCCATCTTCATCCATCCATCCATCCATCTTCATCCATCCATCCATCTTCATCCATCCATCCATCTTCATCCATCCGTCCATCCATCCATCCATCCATCTTCATCCATCCATCTATCTATCCATCTTCATCCATCCATTCATCCATCCATCTATCTATCCATCTTCATCCATCCATCTTCATCCATCTATCCATTCATCCATCTATCCATCTGTCTATCCTTCATTCATTCATTTTTTCATCCGCCTATCCCTCCATCCATTAGATTTCTTTCTGTATATTTACCCCTTCCTTCCTTCCTTTCTTCATCCCAAGCCTTGTCATTCATTTCTTTCATTTTTTCTTTCATAATTCTTCCCATCCTTCCTCCTCCCTTTCTCCCTTCCATCTCCTCTTCTTACTTTTTCTCCCTCCCTCCTTATTCCTTCCCTCCTTTCTTCCTTTTCTTCCGGATCTCTTCCTGCTTCTCTTCCCCTTCCCCCTCATCACCCTTCTTCATGTCTAACTTTTAACACTCTCTCTCTCTCTCTCTCTCTCTCTCTCTCTCTCTCTCTCTCTCTCTCTCTCTCTCTCTCTCTCTCTCTCAATTGCTCTTCAAACATGCACCGAGAAAAACTTCATTTTTTAAGTTTGCATTTTTTCTCGAGGTCGGACAAACTTAATTTATGCAAAGAGAGAGAGAGAGAGAGAGAGAGAGAGAGAGAGAGATGAAGTATTATTCTGAGAAACATCTACTCTTTCTCTCTCTCCTCCCTCTCTCCCCCCTCTGTCCTCCCCTCTCTCCTCCCTCTCAACTCCCCCCATTTCTTTCTTTCCTCCAGTTTTTCTTTTCCCCCTTTCCTGCTTAATTTCTTTTCTTCTGTGTTTCTTCACTTTCTTTCCTCTCTCCCTCCTTCCCTTCCTTTCTTTTATTCTTCCTCCCCCTCCGTCTTCTCCCTTCCTCCCGCCTCCTTGTTCTTCTCTCCCTTACATCTTCATCTTAATTTTTTCTCCCTCCTTTCCTCCCCTCTTCGCTTTTTGCATTGTTTTGCTGTTTATCTTTCTCCCTTCCTTCACCCTGAACAAATTCTCTCCCTTCCCCTCTTCCTCTTTCTTTCGTTTCCTCCATTTTACCTTCCTCTCGTCTCTCCCTACCTTCCTACCAACCTACCTACCTACCTACCTACCTCTGCCTACCTGCCTGCCTGCGTGTGTTTACTCAGTGCCTTGGCCAATAACCGGCACCCCTGATGGCAACACCCCCTCCCCTCCCCTCCCCTCCCCTCCCCTCCCTGTTCCCTCTTCCCCTCATCCTCACACTTCCCCTCCCTCTTCCCCTCCTTCCCCTTCCCGTAACCTCTTCCTCCGTACCCTCCCCCCAACCCCCTTCTCCATTCCCCGTTCTCTCCCTTCCACTTCCCTTCTCCCCTCCCCTTTCCTTTTCATTCTCCTCCTTCTCCTCCTCCTCCTCCTTGCTTTTCCTTCCACTTCTCTTTTCTCCTCTCTCTCTTCTTAATTTTTCACACTCCCCATCCTCCTTCCTCCCCACTTCCCCCCTCCCCTAATCTTCAGCATTCCCCTCCCTCTCATTTACCCTTTTCCATTTCCCCCTCCCCACTTTCCCATTCCCTCTCCCCTTTCCCTCTCCTTCGTCTCCATCCTTTCCCCCCTCTCTCATATCTTCATTCCCCTTCTTTTCTCCCTTTTTCCCCCTTCTCTTTCCCCTTTCCTTTTCCATCGTCCCCATCCTTACCCTCAATCTCTTCCCTTTACTCTTTCTCCTATCCCCCTTCACCCCAACCCTCCCACTTACCTCGTACTCATCGTCCATCTCTTTCCCCATCCTCTCCATCTAGTTCTCCCCTCACGCCTTCTCTCCCCTCCTCCTCCTCCTCCTCCATTATCCTCTTCCCTTCCTCTCTCTCTCCCTCCTTCTTCCCACCTCTCCTTCACCTTCCTTCCCATTTTTCCCTCCACTTCTCACCCTTTATCTCTCCTCTTCTCTCTTGCTCCCTCTCCCGTTCCCCCCCCCCCCACACTTTGGAGGGAGAGAGAGAGAGAATGGGGAAGGGGATGTTGCATATATGTCTGAGCCAGTTCCCCCCCCTCTCTCTCTCTCTCTCTCTCTCTTCCCCCACATGCATAAATTAAGTTTGTCTGACCTCAAGAAAAAATGGAAACTGAAAAATGAAGTTTTTTGTGTGTGCTTGTTTGAGGAGCAGTTAGAGAGAGAGAGAGAGAGAGAGAGAAGGTGGTGTGGTGTAGGCAAAGGGGTTGTTACTGAGGAGGGAGGGAAACGCTTTTATATCCCTTCATTTTGGGACCATCCCTCACAGGGAGCGCTATCAGACCATACTGTAACAAGGATGAATTTTTTTTTTTCAATTTCAAGATATAAAAAGAAAATTATATTAGCATTAACTTCAGCAGTGGAAAAAATGAGAAGTAAAAAAATTACCTGCACTCCACACAGGTCAGTTTCTTAAAACCTCTTCCATAGCGATTTATTTTTGGATATGGGTGGTTAATATCGTTTTGTACTTTATTGATGCTGAGTATGGCGATGATGGGAGCATGTATGTAACCCAGAATAATACAGTAAGATGTAATAAGCAAAATAAATCACTTAGGCAAAGGTGTTAGGGAGCTTCCTCAACCGACTGGAATACCGGCCTTTATATCAAATTTGAATATATATGGGGATCTGTAATAGCATTTTAAAAGTTAAGTTAAAAATAGGAATGTGTGAAGAAACTCATGACCTCCTTTCAACACTGGCTAAATCTACGTACCTGCCCAGTGGTGTACTATCACAATGGCAGGAGACTATCACAATGGCCAGAGGACTATCACATTGGCCAGAGGACTATCACATTGGCCAGAAGACTATCACATTGGCCAGAAGACTATCACAATGGCCAGAGGACTATCACAATGGCCAGAAGACTATCATATTGGCCAGAAGGCTATCACTATGGCCAGTATCTCAATGGCCACAAGACGCCTCACAGCCTATAATTCCTTGTGACACACTTACTGGTCTGGATTATACCCCGCAAGATGGGTGGAGTGGGTGGGTGTGGGTGTGGGTGTGGTTTTGTCTGGTCTGTCTGTCTCTTCCTGGCTGTAGCTGGTTTCTTCGTCCTCACCTGCTTAGTCTCACTCTCTCAATATATATAAATACACTTTTGTTCATATATCTATAACTAATATATGTATAGTGTATAAAGTAAACCTGTGTATATTTATTTATAATTGTATGTACAGAGAGAGAGAGAGAGGAGAGAGAGAGAGAGAGAGAGAGAGAGAGAGAGAGAGAGAGAGAGAGAGAGAGAGAGAGAGAGAGAGCAACGCTGTAGCAGTGATAAGTGGTTGCAGATGACACGTTACTGTGCAAGGTGGGAGGGGGAGAGGAGGAGAGACATGCAGGGAGGGGAGGAGAGAGGGGGAGGGGAGGAAAAAGTGTGTGGGACGGAGGGAAGAAGGAGAGTGAGGAAGAAGAAGGGGGCGAGGAGAGGCGAAAAGTAAGAGTATGTGAATGAAGGAGAGACAGCGAGAAGGAGACTGAAAGGAAAGATGGAGGGATGAGAGGAAAACAGGAAATAGATTGAGGGAAACGTGGAAATTAGGGGAAGAGAAAGAGTAGGGGCAGGTTGAGAGAGAGAGAGAGAGGTAAAGGGGGAGAAGCTTAGGAGGAAGTAAAGGGAAGGAACAGGAAGGAGAGGAGAAAAGGGGGAGGGAAGAGAGAGAATAGGAGGGAGGGAGGAGGAGAGGGTGAAGGAAGGGGGGGAGGGAAGCAGAAATGAACTGCAGGGATTAGAGGTAGTTATGAGAGAGAGAGAGAGAGAGAGAGAGAGAGGAGTAGTTCAGGTAAAAGAGGAAGGAAAGAAGGGGGAAGGAAGGAAGTTATAAGGAAAATGTCTAAGAAATGGAAGAAACAGAGGCAAAGGAAGAAAAGGACTAAGAATATTGGAGAGGGAGAGAGAGAGAGAGAGAATTGAGAAACGAAGGAAGACAGAAGAAAGCTGAAAACGAAGAAATATGATAAGAAAAATATAAAAGAAGAACGCAGAGGAAAACAGCGAAACGAATGAAGGAATAAAAGAAGAAACGAAAAATAGAGGGAAAGCAATAACCCAGAAAACAGTGAACATCGGGAGAGGCGGAAAAATGAGAGAGAGAGAGAGAGAGAGAGAGAGAGAGAGAGAGAGAGAGAGAGAGAGAGAGGATATGAAAGATAATAGAAAGAAATGAGAAAGATTAATACATAAACCGTGGTAAGAGGGTAGGGAGAGAGAGAGAGAGTGAGAGATCAAAAAATGAAAGAACAAGGCGGGGAAAGAGAGCCACGTAAAGAATGGAGGAAGAAGGAAATTGATGAAAGAGGGGAGGAGGAAAGAATAGAAAGAAAGGAGAGAAAAAATGGCTGGATATTAATAGGATTAGGGGGAGGGAGGAAAGAAAGAGAGGAAAAACAGAGTCAGGGGATTAAAGAAAGAGAGGAAAAAGAGAGTCTGGGGATTAAAGAAAGAGAGGAAAAAGAGAGTCAGGGTATTAAAGAAAGAGAGTGAAGCACTAAGAGGATGGTAGAGAAAAACATAGTTGTGGATGAAAATTAAATATAGTTTTATTAATGGGAAATTGATAAAAAATAAATAGGAGATAAAGGAAAGAAAGAAAGAAAAGAGTAAGGGAAATAAAGAAAGTTGCGAAAAAGAGAGAGAGAGGAAAAAGAAGAGAATTATATTGTTGCTAAAAGAGGAAGAGAGGGCGATGAAAAGAGTAAAGAGATTAAATTGATGGAAAAAGAGGAAGAGAGAGAGAGAGAGAGGAAAAAGAGTAAATTAAAATGGTTCAAGAAGAAGAAAGAGAGTAGAGAGCTTAGGGAGAGAGGAAAAAGAGGAAAACTATTAGAGGGAAAAAACAGAGAAATAAGGAAGAAAGTGGCGAAAATAAAATGATATAATTAGAGAAAGAAAACAAAAGAGAGAGAGGGGGGAGGAGGGTAGAGCAAAGCGATTAGAGAAAGAAACAAGAAAAGAGATTATAGCCATTAGATAGATGGAGAGAGAGAGAGAGAGAGAGAGAGAGAAGCCAAACAGGGAAACAGAACCAACGAAACGCCAAAACAGAGAGAGAGAGAGAAAAATCAGTCTCTAAAATGAAAAAAAAAAAGGAAAAAAGGGAGATAAAACCTTAAGAAATCAATACACTGAAAATAAAACCGAAATAACGAAAAAGAACAGGTAACAAATAACAAAAAGCTTCCAGGGTACAAAATTAATAAAAAAAATAAAATGAGTCAGAAATATATAGACGCCTTTAAAGAGAAGGAAAAGTAAGAGAAGAATAAATAAGAAGAAGTAACAGAAGAAAAATTAACGAGGAAAAAAGTAAAAAGAAAAATTAACGAGGAAAAAGTAAAAAGAAAACGAGGAAAAAGTAAAAAGAAAAAAGTAAAAAGAAAAATTAACGAGGAAAAAAGTAAAAAGAAAATTTAACGAGGAAAAAAGTATAAAGAAAAAAGTAACGAGGAAAAAAGTATAAAGAAAAATTAACGAGGAAAAAAGTAAAAAGAAAAATTAACGAGGAAAAAGGTAAAAAGTAACAAGGAAAATTAGCAAGGGAATAAGGAACAAGATAAAGTAACTGAAGAGGAAAAGCCACAGAAGAAAAACTAAGAGAAGAAAAAAAAAAGATATAGAACAGGAAAAAGTAACAAGAAAAAGTAATAGAAAAAGATTAATAGAAGAATAAGTAACCTAAATCTTTAAAGAGAAGAAAGTATGAAAGTCGCGAAAATAAAGAGAACACTAAACAGAAGTCCTAAATAAAATGGAAAGAATAAGAAGCCAAGAAGAAAAAAAATATTTATAACAAGAATTTTCAAGAAACAAAGAGGAAAAGCCAGTCAAAAAAAAATATAAATAAATAAGATGAACAAGAATCCGCGAAACACACAAGAAAAGGGAAAAATGTCGATTGGAAAGCAGGAAAAATGATGGTGAAAAAAGTAACAAAGAACAGAAAAAAATTGGTAACCGAAGCCGCGAAGGAAAAAAAAAAGATTATAGGAAGCCAGGAAAAGGAAAAATGGCGATTGAAAAGAGAGGAAAAGCGATGTTGAAAAAAGCGACCCCTGTAAAGCTGTTTGTTTTTCCTCGCTCTCTGCCCCCCCCCCCGTTCTCTCCTCCCTCCTCCTCTTCCCCTTCCCCCCTCTTGCAGTCTTCCCTTCCCCCCCTTGCTGTTCCCCCCTCTCAGTCCCCCCTCCCCCTCTTGCAGTGCTCCCTTCCCCAACTCAGTCTCCTCTTCCCCCTTTGTTTCAGTCCCCCCATCTCCCCTCTTGCAGCCACCCCTTCCCCCTCTAGATCCCCCCTTTCCCCTTAGAAGTCTCCTGTTCCCCCTGTCAGTCCCCTCTTTCCTCTATTTCATTTCCCCTTCCCCCTTTCTTCTCCCTTATGCAGCCCGCTCCCCTTTCCCCCTCTTCTCTCCCCTCCCCTCCCCTCCTCTCCTCTCCTCTCCTCTCCTCTCCTCTCCTCTCTTCTCTTCTCCTCTCTTCTCTCCTCTCCTCTCCTCTCCTCCCGTCTATGTTTGTGGGCGTGGTTGTTTGTCCGTGGGCGGTATTGTTGTTGTTTGCTTGTTTTTCATGCACGGTCTCACACGCGTTCCTCTTCCTTGCCTCCCGGAACGAGAGAGAGAGAGAGAGAGAGAGAGAGAGAGAGAGAGTTTATGACGTGTGTGTATGTCTCGTTGATGATGATATAATTTGACGTGTGTGTGTGTGTGTGTGTGTGTGTGTGTTCCTTTCGCCGTATCTGTATTGGTGTATGATTACGTGAATTGTGCACATGTTTACCTGTTTAATGTATGTGTGTGTGTACCAAATAGACAGGAAGTCTCTCTCTCTCTCTCTCTCTCTCTCTCTCTCTCTCTCTCTCTCTCTCTCTCTCCCTCCCTCCCTCCCTCCCTCCATTTGCATTTCTGCCTCTAAATTATTTTTGGCACCACTAATTTTCTCTTCATAAACAATAGTAAACAAAAATAAAGATAGTAATAATAATAACAACAACAACAACAATAATAATAATAATAATAATAATAATAACAATGGTAGTCGTAGTAGTAATAATGATAGTAATAATAATGATAATAATAGTAATAATAATAACAACTACCCAAATAAACAAAAACACACATCCCTTCACCTTCTCATTCATTTTCTTTCACTTTCCACAAAGGGCCCTAAAATGAACAACAGGTGTTTAAAACTTACCTGCCTGTGTGTTTGTTCCATTACGGTCCAGGAACACAAGCGAGGAGGCCACAACAAAAGCCTGACACAACACTATTACGTAAAACAAAAGCCTACGTAAACTTTAAGTATTTTAGTCTATTTTTTTTCTTTCTCTTTTACGGGTGGGTGTCCGGTCTGCTGCGCTGGTGAGAGAGAGAGAGAGAGAGAGAGTTTGAAAAGGAAGGAGGGAGGGAAGGTTGGGGTACGGTTAAATGAGACAGGTAATAAGGTACGGTAGGCAGGTAGGTAAATAAATGAGAGAGAGAGAGAGAGAGAGAGAGAGAGAGAGAGAATAGTTAACCCTTTCATGGTGGGAGAAACTCTAGTATAGTGTAACAACCTATTTTTCTTTTCTTTTTTCTTCGTTTTTTTTTTTTCCTCTGGAGCCTGAGAGTGTTAATACTGGCTCTCAACTCTCATCTATATTTATTTATTATTTTGTTTTTATTTAATTTCAGGTTATTATTTTGCTGGGTGAGTCAGTGTCTGAATGTTATGGGATAGTGTAGTCGAGAAGTAGGTAGGTAGGTAGGTGGTTTGAGTGGGTAGGAAGGTAGGTAGGTAGGTGGTTTGAGTGGGTAGGAGGGTAGGTAGGTAGGTAGGTGGTTTTGTTGGGTAGGAAGGTAGATAGATTTGTAAGTAGGTTGACATGTAGGTAGGTACATAGATATGTAGGTTGGTATTCTGGTAGGTTAGTAGGTAGTTTGATATGTATAATATTAGACGAGAAAATAAACACAAGTAGGTAGGTAGATCTGAAGTAGGTAGGTAAGTAGGTCTGAAGTAGGTAGGTAGGTAGGCAAAGACCGTGGGAGGCAGGAAGGGTAGGCAATTTGTTTCCTGTGATGGGCAAAAAGGAAGACGGGAAGATGGGTAGACCAACATAGTGACCAACAGGTAGGTAGGTAGGTAGGTAGACCTCAAGGTAGGTAAGTAGGTAGGTTGGTAGGTAGATCTCAAGGTTAGGTTGGTAGGTAGGTATCAGAGTAGGTAGGTAGGTAAGTAGATCCCAGAGTAGGTAGGTAGATTGGTAGATCTCAGAGTAGGTAGGTAGTTAGGTTGGTAGATCTCATGGTAGGTAGGTAGATCTCAGAGTAGGTAAGTAGGTAGGTATACGGGAAGGTATGCAAGAAAATTATAGGCAAGATGGTAGAGAAAGTTGTTCCTTAATTGAGTAAGTACATAGGTAGGTAGGTAGGTAGATCTGTAAGTAGGTAGGTAGGAAGAAATGTAGACAAGAAGATATTAGACGGTGGGATAAACCAATTATATATTAAATAAAACTGGTAGGTAGATTTGTGGGTGGGTCGGTAGGTAGATCTGTAAGTATATTGGGAGATAGGTCGATCTGTAAGTAGGTAGGTAGACAAGAATGAATACAACAGAATTTTAAAGCTGAGATAGCTGTGGGTAGGTAGGCAGGTCTGTAAGTAGGTAGGTAGGTAGATCTTGTAAGTAGGTAGGTAGGTAGGCAGGCAAGCAGGAATGTAGGCAAGAAAATGTTAGGCAGGAGAGTAAGGCAATTTGTTCCCATCCTCTCGCCAATTACTTTACTGAGGGAAAGGAAAAGTCATGGTCCAGAAAGAGAGAGAGAGAGAGAATATGTGTGTGTGTGTGTGTGTGTGTGTGTGTGTGTGTGTGTGTGTGTGTGTTATTTGCATTTTTCTTTAGTCGTTCGCTTGTTCGTTTATATTTCCTTCCTATGTTTAATCCTTTGTTCATTTGAAAGATAAAGTTGAGGTTGTGTGTGTGTGTGTGTGTGTGTGTGTGTGTGTGTGTAAAGTTGGTGGAGTGAAACAGCCATAGTAGTAAGATTAGAAGTAACAGTTAAGTAGCGAAACCAGAAGCAGTGTGAAAGGTAAAGTTGTAGCATTAAAAGTGAGATAACGGAGTGGGGGTGGATGGTGGTGGTGATGGGTGGTGATAGTGTGGTGATGGGGGGTTGGGGAGGTGGTGGTATTAACGTAGTGATGATGGTAGTGGTGGGGAGGTGGTGGTATTAACGTAGTGATGATGGTAGTGGTGGGGAGGTGGTGGTATTAACGTAGTAATGATGGTAGTGGTGGTAGGGAATAGATGTTTGTGGTGGTGGTGGTGGTGGTGACAGCATAGGGATGGTTAAGGGAGGTGAAGGTGATAGCGTAGTGGTGATGATAGGGGTTGCTGGGTGGAGAGATGGTGGTGATGGTGACGGTGGGAGTGGTTAAGGGATGGGTGGTGGTATAGTGATGATGACGGTGGGAGGTGGTGATAGAAGGGAGGGCGTGGTGGGGTTTGGTGGGGTAGGAAGAGAGATGATGTGGTGGTGATGATGATGATGGGGGTGGTTAGGGGAAGGGTGATGATGGTGTAGGATGCTGGTGGAGAGGGGGAGAGTAGATTTGGAGGGGGGCGGGTAGATGTGGTGGCGGTGGTGGGGTAGACGACAAAGAGAATCTCATTTGACGCGGATTAACCAGTCACGATTGGCCAGCATGGGTGTCCTGGCCTGGGGGACATGGGGAAGGAGGGGAGTGGGGAGGAGAAAGTGGGGAGTGGATGGGAGAAAATAGAGAGAAAAAGAGGCGGAGATTGAGGGGGACCTGAGAGTGAGAAGATGGAAATTGGGGAGTAAGTTAAAGGGGGATGGGGAGCGGATGGGGGAGAAAACAGGGAATGGATGAGAGGGAGGGTTGAGGGGGACCTGAGAGTGAGAAGATGGGAAGAGGAGTGGGAGTAGGTTGAGCGGGGATGGGGAGCAAGTAGGGGAGAAAACAGGGAATGGATGAGAGAGAGTGGGGAGTAGGGGATAGTCTGGGAGTGAACGGTGGAAAATGGGGAGTGTGTAAGAGTGTGGGGAGTAGGTGGGAAAGAACGGGGAGTGGGTGAAAAAGTGAGTGAATAGGGAGGGGAAAGAGGAATGGAAGAGAGAATGAGCGGGAGAGCATGAGGAAGAGGTGGGGGAGAGTCGGGAGTGGGTAGGGAAAACGGAGATAGGGTAGGAGAGAATGACGAGAGAATGTGGAAAATAGTGGAGCAAATGAGAGAAAAAAGCGAGTGAAAGAAAATTGAAAGTGATTGAAGACACTGGCAGACATATTAGAGAGAATAGAAGCAAGAAATTTTGGAAGATAATGGAAAGAAAAAAAAAAGAAAGGGAAAAGAAAATTGATTAGGGAAGGAAGAGTAATAGAAAATGGAGATAAAGTAAATGATAAGGTTTGAAAAGAATGAGTTAATAAAAAGAAAGATACATTCCTTTCTTGGCCTTCAGCGACGTCATTGTACTGAGAAAGAGAGAGAGAGAGAGAGAGAGAGAGAGAGAGAGAGAGTAGTAGACTGGAGGTACTTGACAAGAATTATTGACCACGAAAATTCAAGAGACGGACCAGACAAAAAGAAATTACCAGAGTATTCCAAAGAGAGAGAGAGAGAGAGAGAATTTATAAGGATTCTAAGCAGGTTTCACGATATGGAATTATAAGTTATATATTATTATCACGTGTGTGTGTGTGTGTGTGTGTGTGTGTGTGTGTGTGTGTGTGTGTGTGTGTGTGTGTGTGTGATATCAGTACGTATGGAGACATTGTATCTATCTCTGAGTATGTCTTTATGTCTACATTTATCAGTATTATCAATCTTTTCATCTATCTAGTTATGTATCTGTCTATATATCTATCTCTGTTCCTGTATATATATATCTGTAACCATATCCTTCAATCTATCTATCAATCTGTCTATCTATCTATAAATATAGGAAAACTTAGCAAGATCCTAAGAGACAAGCACAGATGAAAGCAGTAGGTGGAACGGATGGCAAGGTGGGGTAATGAGGGGAGTGTAGGCCTTCAAGGAAAACTAGGCAGGATTCTAGAAATTAGGCAAGGTGGGTGGCTGCGTAACGGCGATGACTAGGGATTCTGTGGCTGGATTCTGCTGGTCTCCCGGATGTATCTCCTAGGTGGGTGTAATGTGCAAAAAATGTGGGGGATTTTGCTAATGAAATCCTAGGTAATTTTCGCACGGAACATTTTCTCATGGCGGAAAAAAGAAGAAGAGCGTATTAAAAAAAAAAGTCCCAGCAAAAGAGCGCATCATAAGGGGAAAAAAAAAAAAAAAAAAAACGCAACGCAAGCCGGAGTTAAGGCACCTTCACGCTTGCGTAACCCCGGGGTGGTTGGTGCGCGGAGGAACACATGACGCGACCGCAGCACGCACTCCCGCCAGCACCATCTCCCTACGCTTAAAATCATAACTATAAGGAAACTGACGCAGGTTGGGATTAATATACGCATACTTTTTGGTCACCTTTGTTTTCATTGAACGCTCTTTGACGAAAAAGGTTCGATGTAAATATATTCTCATTTTTCTTCCTGTTATCAGTAAGTAAATATGCGGTGAGTAGATCGCGATAGGAAGTAGTGTGTAGAACGGTAGTAGTTGTTGACATGGACGGCTTTGAAAAACTTTGCCTTTAACCACATCAGTACGGTTATCTGTTTATGGTATATTTTTTCGTGCATTAAACCCCATCTATACAACCTTTTGGTGTTTTTCCTGCGTTAGACCCATCAGTAATCTTTTTTTTTTTTTTTTTTTTTTTTTTTTTTTTTGGTAATCCCGTCAGACCGTTGTCTTTTTATGGTTTATTTTTCCTCCTTTAATCTTTATACAATTTTTATGATGTATTTTTCCTTAAGAATTCTACATCTTAGGAGAGGCAACAGGAGGCAGAGGTTAATGAAGTTTGTATGTAAGTTACCTCTTCAGTTCGATTGCTTTCTTCAGAGCTGAGTAAAAGTGTATGAAGATAGGAATGAATGAAGAATACGTCACTAGATTGGAACGGTGTTGTGTGTGTGTGTGTGTGTGTGTGTGTGTGTGTGTGTGTGCTTTCAAACAACTTTTTGTGATAACTTACCACAACGGCATCAGTTATATTATTTTTTTTAAATGATGATGCAGGTAAAAATAAAACCCAATTAAGCTTCAGGAATTACCAATTATTCTGTAGCAGTAGCAAAAGACAAAATAATAATAATAATAATAATAATGCATGCCGTTATTATAATTTCTGATCTGAGGGGTGGTGCAGTGGTTAGAGGTTGTCTGTTGTCTAAAAGGACGGGAGTTCGATTCTGGATTGGGGTAGGAAAGCTTGATGATGTGAATTTAGCTATACTGATATTCCACAAGCCTCACACTAATACTATTTCACTATCCCTGGGTGTATTCAGTATGGACGGTGGGCATTAGCGTTGAAGTGGTCTATGGTACACTGCTGCTAGGCCTACGGTACACACACACACACACACACACACACACACCACACACACACACACACACACACACAGTTATTAGTATAGAAAGCTGCACCTCAAACGTAGATAGAAAGTAGGTTAATGACGGAAGGGAAGGAGGAGAGGGAAAAAAATAAAGGAAGGAAAGAGCGAGAGAAAGAGATAATATTGTTGTTTGTGGGAAAGCTATTTTTTGGCAGGTGATGATTTCCTTCCGCTCTTCTCTCTCTCTCTCTCTCTCTCAACATTCTTTTATTATTATTATTAGTATTATTATTATTATACTATTATTATCATTATCGTTATTATTATCATTATTATCATTGCTGTTCTCCTCCTCCCTCCTCCTCCTCCTCCTCCTCCTCCTCCTCTTCAAGCACCCCAGACAGGACACGATAACAAATTACAGGAAGGAAGAAATCACCAGCTTTCCCTCCCTCCCTCCATTTTCCCTTCCCTCCCTCCCCACGTCATTTTTACCTCCCTTCCCTCCATTTTCTCCTCCCCTCCCTAACTTCATTTTCCCTCCCTCCCTCCTTCCTCTCCTCCGCTCCTGTTCCCCCTTCGTTTCCTCTCTTTCCTCCCTTCTATCCTTCCTTCCTTCCTTGTTCTCTCCACGTCCTTCCGTTTTTCTCCCCTTCATTTTCCATCCCCTCCATTTTCTCTCTCTTCCCTCCATTTTTCCTCCATTCATTTCCTCTCCGTATCCTTCCTTCCTTCCTCTTCTCTCCTCACGTCCTTCCATTGCATTCCCTTTCCTACTATTCTACCCTTTCTCCATACAGTGTACTTCCCGCCTTCCTCTCTCCCCTCCTCTCACCCATCTTTCCACCTCTCCCTACATCCACCTTCCTTCTCTTCCCTCCCTCTCTTCTGCCCTTCTTTCCCTCCTCCCTCCCCCCCCTCTCTCTCCTTTCCTCTCTGTTTTCCACTTGTCATTTTTGTAATTTTTCCTCCGCCGTCTCTCTCTCTCTCTCTCTCTCTCTCTCTCTCTCTCTCTCACACACACACACACACACACACACACTCTCTTTCTCTCTCTCTCTCTCTCTCTCACACACACACACACACACACACACACACATTTTTTTTTACCAAATTTCTTCCCCATCTCCTTCCCCATCCATCTCATATCCTTAATTAACCAGGTAAAATTCATTAACCAGGTAAAAATAATTATACTGTGTTACCTGGTGTGCTTTGGGTTAATTAATGACTTCTACCTGCTCGAGTGCCAGGTGGGGTGTTTTTCCCTTCAGTATATGACACCTGTATTCTCGTTAACACCTTTTTCTTAGCGATTTATTTTTGGGTATGGCTGCTTTAATATCCTCTGCGACACTTTTTTTTTTGCATATTATGGCGATATTTGAAGGATTGATATAACACGGAAAAGGGTAATAGGGTGTAATTAGCAGAATAAATAGGTTAGGAAGAGTTGTTACGGAGTCGGTGTAATAAGCAAAATAAATAGGTTAGGAGGAGTTGTTAGGGAGTCGGTGTAATAAGCAAAATAAATAAGTTAAGAACAGTTGTTAGGGAACTTACTTACCTGGCGAGACTATGGGCTAAGGTGAGATATTTTTTACCTGTTTGGGGCTAATCTGAATGTCCTGGGTTCGATTCCTGGTAGTTGAGGGTGGGTGGTGGCGACTGTCATCAGCCCTTTTCTCTCCCTGTTCTCCCTATGCCCTCCCTTTTCTCCTTTTCTTCCCCCTAGCCCCTAATTTCTCCCTCTCCTTTCATTTTGTCCCTTATTCCCTTTCGCCATTTCCTCCCATCGTCTCTCCCCATTTTCCCCCTCCCTTCCTCCTTCCCCCTCCCACCCCTTCTGTTCTCTCCATTCCTTCCCCCTTCCCCTCCATTTCCTTATTTCCTCCATCCCATTCCTCCCCTCTCCTTTATTCCCCATCCTCATTTCCCCATTCATTCCCCCCTTTCTTCCCCATCCTTCACCCATTCTCCCCCTCTACCCATCCATCCTTTTTCTCCCTGTCATCCCTACATTCCCCTCATTTCCCCTATACTTTCCCTGTTTCTCCCCCTTCTCCCCCTATTCCCACATCCCCCTCCCCCTCTGTTCCCTCTCCCCTCACCCTCCCCCCTCCCCCTCTCCCCTCACCCTCACTCCCCTCCCCCTTTCCTCATTTCCCTTCTCCCCCTATCCTCACACCCCTCACCCCCTTTCACACACCCCCTCCCCTCACCTTCACCCCTTTCCCCTGCCCTCATTTCCCTTCCTTCTCCCCCCTATCCCCACACTCCTCACTCCCTTACACTCACCTTCACCCCCTCCCCCTTCCCTCATTTCTCCCCTCCCTCATTTCCCCCTCACCCCCACCCATTTGGTTGGGGGAAAGACAATGCAGGCCAGATAACGCCACTCATGTCCTCACTTGCGCCGGATTGTGGTAGTTGTGGTGGTTGTGGTAGTTGTGGTTGATGCTGGTAGTTGTGGTGGTTGTCTGGGTGGGGAATGGTGGTAGGAAGGGATGTTTGTAGTTGTCATGGTAGCGGTAATAGTGGTAGTTATGGTTGCTTTGATGGGTGAAGTGGTTGTGGTTGATGGTGGTAGTTGTGGTGGTAGGTAGGCGAAGGGGGTGATTGTGGTTGTGGTGTTTGTGGTGGTTGAAGTGATTGTGGTAGTTGTGGTAGGCCATGGTACTGGAGAAACCGATAGTGGTAGTTGTGGTCGTGGATGGTGGTAGTTATGGTGACAGGAAAGGTAGTTGTGGTAGCAGTGGTGAGTTTTGGTGGTGGGAGGGTGGTAGTTGTGGTCGTTCATAATGGTGGTAGTTATGTTTGTAGTTGTGGTAGGGAGAGAGTAGCGTGGTTGGTGGGGAGTTTGTGGTTTCGTGGTAGTTGTGGTAGCGATGGTGGTAGCTACTGAGGTGGGGAAAGTATATGGAGAGCTGGTAGTGTGGTAGGAGTGGTAGTTGAGAGAGAGAGAGAGAGGATTTCACACACACACACACACCAATTATATATACACATCTGTCTTAACACCTCGTTCTCTCTCTCTCTCTCTCTCTCTCTCTCTCTCTCTGCATCGATTTAAAGATATGTTAAATAGAATTGGAAAGATTAGTTTAAAGCAGAAAAAGACAATACTGCAGCTCTACCTCCTTTCCATAGCACTTCTTCGTGACAAGCACTGTCCTTACCTTGTATTCTCGTTTATTAAGAAAGCTCCCTAACGTCTCTTCCTAAGCGATTTGTTTTTTCAAGGCCGGTTTATATCCTTTTGTACGCTATTTATGCAGAGTATGGCCATATTGGAAGGATTTATATAACAAGAAGAGAGCAAGGTGCAAGGGAAAATAAATCGCTTAGGAAAAGGTGTTAGGGAGCGTCCACAACCGATGAGAATTCGGGGTCTTGTGTCAGATACAGGGATGTCAGTTTTAGGCCAAGTTTGAGTGATAGGAGTATAGTCTGCTGAACTGAATAAAGCACCTAGTAGCAAGGATTAAGTATACATAGGCTACTTGGGGTGAAGTGGTTAAAGTAGATAAACTTAATGAAAAATAAATGAAACCTTAAAAAATGAACGAAATATTATGCACTGTGGGAGGAGAATGGTTAATATATATATATATATATATATATATATATATATATATATATATATATATATATATATATATATATATAAGGTGAAATAAAAAGTATATAAAAAAAAACCTGAACACAAAATTTCGGATTCTCCCCTCCCCCCGCCCACTGTTTTCAAAAAGGTTCGGACATGAAGGGTGGTAAGCGGATTGCCTGCCCTAATCGTGTTAATATGTGGGAGAAACACACGAAACATTTGGGTAGATTTTATTTTGTTTTTCTGTGTGTATTGGTATTGTATTTATGGTTCTCTCTCTCTCTCTCTCTCTCTCTCTCTCTCTCTCTCTCTCTCTCTCTCTCTCTCCTCCATTCCTCTCCCACTGTCTTTCCAATTCCCCATTCATTCTCCCTCGTTTCTCTTCATTTCCTCTCCCTCTCTATCTCTCCAGTTCTCTCTTATCTTCTCCTCCTCCTCCCCCTGTCCTCTGTTTTTCCTCCCCCTCCTCTTCTCCCTTTCCTCATTTACTTCTCCCTCTTTTCTCTCCATTTCCTCTTTCTCTCCAAGTCCCCCCGTTCTTCCTCCCTTCCCGTTTTCTATGATCCAGAGAAATCGGGTCGCGTGTCTTGTGGTTGGACGCGAAAATATGTTGTTGTTTGTCTTAATTGTTTATTGCTTGTCTCCCCGCTTGTTTGTGTGTGTTGTTTGTTGATTTCCTTTGTTTAACTTTCTTTGCTTCTTCACCGGAGCTGTCCAAGAGCGGAAGGTATTGCTAAGTGGGTGGGTGTGTATGTATGTGTGTGTGGTGGGGGATTTGTGTGGGTGGGTGGTGTTTGTGTGTGTGTGTGTGTGTGTGTGTTAAATTCATGGTATATATAAATCATTGTTCACAGCAATATTGAGGAAGGAGTATAGGAAAGTGAAGAGAGAGAGAGAGAGAGAGAGAGAGAGAGAGAGAGAGAGAGAGAGAGAGAGAGAGAGAGAGAGAGCAAATAACAAGGAAGAGGGAAATCGGAAGAAAGAGGAGTAAAGTGGAGAATAAAGGAAGCGTAGGACAAAGAATAAAGACTGAAAGAGAGAGAGAGAGAGAGAGAGAGAGAGAGAGAGAGAGAGAGAGAGGAGAAAGATAATTAGAGAAAGTGAGAGAAGGGGGAGGAAGGGAGAGAAGCCCCCTCCCTTTAATGTGTGGTAGGCCAGCGAGATCCTTGAACTGATGACCTCTCTCTCTCTCTCTCTCTCTCTTAATTCACCTCTCACTCCCTTTCCTCACCTCAGTTTCCCCTCACTGTCCCACTATATTCTTCAGTATTTCCCCTCCTCTTCCATATCCATCCTCATTTTCCTCACCCTCATTATGCAGTGCCTCATTTCTCCCTAATTACCCTCATTAACCATTAAAAGTGTCGTCTAATTACCTCTTAAGCACGTTCCGGCTTTTATTGCTACCATAAGTCTTTCTCCTTCTCTCCTGGATCTTTTGTTTGGGATTTTGTTTTTTGGGAGGTGGGTGAGGGTGTGGGGGGAAGAGGGGAGTAGAGAAGGAAGGAAGGAGGAAAGGAAGGAAGTTGTGGAAGATGATTGGGGATGAGGAAAGGGACGAAGGAAGCAAGGAGGGATGTTGTGGAAGATGGTTTGTGGGGATGAGGAAAGGGACGAAGGAAGGAAGGAAGTTGTGGAAGATGATTTGGGATGAGGAAAGGGACGAAGAAAGGAAGGAAAGAAGAAGGGAAGGAAGGATGTTGTGGAAGATGATTGGGGATGAGGAAAGAGACGAAGAAAGGAAGGACGAAGGGATGGAAGGAAGGAAGGAAGTTGTGGAAAATTATTTGGGATGAGGAAAGGGACAAAGGAAGGATAGAAGAAAGGAAGGAAGGAAGTTGTGGTAGATGATTGGGGATGAGGAAAGATGCGAAGGATAGAAGGAATGGAGGGATGGAAAGAAGAGGAGGAGAGAGGGAGGGAAATTAAGAAGGAAAGAAGGAAGGAATATATGGGAGATGTTAGAGGATGGGAAGTAGGAGGAGGAAAGGAATGGAGGGAGGGAAAGAGATGGAAGAGGGAAGGAGGGAAATTGAGAAGGAGAGAAGGAATGTATGGGAGGTGATAAGAGGATGGGAAGAGGGGGGAGGGGAGAGAGGAATGGAGGGAGGGAAAGAGGTGGGAGGGAGGGAGGAGCAAGGGACCAAAAAATTAAGGAGAGTGGTTGAGTTGAATGGGGGAGTGAGAGGGGAAAAGGACAGACGGAGGAAGGGAGGGAAGGAGGGAGGAAAAGGTAGAAATAGAAAAGAGAGAGAGAGAGGGAGAGGAATGACAGGTAGCAGGGGTAGGAATGTGTTGATTGTTTAGCCCCATAAAAAAGGAAGAAGGAAAAAAATAAGTGTGCGTTAGGACAAGCCCTCAGGTCGTAATGTTTTTCGTTTAGCTCGCTTTACCCCTTCACTCCGATGATTTGTTTAATTTGTTACTTTTGTTTGTTTGTTTGTTTGTTTGAGAGAGAGAGAGAGGGGTAAGCGGTTCCTAATCTCCGTTGCTTATAGGAGACACGACCAAGTTGAATAAAATACCAGTGTAATAGTAGTAGCAGGAGGAGGAGGAGGAGGAAGAGGAGAAGGAGGAGGAGGACGAGGAGCTTCAGGGAGAGTTGAATGAGTAAGCTTGGCCACTTTAACAAGAGCGAGAGAGAGAGAGCGAGAGAGAGAGAGAGAGAGGTTAAAGAAGAACAGAGGAAAGGGAGCTAATGAAAGGAAATTAAACAGGATAACGGAAACTAAAAAAGAGAGAAGGAGGGGAGAGGAGAGGACAAAGATGAATGGAGGAAAGTTGGAGGAAAGAGGGGAGGGAACGAATATGGAAAAGGAGAGGAGAGAAAAAAAAGAGAAGAAGGAGGAGAGGGGAGGAGGACATGTAGAGACAGGAGGAGAGGGAAAAAATAGTTGAGAGAAGAAAGCAAGTGAGGGATACGAGAGGAGAGAGAGAGAGAGAATTAAAACTAGCTCTACACCTCCCCCACATTAAATCATCACACACTAAGTAACTGCATAGGAGGGATTGTGTTATCGCTTCACGCTAATGTTTCCTATTATATCACTCTGTCACTTTTCATTTCACCTTTTATTTTCGTTTATTTTTGTCGTTTTCATTTTATTTTGGTTATGGATTTAGTTCTTGGTGTGGATTTGCCCTTTTAACGTGTGTGTGTGTGTGTGTGTGTGTGTGTGTGTGTGTTTGGTGTCACTTGTGTATTGTCGATTTAACTTTTCTCTTGGTAATGATAATAATAATAGTAATAATAATAATAATAATAATATCCGTCGTTTCCATCATCATCATCGTCACCACCACCACCACACTCCTTCACTGCACCACCACCACCACACTCCTCTCACTCCACCACCACCACCCACTACTCCACACCTCTCACTCCACCTCTCCTTCTCCACCCTCAGGTATGGAGTCAGGCTGTGGAAGAGGATTTCACGCCGAACATCGAGGCTTCTTGTAAGGCGGGGTTCATGATCATCAATGTCTACCTCAAGAACCACCACTACAGGGGTAAGTGGAGGGTGGATGTGTATTCTTATTTTTATCTATCAATCTGTGTATCTATTTAAGTATTTATTGATTTATTTGGAATTGATATGGCTTTTTCTTTTTTTCTTTTTTTTCAATTTAGGAAGTGTTGAGATCCATGGTTTTTATGTTTTTTTCACAGACGCTCACATAGACGTTCATATTCACACACACACACACGCACACACACACACACACACACACACACACACACACACAACACGACCACCACCACCACCACCACCACCCTACATACACCTCTATATGTCTGTATAACTATAACTAGATATATTTATGTATGTATATATGTACGTATAACCCCTCCTACATCTCACCACGCCCTCTGACCCGCCTCGCCCATCCAGGAGCAGTACACTCTCGCGACTTCCGGACCAGCAACTGTATGGTGGTGGGGAACGGATCAGGGTCGGTCACACTACGGCTACCCCTCATCACAGAGCCGGACGATCCCAACTACTGCGGCGTCAGGGTCAATAGCGTGAGTATCTGCATCTATCAGTGTATCTATCTCTGTCTATCTATCTATCTGTCTGTCTGTCTATTTGCCCTACTACCTCACATCACAGAGCCAGACAACCTTAGCTGCTGTGGGGTTAGTCAGCGTAACTCTCTCTCTCTCTCTCTCTCTCTCTCTCTCTCTCTCTCTCTCTCTCGTATATGTATGGCTACCCCTTGTATACGATTGTGTTCCCTCGAAAACTATATACTGTAAAAAAAGAAAAAAAGAAAATTGTCATCATAAGCATCATCATTATTATCATCACAATCATCATCATTATCCTCCTCCTCCTCCTCCTCCTCCTCATCATCATCATCATCATCATCATCATCATCATCACCTCTTCATCCCACATCTTTCTCCCACGCCATCAGAAGTCTTTTGTATTAAATTTAAACTTTCAAAAATTTATATACATTTTTTTTTAACGTCAAAAATTTATACATATTTTTTTCTATATGTCAAAAATTTATATATATATTTTTTAATGTCAAAAATTTTATATTTTTTTTAACGTCAAAAATTTATATAATTATTTTTTAACATCAAAAATTTGATATATTAAGTAAAAAATTTATATATATATATATATATATATATATATATATATTTTTTTTTTTTTTACGTAAAAAATTTATATATATACCGGTAATTTTTAACATTTCAAAAATTAATATGTACATTTCTTTACATGTCAAAATTTTAAATATATTTTTTAACATGTCAGAACTTGATATATATATTTTTTAACATGTCGAAAATTTATATATACATTTTTTTAACATGTCGGAAATTTATATATATTTTTTTTAACGTCAAAAATGTATATATATACATATTTTAACATGTCAAAAATTTATATATATTTTTTTAACGTCAAAAATTTATATATACATTTTTTAACGTCAAAAATTTATATAAATATATCTATATATATTAACATGTCAAAAATTTATATATATTTTTTCTTCACCTGAGCTTAGAAGTGCATTTTTTTTTTTTTTTACTTTATTTTTGTTTATTTTGTGTATTTGTCCAGAATTACTCTTGAACGTGACAGCTGTTGTGTGTGTGTGTGTGTGTGTGTGTGTGTGTGTGTGTGTGTGTGTGTGTGTGTGTTTTAATTGGTGTGTACTTGAGCTGTTATGTATATTCAGGATTTTAATTGGGCTTTATCTCTGGCTACTGAATAGATAGATAGATATACCTGGACTAATAGATAGATAGATAGATAGATAGATGTAGATTGATAGATGGATAAAGATACATAAATGGATAGATGTATGGATAGATAGATTCTGTATGCAGATAAACACTTAGATTCATAGATAGATATATGCATATATGGATGAGCTGATAGATAGATAGATAGATACATTGTCTGAAAGAGGCAGGTAATGAGTGAAAGGTAGGATGACAAGGGAAGGGATTAGGGAGATGAGGCTTAATGTAGCAGGTGAAAAGGATGAGGCAGGATGAGATAGGGTGAAGCAGGAGGGGGTAGGGTGAGGCAGGAAGGGGTAGGGTGAAGCAGGATGAGGCAGTGTGAGGCAGGGTTAGGCAGGAGGGGGTAGGGTTAGGCAGGATGAGATTAGGTGAAACAGAGTAAGGTAGGGTGAGGCAGGATGAGGTAAGAGTGAGGCAGGGTTAGACAGGATGAGGTAGGTTGAGGCAGGATAAGGGTGAGGCAGGTGTGTTTCTTCTCACCTGTAATTTAAGACCATGTGGACCATAATAGAGACCTTTGTTGAGAGAGAGAGAGAGAGAGAGAGAGAGAGAGAGAGAGAGGAAAGAAGGCTGGGTTGGAGGAAGAGACAGGAGAGTGGGAGGACGAAGGAGAGGAAAATAGAGAGGGAGGGAAGAAGGGAGAGAAAGGAAGAAAGAAAGTAGAAAGGAAGAGAGAGAGAGAGAGAAAGGGAAAGAAGAAGACAGAGAGGTAGATATGAAATGGAGGAAAGAGGGAAATACAGAGGGAGGGAAGAAGGGAGAGATTGTATAGAGGGAGAGAGGGGAGGTAGGGAAGGGAGGGAGGGAGGGAGAGAGGGGAGGTAGGGAAGGGAAGGAGGGAGAGAAGGGAGGTAGGGAAGGGAGGGAGGTATGTTTCTGGTAAGGTATTTGTGAGAAGTGTATCATTACCGTCCATTGCCGGAGTGTTAGCATACCCTCCCCTCCCCTCCCCTCCCCTCCCCTTTCTTTCCTTTCCTTTCCTTTCCTTTCCTCCTTCCCTGCCCTACCTTTCTAATCCCCTCCCCTCCCGTCCCTAGTCTTTCATTTTCTTCCCTTTCCACTCCCTCTCCTTTCCTCCCCCTCCTTTCCCCTCCCCTCAATTTTTCCCCTGTTCCCCACATCTCCTTCCATTCCCTATCTTCTTCTCTCCCTTTCCCACATCCCTCCCCATTTGCCTTCCTCTTTACCTTCTTTCCCATCTCTTATCCACCTCCATTTCCTCCCTCCTCTCCACACCTCCCTCTCCCTTCCCCACATCCCTCCCTGTCCGCTTCTACTTACCTCCCCTCCTATTCCTTCCCCCTCCTTCCCCTCTTTCTCTCCCCTCCCAACATCCCTCCCCGTCTCCCTTTCTACCTACATCCCTTCCCTTTCCTACGCCCTCTCCTCTTTCTCTCCTTTCCTCCATCTTACCTCCCCTTTCTCTCCTACCCCCCGTCTTTCCTTCTCTCCCTCCATCCTACCTCCCCTCCATATCCTACCTCCTCCCCTCTTATTCTCCCTCCTTCCGTCATATCTCCCCTCGCTTTCCTACCCCCTCCCTTCTTTCTCTCCCTTCCTCCATCCTACCTCCCCACCCTTTCCTACCCCTCCCCTCTTTCTATCCCTTCCTCCCTCCCTCCATCTTCCCTACCTCCCTCCCTGCCCTAATGTAGAGTCATCATCATTTCATTCCCGCATCAAACCTTG
>NC_137035.1:4440000-4487500 GCF_032717465.1 Coenobita brevimanus
GGAGAGTTGTTACAGAATAAGGACAATAATGCCTACGAGGTATGTTTTTCTTTACCTTGGCCACACCTCACAGGATGCGGTGTGAGGCAGTAAATAATTTTATGTATTTCCTTCTTTATTTTTTAAGGCCGAATATAAATAGTAATTCTGTGTGTGTGTGTGTGTGTGTGTGTGTGTGTGTGTGTGTGTGTGTGTGTGGTAAGTCAGAAATAACTTTGTGTCTTCCTGATAATAATAATAATAATAATAATAATAATAACAACAATAATAATAATAATAATAATAATACCAACTTCAACAATGATAACAAAAATAACAACAGCAACAGCAACAGGAATAATACTAATAATAATGATGAAAATAATAATAATAATAATAATAATGATAATAATAATAATAATAATAATAATAATATTCTTTGTTGTTTCTTTGTATGTTTGTGGTTTCCTCTTCTTGCTTAACAGTTCCGTTTCCTCCCCCACGAAGAATTCATGAGAAACAAGGTTGCGGTGGTGATGATGTGGTGGTGGTGGTGGTGGTAGTGGTGGTGGTGGAGGAGGAGATGGATGATGATGATGATGTGGGTAATGATGTTAGGATGCTGTTATTTTTGTTGTTGATGATGCTGATGGTAATAATGACATTTGAGGGTCATAGAACAATACTTGCACCTTAACATTATTATTATTATTATTATTATTAATCGTTGTCATTATTATTATTATTATTATCATTATTATTATTATTATTATTAGTAGTAGTAGTAGTAGTAGTACTATTATTATTATTATTTGGCCTATGTAAAAGGAAGTGTTGATAAAGGCCTGACAAAAAGCAAAGAAATTTTCAGGGTATAAATAGATACATAAATAATTATAATAGATATAAAATTTGACCATGCATACAGAAATTTGGAGAGAGAGAGAGAGAGAGAGAGAGAGGGAGAGAGCGTTCTGTTGTACCTGTGTAGTGAAAGTGTGATTAGTATGTATGGCTGTGTGTGTGTGTGTGTGTGTGTGTGTGTGTGTAATGAAAGTGTATTGACTGGAAGTGTGAAAAGTGGTGATGAAAGACTGAAAAGGGTGTAAAAAGTGTGATGATGGTGGTGATAAGTGAGTGATGAGTGAGAGATTAGTATGACGATAGTGTGGTGAAGATGAGAGACAGGTGTGTGGTGATGCGGTGGAGGTGTAAGACAGGTGTGTGGTGATGTGGTGGTGTAAGACAGGTGTGTGGTGATGTGGTGGTGTAAGACAGGTGTGTGGTGATGTGGTGGTGTAAGACAGGTGTGTGGTGATGTGGTGGTGTAAGACAGGTGTGTGGTGGTGTAAGACAGGTGTGTGGTGATGTGGTGGTGTAAGATAGGTGTGTGGTGGTGTAAGACAGGTGTGTGGTGATGTGGTGGTGTAATACAGGTGTGTAGTGATGTGGTGGTGTAAGGCAGGTGTGTGGTGATGTGGTGGTGTAAGGCAGGTGTGTGGTGATGTGGTGGTGGTGTGAGACAGGTGTGTGGTGATGTGGTGGTGGTGTAAGACAGGTGTGTGGTGATGTGGTGGTGGTGTAAGACAGGTGTGTGATGATGTGGTGGTGGTGTGAGACAGGTGTGTGGTGATGTGGTGGTGGTGTGAGACAGGTGTGTGGTGATGTGGTGGTGGTGTAAGACAGGTGTGTGGTGAGGCGGGGTGAGGTTGGGGTGGGAGGGAGACAAGGCCACTCCCACACTATTGTGGTGATGTAGGTAGCGGCACAACACACACACACACACACACACACACACACACACACACACACACACACACACACACACTTTCTACATCCTCACCTTCCTTGACCCCTTGCGCACATGTACACACACAGACTCACGCCTGAACGTACATGCTTACACACCCAGTTGACTCACGTGCACATACTGTTACCTGAACATACACAGACTTGTAATTCTCTCTCTCTCTCTCTCTCTCTCTCTCTCTCCATGGTAACCGATTAAGGAAAAAAAATGGTAGAGGAAAAAATGATGAGTGAAAAATACCTGAGGCGAGAAAAATTATTTAAAAAAAAATGTACTGAGGAGAGAGAGAGAGAGAGAGAGAATAGCTTAAAAATACCACAAAAGTGATCTATGGATGGAGAGAGAGAGAGAGAGAGAGAGAGAGAGAGAGAGAGAGAAGGAGAGAGAGAGAGACTGGAGGCATGAAAAGCAAGCACACACTGAGGAAATTGATATAAAAAAAGACTTAACCTTGGCCCGTCACCCTCTCCTCCCTCCCCTCCCCTCCCCCTACACAACATAGTTCCTTTCCTCCCTCACCTCCAGTTTCTCTCTCTCTCTCTCTCTCTCTCTCACCTTCAGTAGTGCAAATCTCAACACACTTCAACACAGAAAGAGAGAGAGAGAGAGAGTACAAAATATATAAGAAATCCCTGAAAAAGAAAATGGAAAATCTAGGGGGAACAATGGTAGAAGTGGTTAATTTCTGTGACAATCTTGGGCTGTGTACGTAACCTTCCCTGGCCTGAATTCCCCCATAAGACGAGCTATTTAGAGTTGTTCCTTCACTAGTACACACACACACACACACACACACACACACCTGAAGTCTGCACAACAACACTATATTAACACTACAATAAGATGCTAGTCACGAAGGAGTGCTGCGGAAAGGATGTAGAGCCGTAGCAGTGTCCTTATCCGCCTTTGAACTGCGTGAGATCAATTGCAAAAGGACGAAAATCTGGGCCAAGTTGGAGTAGAGAGAGTATAGGAAACATTTCAGAGGCAGACCAAACGCGGCACTCACAGAAATCACCACTTCTCATAGTTCTGACGTGTGTCGCTTAAAGAGAGAGAGAGAGAGAGAGAAAATCATCGGGAAATAAAATGTGTTGAGATGGTCTGTGAATACGGCGGGTGGAGGGCGGGCTGAATTCTTTATGTATCTGGCTTAAGACTCTTTGTAAATAGGAAGCCCCTGGAGGTGTAAGAATGAGGGGAGTGGGTGGTAATCTTAGAGGTAATGGAGAAAGATAAGTTCCCCCCTTCATCCATCACGGTGAGGGGAGAGGAGGGGAGAGGGAGCGAGATGAAGTGGGGGGGAGAGCGAGAAAGTTGTAGGGGAGCCGGGAGAGGAGGGGAGAGGGAGCGAGAAAGGAAGTGAGATGAAGTGGGGAGAGAGAGAGAAAGCTGTTGGGGAAGCCGGCAGAGGAGGGGAGAGGGAGCGAGAAAGGGAGAGAGATGAAATGGGGAGAGAGAGGGAAACATCTAGGGGAGCTGGGGGGATGAGCGAAAGGGAAGTGGGGAGAGACGATTATGAAGTGGAATATGAGGAGACGAAAGGAAGGAGATATTGTATGCGAAAAAAGGAGGGAGATTACAAAGGAAGGAAGAGGAGAGGGAAGAAGCGAGAGAAAAAACGATAAGGATAGAGGTGAGAGGGAGGGAAAGAGGGAAGATAAGAAGAATGGGGAGACTGGTAGATGAATGGGGAGGAAAAGAAGTAAATGAAAAGGGGGGGGGGATGGAGGGACGAGAGAAAAGAAAGGAGAGAAAAAGGGGGAAAGGGAGAGATGAGGAGAGGCTACAGGAAACAGGGATTGGAGAATGATAGGAAGGAGGACAGAAGGCGAGAGAGAGAGAGAGAGAGAGAGAGAGAGAGAGAGAGAGTATACAGGAGGTATGGAAAGAAAAAATGAAGAGGCGGAAAAGATGGGTAGAGAGAAAGTATGGAAGGGAGAGAGATTGGAAGGTAGGAGAGAGAGAGAGAGAGAGAGAGAGAGACCCACACACAAGGCAATTCTTGGAATGACTGGAAGCGTCTTGAATAAGAAGTTAGGGAGTTAGCCAAATGACTCTCTCTCTCTCTCTCTCTCTCTCTCTCTCAACGTAGAATGAGTCATAGGAGCCAGACAGCGTGTTAAATAATAGGGGGATATAAACCAACACTTCCCACGCTCTCAAATAACAGCTCTCCCTGATGACCTTATATTGCTGTTGCTGTCAGTCCTGTTGGCGCGAAGGTTTGAGGGAAAAAAAGGTGCCTGGGTGCTGGTAACAATAGGAGTACACAAGGACGCACACACACACACACACACACACACACACACACACACACACACACACACACACCTGTTCACTCTCCCATTCTATCAGGAACAGTTTCTCTCTCTCTCTCTCTCTCTCTCTCTCTCTCTCTCTAGGAGGGAGAGGAGAAGGAAGAGAATACAAATTACAATATACATGGATGGATAGGTTGAGAGAGAGAGAGAGAGAGAGAGAGAGAGAGAGAGAGAGAGGATAACGTAAAGAGGAAATGGAAAGGAAAATACGATGAAAGGGGGAGAGGAGATTGGAGTAATGGAAGGAAGTGGAGGAAATGGAGGAGAAAACAGGATTAAGAGGGAGAGAAAATGAGATAGAGAGGAAGATGAGTGGTTAAAGTGAAGGAGTAATGAGTTTGGGAGGGGAGTGGGAGTGGTGGTGATGGAGGTGGTGGTGATGGTGGTGAGGCTGATGATAATGGTGATGATGGTGAGGCGGTTTTTGATGATGATGATGATGATGATGGTAGTGGTGGTGGTGGTGGTGAGGCTGTTTTTGATGATGATGGAATTGGTGGTGAGGCTTTTTTGATGATGGTTGTGGTGGTGGTGATGTTTTTGGTGGTGGTGGTGATGATGCTGTCTTTGATGATGATGTAGGATTTATGAGTTTGGAAATGGAGAGGTATTTGCTGATGATAATGTTAATAATGGCAGTAGTAGTAGTACTATAAAAAGAAAAAGAAAACTTCGCTACGCCAGTATCACCCAATCTACAACCCTCTTTCCTAATAGATAAATAAATAGATAAATAAATAAATCTCTTCACTGCTCCCAAATCCCCTTCCCCCAGAGACAAGCAAGGAGAAATACGTGCATAATAATGATAATATAATAATAATAATAATAATAATAATAGTAGTAGTAGTAGTAGTAGTAGTAGTAGCAATAGTAGTAGTAGTAGTAGTAGTAGTAGTAGTAAATAAAATACAACTCTTCACTGCGCCCATATCACCAAATCTACAACCTTCCTTCCTCCTCCTCACAGACAAGCAAGGAGAAGTACGTGCCTGTCGCTGTACGAATGCACGAGACACTGGAGCTGGCTGACGATAAGTTTTACGTCATCAAGTGCGGACTCCAGGGATTCTTCAACAGCAGGTGCGTCGGTGCAAGGGTGTTTGTGTACCGTAATGCCTGTTCTGTAGGGATTTAATCTGGAAATTACACCTCAGGGTTGTAATTTAAACACTGGGTTCTATTTTGTGAAGTGCAGATTCCAGGGATTCTTCAATAGCAGGTGCGTCGGTGCAAGGATGTTTGTGTACCGTCGTGCCTGTTCTGTAGCGATTTAGTCTGGAAATTACACCTCAGGGCTGTAATTTCACCCCTGAGTTTTATTTAGTGAAGTTTGGACTCAAGGATTCTTCAACAGCAGGGATTCGGAAATAGGTGTTTATATTTCGTAATGCCTGTACCTCTGCGATTTAGTCTAGAAATTTCACCTCTGGGTTTCATTCAGAGTTAATGATCTGGACTAAATGTATGTCGATATTGAGGTGTGATGACATTATTTGATAGATATGTGATAGATTGATAGGATGATGAAGGGGTGAATGATAGATAATGGAGGGATGGATGAGAGTTGATGGATGGATGGAGAGGGAGAGGTCCATTTGGTGTCTGTCTATTTTCCATTTATTCCTCTCCCTCCTTCCATCCTCCTCCTAGCCTCTCCTTTTCGTCCTCTCCTTCCGTCCTTCCTTCGTCTCATCCATATTACTCCCTTTTCTATCTTTCTCTGTCTTTTTCTTTCTTTCCCGCCCCCTATAGTTACTTGCCTCTCTTTCTTTCCCTGTTTCCCTCCTTTCCATCCTTCCTTCCTTCCTTCCTTCTCACACTATTATCCTCCCTCCCTCCCTCCCACTCCATCCATTCCTCCCTCTCTCCTTCCTGTCTCCCTCCCCTCCGACCACCCTTCCTCGCCACTCTCTCCCTTACCCTTCCTTCCTCCCCAATGGACTTCCTTCCTCCCACTTTTATCTCTCCTTTCTCCCCAGCCCTCCCTCCCTCCCTCCTTTTCCAATAGACTTACCTCCTCTTTTTCTTCCCTCCCTCCCTCCCACTCGTCCTCTCTTTCCCCTCCATCTCTCTTTTCCTAAAATTCTCTCCCTTCGTTTCTTAATACCTTCTCCAGTAACTTCCCTACCCTCCCCTCCCCTCCCCTCCCCTCCCCTCCCCTCCCCTCCCCTCCCCTCCCCTCCCCTCTTGTCTTCATCACTTTTCACCCTTATTCCCCCCTCCTCTCTCTCTCTCTCTCTCTCTCTCTCTCTCCAGAAAACTCCCTCCTGTCCCTCAGTCCACCTTCCCTTCACCCTTCCTTCCCTCCCTCCCTCCCTCCTTCCCTCCCTCCCTCCCTCCGAGTGAGAGAAGAACCGTATCCTTCCTGAGAAAAGTTAGAGAGAGTGAGAGAGGAGAAGTTAGAGAGAATAATATGTATTTATTTGGGTCCCAACTTTGGATGGAAGGATCAGGGTATTGCATTTTGTTGCCCTCCACCTCCTCCCTCCCTTCTCTCTCTCTCTCTCTCTCTCTCTCTCTCTCTCTCTCTCTCCCCATCCCCTCTTTCAGTCTTACTCTCTTTTCTCTTTCACTTTCCTTCCATCTTTGTTACTGCTTTTATATTTGTTTCCCTTTTATCTGTATCTCTCTCTTCATCTATCTATTTATCTATCTATCTGTGTACCTATCTATTTGGTGTTCACTACCTTTCCCCAATCGCTTCCTCAGTTTCTTCCTCTCCCCCCCCCATTTCTTTCTACCCCTCTTTCTTCCTCCCCCATCCCCTCTTCCTCCCTCCCTCCCTCCTCATTCCCCTTTCCCTACCTCACCGTCCTTGCTTCCCTCCCTCCTCTACCTCTTCATTTTCCCCATCCTCCCCCGTCCTCCCCTTCTTCTTCCTCCCACTCCCCGTTCCCTTTGCCTCGTCTCCCTCTCTCCCTTTGTCTCCCTCCCATCCTTCCTTTTTTCTTCCCCTCTCCTCCTCTCTTTCTCTCCCACACTCCCTCCCTCCTTCCTTCCCTCTCCCACTTTCCCTTCCTTCCTCCTTCCTTCCTCCCCTCCCTCCCTTTCTCTCTCACCCTACCTCCTTCCTTTCTCTCTCTCTCTCTCTCTCTCTCTCTCTCTCTCTCTCTCTCTCTCTCTCTCTCTCTCTCTCTCCACCTCACTATCACTTCCTCGAGGTACAAACGAGGAGGAAAGTTAATATTGAGAGCTTGATTGATGGAGGAGGAGGAGGAGGGAGGAAGGGAGAGAGAGGGAGGGAAGGTGGAAGGGAGGGAGAGAAAATTGATATTGAAAGGAAGAAGGATAAAAATGAGAAAACTTGGAGAAATATATATAAGAAAAAGAAGAAGGGGTGAAAAAAGGAGAGAGAGAAAGGAGGAGCTAGAGTAAAGGGAGAAGGATTAAGAGAGAGAGTGAGAGAGAGAGACTGAAAGAGAGAGAGAGAGAAAGAGAGAGTGCGAGAGAGAGAGAGTGGTTGGATGAAGATAATAAACCAGTACTAAAAGAGGTGAAAAGAATTAAAGGAAGATAAAAGTGAGGGGTCAGTCGAGGAAGAGAGAGAGAGAGAGAGAGAGAGAGAGAGAGAGAGAGAGAGAGATCCTTCACCCCATCATTACAGAAGGTCTTTTCCAGAATTAGATAAAATTGTAAATAATTAGGAAGAGTGATGAAGAAAAAACTTTATGATTAAAAAGTAATAGATTTTTTTTTCTCTCTCTCCCCTTCAGTCTCGATATTTTTTTATTATACTCCTTTTATTCTAACCTGGCATAAAATTACCTTATGAAGCTAGTCACGAAGAAATGCTGTAGGAAGGGTGGGGAGCCGTAATACTGCCATTGTCACTGGAATATGGTACTAGTCACGAAGAAGTGCTATAGGAAGGTTGAGGAGCCGTAGTACTATCATTATCACTGGGAATATGATGCTAGTCACGAAGAAGCGTTGTAGGAAGGATGGGGAGCCGTAGTACTGTCATTATCACTGGGATGTGGTTCTAGTCACGAAGAAGTGCTATATGAAGGTTTAAGAGCTGCTGATGTACGTGAAATAAACAGCAAAGAACGAAAATCTGGGCCAAGTTAAGGTGAGGGAAGTATAGAACGAGAGATCCTAACAAATTTTATCGAGAGACTTATTTTTATTTATTGCTGTAATTAATTGCTTACTACATAATTCTCTCTCTCTCTCTCTCTCTCTCTCCAACCTAACTTCCCTTTCTCTCTCTCTTTCTTTAACCTAGCTCTAACTCTCTCTCTTGCAGGAACGAGTCAAGCTTCGTCAACCTGCAGCTGCTTGACCCCGACTACCAGAAGGTCCGGGAGGCGGTGTTTGACAGGACCTACATCCTTATGGCAGATATCTCCAGGCCCGACAGTGAGTACCAAGGAAGGAGGGAGGGAAGGAAGGAGGGAAGGAGAGAGAGTAGAAAGAAGGAAGGAAGGAAGGATAGTAGAAGGAAGGATGGGAAGAGGAGGTTAGAGTGGCATTGTTTGATAGGATCTCGATACTTCAGGCAAAAATCTTTACACCAGACTGTGTGGAGGAGACAGGGAGGGAAGGAAGAGAGAGAGAGAGAGAGAGAGAGGACGTACTGTACATGGTCAGAACAAAAAATCACCAGGATAGAGAGTGAGCAAGAGAGACAACAAAGGAAGAGAGGGAAAGAAAGGAAGGGAGAGAAGGAGAGGAAGGAAGGAGGGAGGAAAGGAAAGGAAGGAAGGAGGGAGGAAAGGAAAGGAAGGAAGGGAGAGAATGAGCGGAAGGAGGGAGGGAATAAGAGGTGAGGGAGACCATGTTGGAAAGGACCTACACTCCCAGGGCGGAAATCTTAGGTCAGACAGGAAGTAGGAGAGAGAGAGAGAGAGAGAGAAGAGTAGGAGGGAAGATGAGAAGGAGGGAATGAGGGGGAGAGAAGGAATGGAAGAATGAAGAAGGAAACGACGGAGGGAAGAATGGAAGGGAGGAAGGAATGGGGAAGGAAGGGGGGAAGGAAAAAAGAAAACGGGGAGAGACTAAAGGGAAGGAGGGAGGGAAGGAAAGGGAGAGGGAAGGAAAACATGGAGGGAGGGAGGGAATGAGAAAGGAAAGAATCGAGAGAAGATCGGAGGAGGAAGGTAGGAAAGGAAGGAGGGAGGGAAGAAGAGGTGAGAGAGATTGTTTTGAACAGTTCATACACATTTAGGGAAAAAATTTGGCTAGGCGAGAGAGAGAGAGAAGGGGGGAAGGAAAAAAGAAAACGGGGAGAGACTAAAGGGAAGGAGGGAGGGAAGGAGAGGGAGAGGGAAAGGAAACGTGTGGGGAGGGAGGGAGTGAGGAAGGGAAGAATCGAGAGAAGATCGGAGGAGGAAGGTAGGAAAGGAAGGAGGGAGGGAAGAAGAGGTGAGAGAGACCGTGTTTGACAATTCCTACACATTTAGGGGAAAATTTGGCTAGGCGGTAGAGAGAGAGAAAAAAAAGAAAATGAAAAAGGAAGGAGGGGAGAGGGGAGAAAGAGATGAAGAGGAAGTGAAAAAAAAAAAAGAGGGACAGGCAGAAGGGAGAGAGACAAGAACAGAGGTAGGAGGTAAAGGGTGTTTGACAGGACCTACAGGAGACAGTGTGAGAGAGAGGAGAGAGAGAGATGGAGGGAGGGCGGGTGGGGACTGAGAGATTGAATAGAATGAAAAAAAATAAGCTATACCTAATCGTGAATAGACAAAGAGATGATAGATAAATAGAGAGTAAAAGAGAGACTGACGAGAAATGAAGAAGCAGGTAACCCATGCATAATCATGAATAGACAGACACACAGATAGATAGATAGATAGATAAAAGAGAGAAAGAGAGAGAGAGAGAGAGAGAGGGAGTTGGGCTGCACCTACATATTCGAGGGGGACATCGGGGTAGAGAGTGAGTAGGAGGGAAAGAAGGAGAGAAACAGGTAGGGAGGGAAGGAGGGAGAACAGAGAAACAGGAAGGGAGGGAGGGAGGAAGAGAAAGAGAGAGGGAGTGGAAGAATGGAGAGAAGGGAAAAGAGGAGGGAGAGAGCGGAGACGAGGCGGGGAGGGAGAGAGAGAGAGGAAGATCGAGGGTAGATAATTAAAAAGAAAAAAAATAAGGAAAGGGATAAGGGCTGAAAGGAGTATTGGAGAGAGAGAGAGAGAGATTGGAGGTAGAAAACATGAAATAGGTGGCATGGACTGCATTCGACATGACCCATATATTCAGGGGTCGTGAGAGAGAGAGAGAGAGAGAACAGATACTGGGTGATAGTTGGAGAGAAGAGAAGAAATAGGAGATGGAGGATACGAAAACAGAAGAGGTGGAGAAAGAGAAAGAAATATGTATGAATGGAAGGAGAAAGAGAGAGAGAGAGAGAGAGAGAGGAAAAATTAAAGGTGGTGGAATGGAGGGGGAAGATAGGGAAGAGGGAGAGGGGAAGGAAAGAAAGAGAATAATTAGAAAGGCGAAGAAAATACAGTGGTAAATATAAATAAGGAGAAATAAGGAAGGAAAGAGATACGATGGACAATGGCAAGGGAAGACAAGGAAGAATTGAGAATGAGAAATGCGATTTAAAAAAAAAATGAAGGAAATAGAGAATTGATGAAAAAAATTGAAAAATATAATGAAGGATGAAAAGCAAGAAGAGAAGGAAAGACAGGGGGGGAAAAGAAAAAGAAATGAAGGAAAGAAGGGATGGAAGGAAGGAAGGAAAAAAGGAAGAACGGAAAAGGAATGGAGAAAGGAGAGAAGGAAAGGAGGGAAAAAAAGTTGGAGGAAGGAAGAAGAGAAAGAAGGAAAGGAGGGAAAAGATGGAAAAGGAATGGAGGAAGGAGGGAAAGAAAGGAGTGAAGTGAAGAAGTAGAAAGGAAAAAAGAATGGAGGAAGGAGGGGCGAAAAGAAGAAAGGAAAAGGAATGCAAGAATGAGAGGAAATAGTATATACAGACATACTGTACACCGAGTTTTCGAGACTTGACATTAATGAAGAAAAATGGAGGGAAGGAGGGAAGAAAGAAGAGAGAGAGAGGTGCTGGGAATGGGGAGAAAATTATAGACAAACAGACAGAAATAAATTGGACGAAAAAGGACGATGGGAAGAGTGAAAAATGGCGGAAAGTAGAAGGAATATTAGTTTTGTTGTGAATATGGCGATGGAACACACACACACACACACACACACACACACACACACACACACACACACACACACACAACGAGAGAGAGAGGAGGAGAGTGAAATAGTGACAGTGTGTGACAAATAGCAAGGGACATTTTTCTTGCAAAGGCAGGTCGAAGGAGATATAGACGGACATAGACAGCTGAATATAGACAGACATAGACAGATAGATAAATAGATTGACAGACATGAATATAGACATGCAGATAGGTAAATAGATAGACAGACATAAATATAGAGAGACATACAGATAGATTAATAGATAGGCAGTCATAAGTCAGAAAAATCATAATAGGGAGGAAAGCAAAACTGCCCTGTCAATCACTTCACAATTCCTCCCCTTCCGTCATCTGTCAAACTGTGCATGAGAGAGAGAGAGAGAGAGAGAGAGAGAGAGAGAGAGAGAGAGAGAGAGAGAGAGAGAATCGTAATAAAGGTAAAGATAGCAAAACTTAGCCGTCAATAGGTCCCCAATTCCTGCCTTTCCGTCATCCACCAAACCATCCATCAGACAGTTGTGAGAGAGAGAGAGAGAGAGAGAGGGGCCCCTCATCTTTCTCAGCGCTGTCAGATGCTTGTCGATTCCTTCCCCTTTTTATATCTCTCCGGTTTCCCCTCTTTTCTCTCTATTTTCGATTCTCTCTCTCTCTCTCTCTCTCTCTCTCTCTCTCTCTCTCTCTCTCTCTCAGATTTCAATATTCTTTGCCTTCCAAAAATTCGAGTAATTTTTTGCAGAGAAGTAGTAATGGAGGTAGACCCATTTGTGTGTGTGTGTGTGTGTGTGTGTGTGTGTGTGTGTGTGTACTGTAGGGTGATATATTTTAATTTTTGAGACATTTTTCGAGTTACCATATCATTCTCTTGCTGTTCCAAAATTCTCTCTAGTCAAAATAAAATCGTTGAAAATGAAAGAAAATTAATACGGAAAATCACATATAAATAGACCTAAAGGATAAGTTGGCTTTCATAAATACATAGATAGATGGACAGGTGAGGTAGATAGAGGTAGATAGCAGAGGTAGATAGACAGGTGAAGTAGATAAAGGTAGATACATAGAAATATTTGTACTTTCACTAATTAGCAATAGATAGGTGAAGACTGATAGATAAAGAGATAGATACAAAGATAAATATAGATAATAGCCAGATATTAGTTATTATTATTATTATTATTATTATTATTATTTCCTCATCCAGCCCTAGCGGATGATGATGATGAATGACGTATTATTATTATTATTATTATTATTTTTATATTTTTTGGTGATTTTCTTTTTTTCTCCCCACAGATGCCCACTCCATGCGTGTGAAAAATTGCTTCAGCTTCGGGGAGCCTAACTACACCGTGCCCCTTACTGACGATTTTGGGTGAGAGAGAGGGAGTAAAAAAAAGACTGAAAAAGAAAGAAACAAGGGAGACAAAGTAAAGATAGAAGAATTAAGAAGAGATAAGATTATGTGAGGTGGAAGAGAAGATACGGATAGTTTGAGAGAGAGAGAGAGGAGAGAGAGAGAGAGAGAGAGAAAGAGAGAGAATATGGAGACCGATAATGAGAAATAAGGAAATAAATGATAAAAAATAATAAGTAACAATGCAGCATATATCAAGGTTTATAAAGGTGTTAATCCTGCCAGCCCCACATAATTATCTGACATATCCCCTAACACCTGCCCAGTTTAGAGTTAGCCAGTTATCTCGTCGCCTTTGAACGTTCCTTAACACCCCTTCCATTGCTACTTATTCAGCATCTTAACTCCTTCCATCCATTGGCGTTCTTTGTTAATGAAGAGTATGGTGATAGTGGAATGATTTAAGTAGAAGAAAATAGCAGTGTGTAATAAAGAAAGTAAATCGCTTAGAAAAAGGTGTTAGGGAGCCAGAATACCAGTCCCTGCCCTCTGTAGCATAAATCTAACTGCCCTTCCTCCCCCACAGATGCCCCGTTGGTGACCTAATAAGTCAGTTCAAGTACAACGACACGGCAGGCACGGCAGAGGCGGTATTGGATAGGATGTTTCGCTTCCCTACCTCCAACAGAGTCCATTTCCAGTGCGATGTGCTCATATGCAGGGGTAGGGCACATTATTATTATTATTATTATTATTATTATTATTATTATATTATTATTATTATTACTACTACTACTATTACTATTACTATTACTACTACTACTACTGCAGTATTTTGTTATTCACTTCGGAATTTTCATGTTTTAATGTCTATATATCTATACTCGTACTCTGTCTGAATACTTAATGTCTATATATGTATACTCGTACTTTGAATAATTAAGTGTATACCTATAATACATGTAATGTAGAGTAATATCCCACATTATTTCTAGTTTGCATGGTCTTTGTACCTCTCTCTCTCTCTCTCTCTCTCTCTCTCGTTATTTACCTCCTCGTGACCTCCTTTGCCCCACCTTTGATGTGCTAAGTGCTCTTGTCCTTCGACATATTTGCATTTACTCTTCTCCTTCCTCCTCCTCCTCCTCTTCTTTATTTTTTCGTCCTCCTCCTCATCTCTCTCTCTCTCTCTCTCTCTCTCTCTCTCTCTCTCACTTCGCCAACTTGTCACTTAACCTCAAGACAAAGTTTATTTCTCTTCTCTCACTTTCCTCTTTGCAGGCTTCTTGTGCCCCCCCCCCCTCTCTCTCTCTCTCTCTCTCTCCCATTTCTTTTCGGTCCTTAAGTTTCTTTCTTTTTCTTCTCTCTTTTTCCTTCCCCTTTCACTCTTACTTCTTCCCTACTTCCTTCTCTCTTCCTCCTTTCCCTTCTCCCCCCTTCCCACATACCCAAGCCCATTCACACTCTCCCCTCCCTTCACCTACTTTTCACCCCTTTCCCCACTCCATTCTCTCCCCCTCTTATTCCCTACCCCACTTACTCACTCGCCCTCAGTCACCCCTCTCCACCCTCCCACTTTTCCCCCTCTTATTCCCCACTCACTCTCCCCTCTCTCTTCACCTCCGTTTCATCCCTTTCCTCACTCCTTTCTCTCCCTCCGCTCCACTCTCTCTTCCCCTCTCATTCTCTTCAGCTGTGAGCGACCACATCGAGCTGGTGGCGGTGTTTTACTATATGTGAAAACTAGTCTCCATCCCCTTGTGCTATCCAAACCCAGTATTACCAACATAGATGCCAGTTATGTTCAGCTAAGTATTAATTCACACAAAATAAATATATGTCTCATCTATCGTCCGCCAGCACAGTCAACTGAGACAGATGAAAAACTTTATGATCAAATTGCGGAAATTTGTTGTCAAGAGGATAGCGTAATTTTTGGAGACTTTAATCTACCGGTAACAAAGTGGGGTGAACCACTGACAGCACACTCAGGACAAGAGCTTTATACGAATCTTCAGGAAAGCGCCCTTTCCCAACACGTAGAATACCCAACGAGAGGAAACAATATCCTAGACATCATCTTGACTACAAATGATAACCTAGTCAACAACGTTGAAATAGGACCTGAGTTTAGTTCCAGTGATCATTGAACTATACAGTTTAATATTACTACTGAAAAAGTAAAAGAAACGGAGAGCAAAGAAAAGGTCCCAGATTATCGTAGAGCTAATTTCAACAGGCTCAGAGCGCTACTTGCAACTGCAGATTGGAATCAAATGTCTGAAACCGATGACATAAACCAAGCATGGGAAATATTCACCGAAAAATTTAATGAAGTGGTAAAGTCATGTGTGCCACTACGTAACAGACGTCCAGCTGGAAATAGTAAACCAAAGTGGTGGTCCAGTGAAATAAAAAGTAACTTAATAGCCAAAAAACAGGCATACCATAAATATAAAGCTACACAAAATAATGATGATAAATTACAATACGATAATCTACGCCGCACATCGAAAAGACTTATTAAACAAAGCAAAAGAGCACTGGAGATCCACATTGCTAATACGTGCAAATCAAATCCTAAAGAATTTTACAGTTACATTAGAAAGAAAAAGGTTATGACTACATCAATAGGTCCTCTAGAAACAAACAATGGCAGACACACTGAAAATGAGGTCGAAATGGCAAACATTCTTAACGATTACTTTGCGTCTGTTTTTACAGTAGAAAACACCACCAGAAACCTACTGTTACCCACAAACCAAGCAAATAGCACAGTCCTTAGTAACTATGCTATCCATAATAATGATATCCTTTCAGCCATAAATAGTACGGACATAAACAAAACCCCTGGCCCCGATAAAATATCACCGAGAATTCTCAAAGAAGCAAAACATGAGTTACTGCTGCCACTCTCTGTCTTATTCAATAAATCATTAAGTACTGGGAAAGTTCCACACGAATGGAAACTAGCAAATGTAACACCAATTTTCAAAAAGGAAATGAGTCGCACCCAGGAAATTACAGACCAATCAGCTTAACATCAGTAGTGTGCAAGTTAATGGAAAAAATCATAAGAGATAAAATAGTTAATTATCTAGAAGAAAATAATATAATTAAAGACTCGCAACATGGATTCAGACATCGTCGTTCATGCTTAACTAACTTACTGGACTTCTTCCATGATGTTTACAAATCATACGATGACTCAAGAGCAGTAGATATAATTTACCTCGACTTTCAGAAAGCATTTGACACTGTCCCTCACAAGCGTCTCATGAGAAAAATAGAAGCACATGGAATAAAAGGAAAGACGCTAAAATGGTTACAAGACTGGCTGTCAGACCGAAAACAGCGAGTTGTGATAAACGGAAAGGAATCCAAATGGCGTAATGTGATCAGCGGCGTTCCCCAAGGCTCAGTACTTGGACCGATACTTTTTATTATCTATATAAATGACATTGATGAGGGTCTAAATTGTAAAGTATCCAAATTTGCAGATGATACTAAAATAACCAGTAAAGTCACTTCAAAATTACAGTGGCAGCAGTTACAAAATGACCTTAATACTTTAGCAAGCTGGGCAGAAAAATGGCAAATGAAATTCAACACAGAAAAATGTAAAGTACTTCATATTGGAAGTAACAATGTCCATGCAAATTACAAAATGAACAATATTCAGTTATCAAGTACAGACAGTGAAAAGGATCTTGGTGTGATAATATCAAATGACCTAAAACCAAGCAAGCAGTGTACCGATGCGGTAAAAATTGCAAACAAGCTAGTGGGTTTTATTGGAAGAACTTTCGAGTTTAAATCGGAAAAAGTCATACTTGCCTTGTACAACTCGCTAGTGCGCCCCCATCTTGAGTATTGTGTGCAATTCTGGTCTCCGTACTACAGAAAGGACATTGAAAAATTAGAGAAAATTCAGCGAAGAATCACAAAAATGGTACCACGACTTAGAAACAAACCATATGAGGAACGCCTTGAAGAACTTAAATTATTTAGCCTAACGAAGCGCAGGTTAAGAGGGGACCTTATTGAAGTTTTCAAAATCATGAAGGGATATGATAACTTAGACATGAATAAATATTTTGATATAGACCGGTCGAGTCAAACCAGAAGTAATGGCTGCAAAATCATGGGAAAACGATTCCAATCCCACGAAGCAAAATACTTCTTCTTTAACAGAGTTGTAAATATCTGGAACAGATTACCCTCAGATACCGTGAACAGTATCTCAATTGAGACATTCAAAAACAAATTAGACAAGTATTTGCATGAAAATCCTCAGCTGACTCTTTTTCTGTCCGAATAACTTGCTTTTATAGCTACGGTACATGTAAGTTCATGCCCCCTTAGTCTACAAGACACCCCGTAAACAATGTACCCGTACATAGTGTTGCGTCACGATATTATACATTTCCAATTTATTCGGTGCAAACAAAGCAATATAAGCACAGATTAGGATCTGCACAGATAACCCTGAGTTAACGGTCACTACTCTTACTTTCGACCTGTGATGGGCTGTGGATCACTGAGGGTCCCTGTTAGTCAAGTGACCACCATCGGCATTTGTAGAATGTACCAGGGGTCACTGCTCCAGGATGAAACTTGTGTACTGTCCCACATGGGAGAGTTCCTTGTCTCAGTGGAGTGAACGGAGCTATTGCCTGATTGACTGCTGCCTACCTAAAAAGCGCCAGGGAAGGTTGCCGCACCACCCCTAAACATCCACTCTGTGCATTGCACATCCACACTGTGCACTGTGCAGTCCCCTTTTATCTGAGACACCCGTCCTATATACTTTTCAGTCTCCCCAGCGCAAAGAAAGCAATATAAGCACAGATTAGGAGCTGCACAGATAACCCTGAGTTAACGGTCACTACTCTTACTTTCGACCTGTGATGGGCTGTGGATCACTGAGGGTCCCTGTTAGTCAAGTGACCACCATCGGGATTTTTTAATGTACCAGGGGTCACTGCTTCAGGATGAAACTTGTGTACTTGTCCCACATGGGAGAGTTCCTTGTCTCAGTGGAGCAAACGGAGCTAGGGCCTGATTGACTGCTGCCTACCTTAAAAGCGCCAGGCAAGGCTGCTGCACCACACCTAAACATCCACACTATGCAGTGTGTAGCTTCCACGTTATGTCCACAGACTTCCCATTAACTCAATGTAACTGGTTTATAATGTCATGCCGTAACTATTATTTTATTTGTTTACTTTCTCTTTCAGGTTACTCTATCGGGTAGCTTATAGATAAAGTATTATAGAATGTGACTTTTCCTTTCCAATGTTTCCTATAAAATTTCCTTGTCAGTTTTTCCATGCTGCATGGTGGTTTTTCTCACTTTTTCCTGGAGGGTTTGGTGGTGGGGGGAGCCTTCTTGCTTTCCTATCCTTATCCTTCAACATGTAGAGTTAGATCTTGTAGTCATAGTTTTCTCTAACAAGCAGCCTCGAAAGGACCATAAGGTCTGTTGCTGTTTGCTTTCCTGTGTAATCCTGTGTAATCCACCTTACTCTCCCTCTCCCTCAGTCACCCCTCTCCACCCTCTCACTTTTTCCCTCTACTCACACTCACTTTCTCCCCCTCTCCCCCCCTCTCCTCACTCCTCTCACCACCCCACTCATCCTCTTCACCTCTCTCCCCAGTTTTCCTCTTATGCCTTACTGATTTTCTCCCCTCTCTCTTTACCCCCTTTTCACCCCTCTCCCCATCCTACTCATCCCATTTTCACCCCTCTCCCCAGCCCACTCACCCTTTTTTCACCCCTCTCCTCAGGTCCTTGTGATGAAGAGAGGTGTGCGGGGAGACCAGAAAGGCTGACCGTCGTCCAGGGAAGGGCACTACCGGACCAAACCAACAGTGTGGAGGACAAGAGTGCTAGGGTGCAGGCTGGGACGACTGTGTATGTGGTGGAGCCGACTTCTATAGGTAAGATAGATAGATAGATAGATAGATAGATAGGCAGATAGATAGATGGATGGATGGATGGTTGGATAAGTGAATGGATGGATAGACGAATGGGAGACAGACTGATACCTTTTATGTGGGACCGCTTTCTATAGGTAAGATAAATAGATAGATAGATAGGTAGGTGGATGGATAGATAGGTGGATAGACACAAGGGAAACGGACTGACAGATTTAACATAAGAACAGTTGGATAGGATGAGGGATGGAGATGTTGCATATTAGGAAGGGAGAATGATGTAATGCATGGAGAGAGAAAAGGTGTGGAAATATAGGTGGAAAGAGATTAAGAGCCCAGAGAATGTTGGTGTGTGTGTGTGTGTGTGTGTGTGTGTGTGTGTGTGTGTGTGTGTGTGTGTGAGTGAGTGAGTGAGAGAGAGAGAGAGAGAGAGAGAGCTTGTGTTCAGGTTCTTTTAAAGTGGGGGGAGGTGAACTAGGATCGAGGGGTGTCTGTAAGAAGGGGGGAGAGGAGGGGGAAGTTATCAAGGAGACGGTCTGAAAGGGGAGGGGTGTGGTGGTCAGGGTGGAGAGGGGTGATCTAGAAGGGGAGGGGGAGGATCTCAGGAGGGGAGAGGGGAGTGGTCTAGGAGGGGAGAGGTATGGTGGTCTGGAGGAAGGGTGGGTCGGTCTAGGAGAGGAGTAGGTGGTCTGAGGAGGGGCATGGTGAACTGAAAGGGGGGTTGGTCTAGGAGAGGGGGTGGGTCTAGGAGAGGGGGTGGGTCTAGGAGAGGGGGTTGGGAGGTGGGAGTCTAGGAGGGGGACGGTGGTCTGGGAGGGGGGTTGGTCTAGGAGAGGGGGTGGGTCTAGGAGAGGGGGTTGGGAGGTGGGGGTCTAGGAGGGGGACGGTGGTCTGGGAGGGGGGTTGGTCTAGGAGAGGGGGTGGGTCTAGGAGAGGGGGTTGGGAGGTGGGGGTCTAGGAGGGGGACGTTGGTCTGGGAGGGGGGTTGGTCTAGGAAAGGGGGTGGGTCTAGGAGAGGGGGTTGGGAGGTGGGGGTCTGGGAGGGGGACGGTGGTCTGGGAGGGGGTTGGTCAAGGAGAGGGGGTGGGTCTAGGAGAGGGGGTTGGGAGGTGGGGGTCTAGGAGGGGGACGGTGGTCTGGGAGGGGGGTTGGTCAAGGAGAGGGGGTGGGTCTAGGAGAGGGGGTTGGGAGGTGGGGGTCTAGGAGGGGGACGGTGGTCTGGGAGGGTGTTCTGGGGGGAGGTGGGTGTGGTGGTCCGTCTGTTGTTGAAGCTTGCAGACAGGGAGGGATTTGAGGTTAAAGGAGAGAGAGAGAGAGAGAGAGAAGGGGATGGATGAATAGATTAGGTGTGGTGAGCTGGAGGCAGTGATGATGGGGTGTGGTGGAGAGAGAGAGAGGGGGGGGTAGTAGATGCAGCATGTTCCCAGCTCTGTATGCTGCTAAATAAAAACAATAGATAAATATAAGCAGGATATTTGTGAACGTCTGTATGTTATTATTTATGATCGTATGAATAGACGCGTGGAGAAGGATATTAATGGGAGGTATACTCTGTTCACCTTAACTTGGCCTAGTATTGCCATCTGTCTGTCTTGAATGCTGGTCTGTAGAAAGAGATTAACCATAGAAAATTTAACCAGTCACGAAGAAGTGCTATGGTAAGGGTGAAGAGCTGTAGTAAAGTCTCCTACCAATAGAACTAAATAAGCTGAATAAAATGGAAATCTGTAGTTGTCAAGGAAGCCGATATATGGGAAGATAATATTATAGTCTTTTATGTAACTAAATCTCTCAGCACATGTACATATTTTTGGATTTATTATTGTTTCTCCCAGGCGATTATACACAGGTAGGATTTTTATTTTGCCTGGATAAATAAAACTTTCAATAATCCTCACACTACAAGAGGTTTCTGAATAAAAGTGAGAGGCCGTGGCAAGATTGAAGTATTTTTAGAAAGGTGTCATAGGGCTGAAAAGGATATATATACACCATCTTTTCCCCTCCTACTTTCTCTTTTTCATAATTTACTTTTTCTGTCATTATGTAATCCATTCATCCCTCGTCTTCTTTCTTCTCTTTTTCTCTTATTATTTTTTCCATTTCCTTCCAAAATACAACCGCTCCAGTGCTATCCTGTTTCCTTCTCCCCTCTCTCCTTTCTCCCATCTTCTTCTCTCATCTCCTCAGCTCCCTTCATCTCTCCTCTCCTCTCCTCTCCTCTCCTTTCTCTGCGCACCTCCCTTCACCTCTCCTTTCCACTCCTCTCCTCCCTTCACCTCTCGTCTAATGCCAGTCAGACTCGACCCATCAATACTGAATCACGTGTGAGTAGGATACCTTGCTGTAAGTGGAGTACCTTGTTCAAACGGAGGAGGAGGAAGGAAGGAAGGAAGGAAGGAAGGAAGGAAGGAAGGAAAGAAGGAGGGAGGGAGGGAGTAGCAGGAGGAGTAACTTAAGAGGAACAACATTGATGTAAAATTGGACCAGATCTCTCTCTCTCTCTCTCTCTCTCTCTCTCTCTCTCTCTCTCACACACCTTTCCTTCACCTCTCCCTCCTCTTCCCTTGTTCCCTTCCCTCCACCTCTCTCTCTTTTTCTCTCCCTTCCTTTTCTCTCCCTCAACATGTTTCTTCTTTCCCCTCACCCACCAGACATACTTTTTTGTGCCCCCCTCCCCTCCCCTCCTCGTCGTCCTCCCATTCACATTTCTTCCGCCTCACCCTCCTTCCCTTCCTCTTCTCCCTCCTTTTCTCTCACTCCCTTTCGGCTCTCCCAAAAAACATACTGTTCTGCTCTTCTTGCATTCCCCTCCCCTCTCCTCTCATTTCCTCTCTCCTGTCCTCCTCTTTCCTCTCCTCCCCTTGCCAGTCCCTCCCTTCACTCCCTCCTCCTCAACCCCCCTCCTTCCTTCCCCTCCCCCGCGACATGGTTCTCTCACTCCTACCTCCCTTCCTTTTCCCTTTCACTCTCTTTTCTTCGCCACCTCTACACACTGTTCATTCTTTCCATTCTTTTCCCTCCCTCTGCACCTTGCTTTTCCCCCTACCACTCTCTTCCCCCCCTCCTACCCTCTGCTCTTCCTTCTTCCTCCCTCATTTCCTTTACCCATAGTTCTTTCCCCCTCCCTCCCTCCGTAGACACTTTCTCTTCCCTTCCTCTAGGACTATCCCCCCACCTTCACCCCTCCTCATTTCCTCCCTCTCCCGTCCCCTTCCCTCACATTCATTCTTCCCCTCCCTCCCCCTCCTTTCTGCGCCACTCCAATCACTTCAGTTTTCTTCTTTCCCCTTCCTTCCCCTTCCCTCTTCCCTCCCCTTACTTCTCCATCTTTGCTGTTTTCTCTCCAAGTACCCCCTCCTCATCTTCCGCTCCCTCCCCCGTCCCCTCCATTCTACTCCAATCACTCCGGTTTCTTCTCCCCCCCCCCTTCCCTACCCCATTGCCTCTCCTCGCCTCTCCATATTTTTTTTACACTCCATATGACCCACTACCCCTCCTTTCACCCGTCCCTCACCCTTCCTCCTCCCTTCCCTCCCCTCCCTCATCTCTCCACTACCGTTCCCTCTCCCCATTAACCCTCCATTTCTCCCCTTCTTTATCCAAATATCCCTCCCTTCTCCTTCCACATACACCTTCTTTCCCCTTCCTCCTTCCCTCTCCTCTTATGTCTCTCATCCTCTCCCTTCACCCTCTTTTCTCCCCCTCCTCCCCCGCCACTCTCCCCCTCCTCAGCACCTACACTCCTTTCCCATCTCTGTCCTCTTCCCTCCCCCTCGATTTTCTTCCCCTCTTTCCCTTCTCTCCATCTCTTTTCTCTCCCTCCTCCCCCGCCACTCTCTCTTCTCCTCAGCACCCTTTTTCCCTCCTCCTCTGGCCTCTCCCTTCCCCGTCCATTGCGTTCCCCTTTTCCTTTCCCCTTTCGTTTCTCCCCTTCCTCACTCTCCGTTCTTCTTGATTCTCTTCCCCATTTTTCCCTCTCCCTCTCTTCTCCCTCCTCCCCCTCCACTCTCCCACTCCTCCTCCTCCATTCTTTCTCTCCACAGCATTCCTTTCCCTCCTTCTCTCCCCCCATAGAGGCAAGGTCCCCCCGGCTTGGTATGCAGGAGAAATATTGCAGTGTGGGTATTGGCCTCTGGGATGAATATATATCCGTGGGGAGCAGAGGGAGGCTGGTGCTCTGGCGGGATGTATATATGGAGATGTCTGGCAGGGCGGGGCAGGCAGGGAGGAAGATAGAGGGAGAGAAAAAGGTGGGGGAAGAAGAGGAGGGTAGGTAGTGAGGGGTATGGAGAATAGAGAGGGAGAAAAGAGGGTGGGGTAGGCATGGGCATGGGGAAGGGAGAAAGATAGAGAGAGAGAAAAAAAGATAGGAAAGGAGAGAGAAAAGGATAGGTGAGTGAGGAGTATAGTGAAAGGGATCGAGAGAAAAGGTTAAGGCAGGCAGAGGGGAGATGGAGGGAGAGAAAAAGGTAGGAGAGGGAGGGAGAAGGGAGGAGAGGTGGCATGAAAAGGGTGAGGAGAGGTGAAGAAGGGCAAGGCAGGAAGGGAGAAAGAGGGAGAGAAAAGGGTAGGACAGGGAGAAAGAAATGGAGAGAGGGTTAGAGCAAGTGTAGGTGAGGGAGGAGTAGGGTCGTGACTGGGCAGGGAGAAGGACAAGATGGGGGAAGGGAAGAGGGTAGGGAAGGCAGGGTGGGGCAGGGAGAAGGGAGAAAAATGGAAGGAGAGGAAATGGTGGAGGAGGGAGAAAGATAAAGCGGTAGGGAAAGGGGGGTAGAGCTTGGGGGAAGAGCTTGAAGGAAGATATGGTGAGGGAAAAGAGAAGAGTGATGAGAGTAGGAAGAAGAGAGCAGTAAAGAGTCAGGGAAAGAGGAGGAGAAATAGAGGCAGTTTAGGGAGAAAGGGAGGACAGAGAAGGCAGGGAGAAAAGCGGAGAGGATAGAGAAAAGGACAAAACTGACAAGGAGAAGAAGGGTGAAATGGGAATAAGGAAAATTGAAGTGGAGGACTGGAAGAAAGGTGTAGGTGAATGATTGGCAGGCTGGGAGGTGTGTGTGTGTGTGTGTGTGTGTGTGTGTGTGTGTGTGTGTGTGTGTGTGTGTGTGAGAGAGAGAGAGAGAGAGAGAGAGAGAGAGAGGGGGGAACACATTCGAAATAAAACTAATTGTAAGTTTTTAGGTTAGATAGGTAGAGAAATAGATACGAATAGATAGATAGATAGATGGATAACCAATAGATAAATAGATAAATGGATAGATAGATAGGAGGGTAGGTAAGTAGATAGATTAATGGATAGAAAATATAGATAGATGGAAATAGAAACAGTAGGTGAGTGAGAGTGAGAGCTGGAGAGGTGGGAAGGGTTGGTAGTAAGGATATATGCATATTGAAATTGAAGGCATGAAGACTACACGCTAGGAGAGAGAGAGAGAGAAGTGAGATAGGCAAGAATATTGACAATGAACAAGAGAGGGAGAGAGAATAAGCCTGAAAGAGGAAAGAGAGAGGAGAGGCATGTTGAAAGATAGGAAGAAAGATAAAAGAGAAATAGAATTATGAGAGAGAGAGAGAGAGAGAGCATACAGACCTTGAGATCCATTTTAGGTGAGTCGGCTTTAATAATTTTTGAAAGAATTAGGCCCCGTATTCTCATAAATTGAAAAAGCTCCCTAGCACCTCTTCCTAAGCGGTTTATTTTTGGATATAGGTGGTTAATATCTTTTTGTACGTCATCTATGCAGAGTAAGGCAATATTAGAAGGGTTTATATAACAAGATATGATAGTAAGATGCAGTAAGGAAAATAAATCGCTTAAGGAAAGGCGTTAGGGAGCTTCTTCAACCAGAGAGAATGCGAACTGTACTTTCAAAATACAGTTGAAGAATTACTGAGAGAGAGAGAGAGAGAGAGAGAGAGCAAAGCCGATGGAGATATTTAGTATGAAGCAGAGAGAAGATGCGAAGAGAGAAGAAAAGAGGAAAGGAGAGGAGAGGGGTTGAGAAGAGAAGGTGGGGTGAGGAGAAGGAGGGGAGAGGAGAGGAGGCCTGGAGGGAGGGAGGAGTGATTATGGAGGGAGGGGCAGGGAGGTGTGTGTGGAGGTACTCTATAAATCTGTAAAGAAAAGAAAGATTACCACTAGGCCTATACCTCTCTCTCTCTCTCTCTCTCTCTCTCTCTCTCTCAGCCTAAGATAATTGCCACCCTTCTAACTACTTCTCCTTTTCCTGTAAACCGCCACCATACCTACTTCTTTGTGTGTGTGTGTGTGTGTGTGTGTGCTTTATGATAGTGTTTAATTCCTAACTCTTTTTCTAACAATTTTCCCTCATTCCAGGTCTGACATCGTGTGAGTGGTACCCGCCGTGGCTGTGGATCCTGTGCATCGTGTTGGCTGTGTTGTTTATAATTATGATGATTATTAACATCTTCCTCTGCTCCGCCATGACCTGTTCCTGCACCAAGAGCGAGGTCATCGAGAAAGAACCCTCCATCATCGAGGAATATGACCCCTACCGATCCTGGCACGGGTCACAGTACGGGTCAAGGTAGGAGTGTGTCTTGAGAGGGTTTTGGAGATGTAGGAGTGTGTCTTGAGAGGGTTTTGGAGATGTAGGAGTGTGTCTTGAGAGGGTTTTGGAGACGTTCATAGCCTCCTACAGGTGCGTATATTAATTGAGGTCAACAAGAAGGTCCCGTGCGTGATTTAGGACTGTGACCCCTACAGATTTTAGCTCAGGTCACAATGCAGGTCAAGGTATTTTTTATTTTTTATTTTTTTAGTGGTTCTTGAAGATGTGAAATCCTTCTTTAGGTATTATGTATAATTAGATGATTTGATAACTCCTTCGTAGAGGTTAGAGATGAGAAATTGCCAATCCCCCCGCGTCTCTCTCTCTCTCTCTCTCTCTCTCTCTCTCTCTCTCACTGCCTTGCATTGGCTCCAGACTCTTGCATAAAAGAGTTTCAAGATTTAAAAGTATCTTGGTTTGGCCTGGGCTATCTCTTAAAATATTCAGGAGAGAGAGAGAGAGAGAGAGAGAGAGAGAGAGAGAGAGAGAGAGCTGCGTTGCCTTTTTTTCCTTTTAAAGAAGACCGAGACAAAAGCAAGATATGCATTAGTTCAGTTTTTTCAGTCGTGTGTGTGTGTGTGTGTGTGTGTGTGTGTGAGAGAGAGAGAGAGAGAGACAGAAAGGGGGGGAATATGATACCCTTGTTGCCTCAATTTTTACTTCATGGCTTCTAGTATTCTTGTCTTTTTCTTACTTTTATTTTGAGTTCTTTTTTTTTTTCTCTTTTTTTTTGTTGGATTTTCTTTTTCTTTGGGTACGAATTGTTTGTCATTTTCACTACCACTTTTTCCCCTCCTCCTCCTCCTCCTCCTCCACTCATATCCTTTCCCTCTTCCTCTTTTATTTTACACTCCTCCTCCTCCTCACCACCATCACCACCACAAGCCGTCTTTCTTCCCCCATCCCTTCCTTTACACTTCTCCTCTCCTCTCCTCTCCTCTCCTCATCTCTCCTTATCTCCCAGCCCACTGATAAGATACCCAAAGTTCTCATTTTCTCCCATCCACATCTTTATCACGTCTCTCTCTCTCTCTCTTATCTCTCGCTTCGTGAATTAACTCCCAAACTTGTCTCATCTATTGTGCTGTTTTGTTTTAAGACGGCCTGAGTTAGAGAGAGAGAGAGAGAGAGAGAGAGAGAGAGAGAGCATTGGAGATGAAGGAAAGAAGGAAGAAAGGAGATAGAGACTTGAATTAAAGGGAGAGAGGGGGGGGGACGGGATGAGAGAGAGAGAGAGAGGAGCCTGAAGTAAAGAGAGAGAATTGGATGAAGGAGGGAAAGAAGGATGGAATGAGAAATGGAATGAGAAATGGACGTGGAATGGATGGATGAAATGAAGGAAATGAGGAATGGAGGGAGAGAGAGCTGGAGATATGGAAGAAAGGATGAATGTCTCCTCTTCTTCCTCCTCCTCCTCCTTAATAGCAATAATAATTTTCTGGTCCAAGTGGAAGACAGCGATGAGATTTTTGGTGATGTATGGAGAGGGGGGAGGGGAGATAAAGAGGGGGTGTTATGAGAGAGAGAGAGAGAGAGAGAGAGAGCATGACCGTAATAACAAAAGCGCATTAATAATACATTACAGTTGCTAAGCCTCCCATTAATTTAGAAAGTAATTACTCTCTCTCTCTCTCTCTCTCTCTCTCTCTCTCTCTCTCTCTCTCTCTCTCTCACGTGAAGGAACTGGGGCACACGAGTTGAATAGTAAGTCGTGGTTATATGAATTTTGGTGATCCTGTGCTATGGGGGTAGGAATGAGTCTCCTTGGTTACTAGTCAAATTTGCCTCCCATTCTGACTACACTTGGCCATCTACTGAGCTGGAAGGGGTTGGGGATCTTGGTCAGGTGAGAAGAAATTTAATATAATCACCACCCAAATTGCTTTCCTCTCCCCTCATAATTACTCGCTCATTGCCAGTCATTAGGCTTTCAGTAATTATCCCCTGACCTGTAATTATCAGCCCTACATCTAATTGGTCACACAGAGAGATATATAATTACTGTACTAGGTTTTTAATAACTGTATAAACTCTTTCATTGCTTTAATAGACATGTAAGAACCAATTTTACCCAATTTTCTACTTAATTATCTCATGCTACGACCTAAAGCCCCCCCCCCCACACACACACTTACTTTCGTATACTTATCCATGCAGTCCACTAGGGTTCCAGCAACTCTATATAGGCAACAGGTATAGAGAATGGAAGTACTGTACGAATTTTTGATTGATGTACAGAGAGAAAAAAAAACTATCATCCCAATTTCGTCTGAAGAAAATTTACAACGGACTAAATACAGTGAAAATCCTATCCCTATTAGTGGGTTTTCCAGATGGTTTGATTTTTCTGGTATGTATTCGTTAGAGTTTGGGAAGATATTGTGTCTTTCTCCATAGAAGCCCTGTAATAAGTGTAATAAACTCTAACAGCTGTACAGTCTCTCCCTAATTACGATAGTTCTCAGACCTTTTAATTACTTCTGTGTCATTATTACATCTCTAAATTACCTTTTTCTCCCCAGGTACTCTTTGAACGGCAAGGGGTACACGTCAGGGGCCTCCACCATGAACTCAGCCCGCTCCGTCTCCTCCCACTCCGACCACTACGTCATGGTCCACTCCCGGCCCAACTCCCGCTACTCCGGCCACCACTCCCTCAAGAACGACCGCCACCACTCCAACGACCGCCACCACCACCACCATCACCGCGGCCCACCCTCCACCACGGGCAGTCACTACTCCGGGAAATACTAGAGTAGGAAGGGGGTCATGTTTTTGGTCAAGTCCCCTGTTTGTCGTGTTCATGGTCGGCTGAGTTGGCCTCCTAGCATCTATTTCTTACCGAATTAATCCATTTAAGTTGAAGACATCTTTATTTTTTTCTCTGTATCTCCAAATTTGATAGCACAGTGCACAATGGTAGCAAGGTCTAAACGGATGAAACTATGCTGTACATTTCGATTCAAATGAACTGCTGGAGATTTTTCCTTCTTTGAGACACTGTTATAGTAGGTTTCATAGATGGATAAAAAGAGGATGTAGGGTGACCTCCTCTGGCTTATATGATCTGGAATACAGTAGCCCCAAACCCTCATGAGTCACCAGAAGGGTAGTAAGGGATTGGGTGCTACAGTGTTTTTCTCCTCAGTAGAGATTTTTTAAACTGAAGTGGTTAGATGTGCCCTTCAGTAAATCCTTCTGAACAAGTTGACGTTCCTAAGTTAAATCACCTTAAAAGCCTAAAAAGATGTCTTCAGGCAAAAATGGTTAAGCTGAAGCAGGCAGAATAAATCGGTAAGGAAGAGGTGTTTAGATTTCCATAAGCTGACAACGATACGAGGTCTGGTAGGGTGGCGAAATGGATACGAACTTTGAAATCTCGATTTTATTTTGACATGAAATATCTCTCTCTCATGTACTGTAAGAATCTTCCTCAAGTGTAAGAGTCAAGGGCAGTGTGTAAGAATCTCCCTCAAGGGTAAGAGTCAGGGGCAAAATTGATTTTCAAGTGTCACAAGATTCACTTGTAAGAATCTCAGTGTGTAATGCTCACCCTCAAGTGTTAAGTTTAAGAATATGCCTCAAGTGCAAGAGAATCCGTCCCTCAAATTTAAGAATCTAATGTAAGTTCTAACTCAAGTGTAAAAAATTTTCAAGTACAAGAGATTCCGTCCCTTAAGTGTAAGAATCATGTTTAAAGTGTCCATTAAGCGTGTAAGAATTTAAGCTCAAGTGTAAGAGAAACTCCCTCACATGTAAAAATCTCCATAAGTCATCCTCAAATTTGCAGTAATAATCCTTCAAGTGTAAGATTCCTCTTCAAGTTTAAGAATCTCCTCAAGTGTAAGCGCTTCCTCCAATGCAAGAATTTCACCCAGAGTTGTAAGAATCATCCTCAAGTATTGGGTTGAGGTATAAGAATCATCCTCAAGTATTAGGTTCTCCTTTGCGTGCGTGATTCTTAATGAATATCAAGGCTGTCCCTAAAGTGCTAGTTTCTTCCATGAGTATAAATTCTCTTGTGAGTTGTAAAAGTCATCCTCGAGCATAAGGTTCTTTGAGTGCAAGAATCTTGGTGAATTTCAAGGCTGTCCCTCAAGAATTAGCAACCTCCTCGAATATAAATTATCTTGTAGTTTCCCTTATACAATGTTATAGTCGTCTGTTTTCATCTGACAGACCTGGCCCACTCAGCCTGAATTTTTAAGCTGTGGGTGCATGAAGTTCAGTGAGCCTTTGTAATGAGGTAGGAATAAATCTCCTTGGTTACTAGTCAGATATATCCCCTTGTCTAACTACATTTGTCAGGTGAAAACAGACTGAGTATATAGGCTTCCTTGAGTGCTGATATTTTCTTGGATAATTCTTTCCCTTAGTAAAAGAATATCTGTAAGGAAGTGCACGTGTACCGTACCCACCCGAGTTACGTAGTGATGATGATGATGATGATGGTGGTAGTGGTGGTGATGGTGATGATGAAGATGATCTCTATAAGGAATTGCATAAATACCCACGCCATTTATTTTTGTGAGAATTAAGGTCATGATGATGATCAGGAGGAGGAGGTTGAGTATCTGAAAGGAATTGTACACATACCCACCCCGTATAGTTTTGTGAGAAATGATGATGATGATGCTGGTGGTGGTCGTGATGATAGAGATGTACACAAGTTTCAACACATACACTGCACCAGTTTCTCAAGCTTGTCATAGTTCAGATGGAAATTACCTAGTTAGGTTAAGGTATGATTACATCTTTTTAATCTAATTTATTGATGGTAATTAGTATTAGTATATTAGTTAGCAATAGATATTTTTCATAGTTTTGTTGTATATTAGTCATCATGAGCAAGGGCGAAGGCCTTGCGAGTCTCTCGTCAAGAAGTGACATTTTCCCACATTTGAATGGCCCAACCTGGTCCAGCTCAACCCTGCCTGGCCCGACTGGGCCCGACCGTAATACTTTGTAGTAGCTTATATCTCAGCAACCAGAGGGCCGATCATTGCGTGGTTTGCACCATATGATAGACCAATTCTTGAAGATTTATTTTTGTCGGGCTTCCTCACACTCAGATGGTGCATGTTGCACATAACATGCGCCAAGTGCAGCATGTCGAAATTATTCAGAAGAGGACCACAGGCTAGACAGTTTGCCATAAAGACATGAAACTTGGTAGGTAGATAGCCAGCAATATGCTCTAGGCAGCCTCAGGGTGTAAGGTGACATTTCAGTGCTTTCGGATTTTAATGACCTCGCTTGTACCTCGGTGACAAAGGCATTTTACTGGTTGTTATGAGAGAGAATTCTGTTGGTATGTGTTAGGCATGGGTGGTATCTCTGTCTCTCTCACTGGTCAGTTCCCGGTATCAAATTATCCATCCAGTCTGTTTCTCATTCTTCATTTGATGTCGGTATTAATTTCTTGTGCATGGCAGTTGAAATTAATCTTTCTCTCTCTCTCTCTCTCTCTCTCTCTCTCTCTCTCTCTTTCCTGTGGTCTCTTCTTTTTTGTCTGTCCCCTTTCTTGCCCCATTTTCTTTTCTCCTTTCTCTCGTCTGTTCTCTATTTTTCTCCCTTTCTCTGCCCCATCTTTTTCCTTTCCTCCCTCTCTTCCCTTTCTCTTTCCTCCCCCCACTTTCCCTGTTCTCTCTCCCTCCTCTCTGTCTCCCCATCACCCCCCCTTCTCCCCCACCCCATCTCCACAACATGACCCGGACGAAAACCGTAATATTAACCGAGGTCCCATAAGTCTCACGGAACAGCCTTAATGTAACCCTGAAGAATGAACACTCACAGCCAGAACCCGACCCGGATATATGGCCCTCGTTTCGTAACCTCCGCTATGAAACACGGCAGTCGGGGGTGGGGGGAGGGGGGAGGGAGATGATGGAAAGATGAGAGAGGAGGAAAAGAAAGATGGAGAGGAGAGAAGACTGATATGTAGAGAGAGATGAGGGATGTAGGTAAAAAGAGAGAGGGAGCACACCTAGGACAGTATAATATTCTATAAAGCTGACGTTGTGCTTATTAAATATTTTCACGTTGTTAAATTCCCACATAAATGACGTCTGAGATGCACGCAGAGAAGAAGTAAATGTTAAAGTTGTCTCGAAATATAAGTTTTGTTTTAAGAAATAAATCATCATTATCATCATCATACCACCACCACCACAACCTTAATTCTCTCTAATTATTATAAAAAGAGTTTGCAAAAGAAAAAAGAAGGAAAAAGTGCCCTATAACCTGTTGTGAGTAATCTCTACCAACCGATCAAAATACTGTATATCCAAAATTAAATCACATGATAAATTCTTCCAAAATTGGTTAGCTTGGAAAAATGTTACCCCAAGTTTTTTTTTTTTTTTTTTTTTTTTTTTTTTTTTTTTTGATGGAACCAGGCAGCTACCACATGTTAAGTCGTAGTTATGGGAAATTCAGTGTGCCTTAGTTGTGGTGCAGGTTAAGTCTTCTTGGTTACTAGTCAGATCGACCTTCCAGTCTGACTACACTTGGCCACCAACTGAGCTGAAAGGGGTTAGGGATCTTGTTAGAGCAAATGTACTCGAGTCCACTGAGGGTGTTTGATGCAGGGGTAAAGTGGATCTTAATGGTAGACTATATAAGGGTGAGCTTTGGTAGGCAGTTCAGTGCGGCTAGCCACTTGTAAATTGTAAACATTTTAATTGATGGCCAACTCGAATATCCCTTAATTGGATGATAATTGGATGGTTTTTGGTGTTTATATGAATGTTAACGAGGAAAGTAATTTGTAGTGTGTATGGTCATTGAGATATATACTGATTGGTTTCTCACTCTCTCTCTCTCTCTCTCTCTCTCTCTCTCTCTCTCTCTCTCTCTCTCTCTCTCTCTCTCTCTCTCTCTCTCTCTCTCTCTCTCTCTCTCTCTCTCTCTCTCTCATTATCTGGGTAATCCAATATGTCTGCTCACACTAATCTTATTTCATAGGTTCCTTTGCTGCATTTCATTCTTAAGGAATTTTAACTTTATGGCTCAGGGCAGATGGGTAGCATGTGCATTTCTCTGGCTGTAAACCGCGTGTGTGCATTTGTTTAATCTGGTTGCCTGCATACATGGAATTATGTGCGTGTGTACGTTTGTGTTTATACGTATTTTGTTGCTTGTATTCGTGGAGGTTTATGGGTGTATGTTTTGGTTGTGTGTGTGTGTGTGTGTGTGTGTGTGTGTGTGTGTGTGTGTGTGTGTGTGCATACCTTTTTGTGGGTATGTGTGGGACTATGTGTTTTGATTATTGTGTGTGTCCTTAAGTATACACTATATGCTTGTGGTTATGTGTGCCTTATTGTTAGTATACATGAAGCATTTTGTGTGTGTGTGTGTGTGTGTGTGTGTGTGTGTGTGTGTTAGCTAGTGTGTCGTATATATACTTTTACTGGTGGCATACATGCAACTTATGTACGCATGTCTGCCTGTAAACTATTTGTGTTTAAGTGCCTACCGTGTCTGGCTCACTGCACAGTTGTATTACCAATTTAATTTCGTTCAAACTAATGTATTTCCTGCACCAGTGTGATTGCTTGTATTATTGTATTTGTATGTCAGCTAGTGCAGTATATAGTAACACTCTTAAATTCTTACATAAAGGGTGTCAAAATGTATGCTTTGGTTTATATACTGTATATATATATATATATATATATATATATATATATATATATATATATATATATATATATATATATACAGTACACACACAGTACGAGTCTGTATAGGAATATCATTACACACACAGTGCGAGTCTGTATAGGAATATCATTACATCATAGTCATTGCAAGGAATCTTACTGTTGTAGGTGTTCGTATTTTGATTGTTAAACAGAGAATGAGAAATTTTAAATTGTAATAGGGAATGAGGAATGTTAAGCAGAGATTGGTAAGTTGTAGTAGCAGTAATCTTTTAAGAAACTAAATGACTGATAATTGATATATTCTGGAGGTTAATTGAGGAAGGAGCTAATATATTTATTTGTGAGGGAGTTTTTTGTTACCTGAGTACATTATATTTTATCATGTTTATATGACTCTGTCCTGAAAATAATTTGAATAATTTACTTGTATTGTGGAGGGAGAAGTGAGAAGTAAATGATGTCCAACGGAAAGGAATTAAAAGATGAAAAAGAATATAATTGAGAAGAGGAGGATGAAAACTGATGGAAATAAAAAAAATGGAATGCCTGATGAAGATGAGAGTAGAGAATAATTCTATAAAAATTGATAACAAAAAAATGATGGGAACTCAATTAGGGGAAAATGGTTGGGGAATAAAAGAGGGGAAAAAATAAAACTTCCCTCTCTTCGGGCTGGTGCAAGAATAATAATAGCCTAAGCGAATAATTGACCTTTTGTTAATAATTTGCCCTAGTAACCATTAACATTCATCATTCATCCATTCATTGTCATTCACGGTCATTTTAGTCATCGTGTAAAAAATTCTTTACGTTTACATTTATTTCAAATTGTTTTATGATTTATTTACCTTTTTTTAACATATATTCTCCCTGGTTGTTCACTAATTTGCTGCTTTGTTTTTATTAAGTGAATTTCATTAATTCTAGGTAATTTCCTTTCTTCCACTACTAATAATGTATTAATTTTGAATTTCAGTTTTGGTCAAGTGTTTCAGTTGTATGCATTTTTCAGTAAATTTTTGTATTGGTTAATTCATTGTTGAAAAGGAAAAAAGGTTTTCAGAATGGTTTAAACAGTATAATTTTTTTTCATGATAGGTATTCACTACCTGACTTTAATTGAATAAAATATGCTGCATTGAAACTAGTCTGCATTGAGCAATACAAATGTCTGTGCTGTATATTTGTAATTTACCTTTACTGGTTTGGGATGAGATGCAATAATAAGTATGTAATCCTAAGTAGAATACAGTATGTTTTAAATGTCGTGCAGTTGCAGTAATGCGAAATATATTCTGTATTCAAAAATTTATTTACTTTTAAAATGGATTAAACGATTATATCTTTTACTGTAATAATTTAAGATGTTAGAAATTGTTTATTTTTGTTTATATGTGTTTTTGTGAGTATGTGGTGTTCAGATATTGAAAAAAAAAATGATGTTGGTTTAAATGAAAGTATTTATATATTTTATTGTAATATGAAAATGTTTGAAAATTTGTGTAAGTTTAAGTAAGTTTTTTTTTTTCTTATGTTTGGTATTCTGGTAGGATGTATATTTTATAGTAGGACGAGGTACAAACTCCTTCACCTTTGTATTTCTTGTACTGTACTTAAATCAGTGACGTCAGGTCTTGATGATGTGCTTTTATCGTCTTTATATTGATTTTCAGCAGCAAAAGAATATTGCAAAATTTTTCCCTACTCTTCCTAACGTTCATCTGTATCGACCATCACCCTCATTCGTCACCCATCATTATCACTAATTTTATAACCAATCGCCGCTTCAAGCTCTTATCATTTAACTTAAGAGATTAATTTTATTGTTATCATCGTTGTCTTATTAATCTTGCGCCTGTGAGTAATTACGTTTAGTCTTTGATTCGCAGCAGATGAATTCCGTTAAGCGGATCAAGTTAAACGTGTTGGTTGTTAAATTTGTTATGTCGGATTGCCATGGTAGGACAGTAATGTGGTTTGTAAGTGTCAAAATTACCCTTTGTGCAGCTAGAATTATCAACTAATACCTGAGAGCTTCCGTTGGCTTCATTTGGTGGCCAAGAAATGTATCATATCTAAAGCCACCGATGAAGCTTGGAACATTTATTGTTTAGTTTGTTAAGTATGTATCTAATGCAGTTCATGCTTGTGTATGGAATTTTGTGTTCGGTGTCATTTGTGACCCATGCATGCAAAGCTATGAAGCGTCCAAGGCCGAAGATTTGGTGTAAGGCTCTGTGCAAGTGCCATCTGTTTTGTAATGTTTTATGTGTCTTCGGTGACGACTCGAGTTGGACAGAGTTACATTGGTAGTGCTGAATATACCATCACACTCCCAAGGTCTCCACAAACCACCCTAATTTCTACTATGTCACTCAAGTTACTAACCATTTCATATAGAGATCAATGTTTATTATACTTTAGATATGTGAAAAAGTGCTTGGAGGAAATGGTGCTTTCCGCCTGATTATGTACCTTACAGAAATATTCTTGAAACTGAGAGTACATTGGTATAGGCAAGCCTGCATATTTTGAAGATTGTTGTATGGAACACTCTTAAGCATAGAAGAAACTTTAGCCAGCATGGCCACTTTACACACGATAGAAAAAAATTAGGTAAGAGAGACAAAATTATAATCTTCATGGTCCGCAAATGATATGAGGCTCTCGAAATTAGAGGTGCATATAAACCTGAACTAAATGTTTGAAGACAATTACTCTATTTTGTATATCACGGAAACCAACTAAGCAATTTTTACGCGTAGACTACTCGTCCCCGAAGGTAGATATTTATTCAGTAAAAATATATATAACTTGGTCAGCTAACAAACATAAAACCTTCCTTCGAGGCCTTCTGATGTCTGTCAGAAATTGGGGGCCAACCTCATGTCAAAAACTGAAGTCCGACAAACTGAAATATAAAACCTTACTTGAGAGCTTCAGAAGATTATCAAAAACTAAGGGCTAGCCTGTTGAAAGATTAATCTTACTCCGAAGGCTTCAGAAGGCTGTAAAAAAAAAAAAAAAAAAAAAAAAAATGAGGGTAGTCTACTGGTGCGTAAAACCATACTCTTAGGGTTTCAATGATTGTCAGAATCTTCGACCTAGTGTTTTGAAACATTAAACTTGAAGGGCTTCAGATAACTGTCAGAACTGACGGCCAGCATATTGAAACATTGAACCTAACTTGGAGGGCATCAAAAGACTGTCAGAAATTGAAGTTTGTAATTGTATCGTTGTTGTATTGTGTTGAAAAGTAAAAATTAAAACCATACTCTTAGGGATTCAGATGAGCATCAAGAACTGTGGGTAAACCATTATTCTTCACAATTTCAGTTTCAGGAATGAGGTCATTTATTGCCTATTTCTGTAAGTGGCGACTGACTCACGATGTGCGTGCGAGATTGGTAATATTTTGTACTAATATTGTGTGTGCTTTTTTATATATATTTTTGTTATGTGGTCTCTCTGCTTGGAGGCCACTAGTGAATAACTTTTTTAAGCTGTGTATAAAATCTGTACAAAGACTCATTAGTTTGTATTAAAATGAAAATAAATAAGAACTAAATGATGATTCATTATGTGGTTTTTACTTTTGTTTGTGGTAGGTGAGGGCGCTCACCATCCACTCACTTGATGTAGAGCTACCTTCAGGTGACTCTACACTGAGTGACAAGCCAAATGATTTCTTGTAGCCCAGGAAACCATTTACTACGCTGGGTGGTAACCAGATAACCAAATGAACGCCTGGTGGTCTACTTGCTTCCGGCATTCCAAATGGATGTGGCCCATGAGGGAATATACTGGAAGGGTGGTTGGAGTATGGCTCGCCAATTACCACAGTGGAAGGCATCTGGTCACTTAAACGTCTGGATTGAGCAGACTAACCCCTGTCCCCTACGCTGCTGATAAGGTAAGAATGGATTGTATGATATATACCAGCACCTTTATGATAAGCGTATGCAGACCAATACGATGGCGTTTTTGTTCCAATTTTGCTACCTTCAGACGATTTTATTCAGCTTATAGATTTTTCGAATTGGGGAAACAAATTTCATAGCCCATGAAAAACAAAGTGCCTTTCCAGTTGAATGAGATCGTCCGGATGTAGCAAAAATAAAACCACGTCATCGTGCTGGGATAAATTTAAGATTGAAATCGAGTCTGTGTATCTTTTTTTTTTTTTTTTTATGTGTCCGACTTCTGGGCATAGGCTTCACAGCCTGCTCTCAAGGCCCAGTAGTCCTCCTACATACCATACACCTCTCTACATGTCACCACTTCGGCGCTAACACCCACCGTCCATATTGAATACATGCTAGGGCTGTCTCATACAGGACTGGTGTATTGGTATTAGCGGGGGTACTTTTATGACATGTCGGCGGGTTATCTGGTAGATCAGGAAAGTCTGCTTTTATGAAATTCAAATCCTTAAACTGTTCCCTGCCCCAGCCGGGATTCGAACCTGGGTCCATCAGGACTGCAGGCCGCCTCTCTACCGATTCAGCCACCGCCTCCCCCAGTACAGACAAGCCAATCTTGGAAAGGGTGGCGACATACGAATCGGCAATGTAACCAGCTCATCCTCCATCAGGCTTCTGTATCTACAACTCTCGCCTCCATCCTGCATATACCCTGAAGGTGTATCTCTCAAGACCTGGCATTCTTCCACTCCATATCGCTTCTCGGTTAAGGTTTCATCCATTTAACTCGCACACACTCCTTGACCTAGTTATTCGAGTGGTTGGTTCAGAAAATGTATTGATAATTTCCATAAGTTGGTTTGCTATGGTGATTTATTGATAATTTCCTTGTTTAAGTATAGGGTTAAACTTCGTAATACTGTACGGAGTCTCGTGGGTACATGTGCGGCTTCTGCCAGCCTCCGGTCTTTAAAACATGATACTTTTTTCCCGCAATCATTTTTATAATGTTAAAATAATAATGATTGTAGAATGAATTTCTTTCCAAATAATAATTAGTTTTACCATTACACAAAGAAAGTATAAAACATTGCATTCCAAACCTGAGTTGTTGTTAAAAATGAAATATTAAAACAATACCGCCATACGGCGGTCTTTTAGAAGACCGTCTGATACCCAGGAGACTGAACGCAATGAGTAGTAGTCGGTTAAGGTGTGTAGTGAAAATTACGCGAGTTTTCTCCAACGAGAAGCTTCTCTAGGACATTTGGCTGCATAATTAGGTGAGTACATATCGTAGAGAAAAGGTACAATAAGGGAATATTGAAAATTACGCTGGAAATCTTCAGAAGAACTGTGTTCTGAGTTCCCAATCGTTTACCCTAAACGGTGTGGCGAGAGCCGCGAGACGCTTCAGGTACAGCAATGGGAGCTTGTAGGAATCTGTCAAAGAGATGATTAGTGAATATGTATTTGCCAGAATTGTAAGGTAGTTGGTGAGTATGTGTCACTCAAGTTTATCGTCGCTGCAGTATAGTAATTTTGATAAGAGATCACACAAATAGTACGTGAGCTAATGTACCAGTTTAGGGCGATCGGTACCATTCAGGGTGGCCAGTTCTAATATGCACATTCTGAAAGATAGATGTCTGGTGATCACATTTTGACATGATAGCAATTTTGGAAGCGGTAGCATATCTTGTACAGAGCCCATCAAAGATGTCCCTAATGCACAGAGTTACGTCATATTATTTTTACCACAGTTTCACACTGGCGTGCGATAGAATATATAGTTTTTATTCACTTTTTGATACAAATATTCTATTGAAAATGAAGATACTGTTAAAATTACGTTTGCTATTTGGAAATACACTTATGGTTGGAAACACTAATACCTTGAGAATGTTAATGATAAGTTTTTTTCTAGTCCTCCTCCTCATCATCGCCATCATAAGCGGCAGCATATAATTCCATCAGCACCTTCATCAGTTGGCTGGTTCTCACATGTTAAGAGTCTGGAGCGTACATGTTTAGGTGGAACTTGAGATCCCCCCAATCGCTGCATATAAAGATCCTGGGCAAGTTAGTCTATTAGCCGGACTTCGTTTTGAAGATTGTTTGGGAAACACATCTCCAAGTGATCAGTGCAAAGAGGAACTTTGTTACATCTGGCATTTTCACGCTGCTAGTTATGGCTGATGGTAGAAATTGCCATTGTCTGTTTTCATCCTGGCCTTTTATAACAGCCCATAGGTGTGACGCCGCTCTCCAGTGTTTGCTGAACAGTAATAGAGTTTTCGTGAAGTAATTTCAGCGTGCTCTTCGGCTGCTGATTTTCACGTGCCAGGGCATAGGCAGTTAAGCCGTGTGGAAATACCAAGAGCTTTCCCTTTTCATCGATAGATATATGAAGCTCGTCTCCAAGATCAGCTTCTGTTTCCTTCGAAGTTGTTTCTTAGTGGACTCTCGTATTTCCACTTCAGGGGTCACCATGCGGTCCTTTAACATTTTTTTGAGCTCTGTTAGTTCCATACCTTTGGGTGATTTAAACAGTTCACATCGGATATACTGAAACAAGTGGTCATAGGCATCCCTTATAGCCGCTTCAGGGTCGGCAGGATCATATGGAGTGCCTGTAGCAGTACTGTCTTCTATGCCTTTTAAGTTGGTATAAATTCTGTAGCAGGACTTATGATACCATGCCTCTGCTGCAGCAAGCTTTCTTGAGGCAAGAGCTAGAATTCTGGTGTCATTACGCTTTGGTGCCACTTCTGGTATCTTGGCGTCTGCTTGCAATTCAACACTTTATGAAGGGTGCTCTGGTTCATGCCCCTTTTATGCATTTGGTTGCCTTTTCTGGTGGTCTAAATATACAAGTTTTATTTAAAACTTATGAGGCAGTGGCCTGTTCCCTCGTGGAACGTCGCTTCACCTGTGAAAGGGAGCCGTCATCGTTGCCTTCAAGTTTATGCAAATCACGCATCAGAGTGAACATCTGGCAACATTTTCTATGATAAAATACCTCTGGCACTTCCACTCCTACGGTTGCATCAGTGTGTGCTGTCTTATTCTAGCAGCTGTCAGAAGTGTTCCAGAAATCATAGTCTCTTGGTAATGTGAGATTACTGTGTGGATCACCGTCGCCAGAATGGATTATGCATGCCTTCTCCGTATGCTGATCCATCTTCAGGGTGAAGAATAACGTTCACTCATGCACCTGAAAAGGCACGAGGTAATTAAAGAAATGAGACAAGAATGAAACTAGCATATGCCGAGGTAAGCCGAGTAAGTATATCACAATTTTGTAGATATATATAATATTCCTGGGAAGTTTATTTAAGGCTTATGAGGATGCCAGGTGCTACATGGCAGTATATTTAAAGGGGTCAAATTTGGTGTCGTTTTCACAACTGTTAATTGGATTCAAATTTGGCAAGGTTATCTAACATACATTCCATGATGTTGAACTGTTTGACGTTTTGTGAACGGAATGATTTTGACAAAGAGAAAGCATTAAGAAAAACACCAACCTTTGGTGATGCCAGGCTCATTTATTATTCAGTGGATTTTGATAACATTTTGCACAATGTCTTCTCATAACCAACACCACTCAACAAAACATGAATTATAAACAACACATTGATCATTGAAAGTGAGTTTAAAGAATTTATAGAACACATGTGCACCCACCCCATCATCAACCCTGTTTTCCGAATTTTCAGAAAACAGATTTTCGACACAAATTTTGCGACTGACCAGACAGTGTAAGCTCTTATTTGGGGATGCTATCATGCCGATTCTCAGTGCCTGTGGGTATCTTTGAAATGAAACCATGGCCACCTTTTGTGGTACCGACCACCCCAGATAGAAACTAAAAAGCTTGCATCTTGTTGCACAGCGGTCTCGGCATGCGTAGAAATAAAACGGGTAGGCTTGTGTTGAACCGAGCTCTTATAACGTGTCTTTAATCCATAGTAGGTTGTAGTGGCCATTATAATTTTGAGCACTAAGTGAAATAGCCCACATATTTAACCCTCACATACACCTCTGCCTATGTGTGTTTCCATCTTCGGTTGCTCCAATAATACCAGGGAATAAGGGAGTTTTGAAAAGAATATATTAAATACTGCTCTGAAGGAGAAGGAATCTGTCATAGAAATGCATCTCCTTGGTTACGAGTCAAATCAGTTGTCCAATGTGACGAATTGGCCATCGACAGCGTTTCCTTGGTTACTATAGTCTATTCCATATAAACTGGCGGAGAGAAACCTGTATTTTCCTTCCCAAGTCTGGGTCAAACGCAGAACGCAGGTGACCTTTGAAGGATTATCCCCCTCTTTCCTCAAGCCCTTCCCTTCTCCCTACTCTCCTGAGAGAGAGAGAGAGAGAGAGAGAGAGAGAGAGAGAGAGTGTGTGTGTGTGTGTGTGTGTGTGTGTGTGTGTGTGTGTGTGTGTGTGTGCGTGTGCGTGTGTGTGTGCGCGCGCGCGTGTAGGTGCATGTGTGTGTGTGTGTGTGTGTGTGTGTGTGTGTGTCTTTATTATCTGTGGAGAGCCTTCTTCTGTGCTATCCTTGTGTTATTCTAATAGATTAGTCTTATTCCTGTTGGAGCTGCCCAGCATGGACTAAAAGGTCTACTGCAGTTATCCTCTCTTCTTGCAGTATATTCTTATGTGTAACTTTTAGCAACTTACATGATTGTTGTAATAATATTTTAAAAACTATCTAAGACAGGTTTCAAAATTTCCCATTCATCTTAGACGCGCGCGCGCACACACACACACACACACACACACACACACACACACACACACACGCGCGCGCGCGCGCGCATATAAAGTATATTCTCTATCGACATTTCTTATAAAAATATGTGGAACATGCTGGGACTCTTGGGTGAGTATAGCTTGAGATGAATGGTAACAAAGAAGAGGAAGGAGGGAATGCATGAGTGGAGCACCTGCTGACCCGTGCTGGTTCAGGTGTGCGTTTGGCCTCAGGTCAAGATGGGTGGAGCTTTTGCCTTGAGGTCACATGCAGCATTTCCTGGAACGCCCTAGATGATGCTTCTCAACATCCCGCCCAGGTCACTTATAATAATGGACAACGCATCATACCACTGCAAAATCATAAATAAAGCACAAACACAGAGCTTACGAAAACAAGAAATTATAAAGTGACTTCTTGATAACAACCTCCCTCATAACCCTCTGCACACTAAGGCTGACCTGCTACACCAAGTGAAAAAAAAACAAAACAAAGAAACAGACAAATAAAGACAGGCAATTGTTTGAAATTGATGAAATCGCCAATAATCCTGGTCACCAGGTGCTGCGGCTTCCTCCCGATCATTGCCAGCTCAACCCCATAGAGCTGATTTGGGCTCAGGTCAAGGATGATGTGAGGAAGAGAAACTCAAATTCTTCTCGAAAATTACGAGTGATCGAAGAGCTGACGAGAAATGCGATAGAAAAAATAACAGCAGAAAACTGGCAGAAATGTGTGGCACATACAAAAAAAAATAGAAGAATTTATGAGAAATGACACTGCTGTAAACCACATGGTAGAAAATTTTGTTATCAATATATCGAACGAGTCCAGCAGCGATGAAGATGAATAAACAAGTGTTGTGTGAGGTGTCTTGTGTATACTTATTGTAAATAAGAGCTGTAAATATAAGCCATATACATGCATTGTTTCATATTATACAAGAGAGAGAGAGAGAGAGAGAAGGAGAGAGAGAGAGAGAGAGAGAGAGAGAGAGAGGGAGGGAGGGAGGGAGGGAGGGAGGGAGGGAAGGAAGGAAGGAGGAAAACAACGAGAGAGGATGGGGAGGGAGAGAAACATTCCCTTTTCCTATTCATCACACACACACACACACACACACACACACACACACACACACAACACACACACACACGAGAGAGAGAAAGAGAGAGAGAGAGGGAGGGGGAGGGAAGGAAGGAGGAAAGAACAACGAGAGAGGGTGGGGAGGGAGAGAAACATTCCCATTTCCTATTCATCACACACACACACATACACACACACACACACACACACACACACACACACACACACACACACACACACGAGAAGAGAGAGAGAGAGGGTAATGAATATTTCACCATTTTTTTATATAAAACTCTATCTTGATAGAAGCTATTTTCAGCAAATCATATGACTGATATTTTAATACTTATAAGGGTTCGCCATTTCGCGATGAATTGGTGATTTTCTTAGGTTTGCCAATCAGGATAGAACTCGTAATAATGCCTTCAAATTACACAAATTCATGTTTGGATTGGATGTAGGATTAATTAATATTAGGTCAGAAAATAAAATATGATTGCTATATTTGAATATTAGACAATAAACAGTTCGATCTCTCTCTCTCTCTCTCTCTCTCTCTCTCTCTCTCTCTCTCAGGAGAGGAAGGAGAAGGGTAGGGCTGGTGAAAGAGTCAGGTGAGGTCACTTTAATCCCTTTGTACTGGCACCTGTGTTCGACTAGGACTTGAGCGTAGCTTCTCCGCCACTTTATGTGGAACCGACTATACCCCTCCAGCCTGACTGCATTTGGCCATCGGCTGTGCAGAAAGAAATTAGGGATCTTTGTCAGGTTAGAGTAGACGCACTATCGTAAATTTATAATACTCAGGCAAGTAAGATTTTACTTTCGAGGGAGAATTTGAGACGTGGGAAATTTCTGTTAATTCCTTCTTGTTAATAGATAGATGTATCGATGAGTGGATAGATAGGTAGGTAGATAGGTATGCGGTAGATAGCCAGAGATGTGTAAGGATAAATGTATACATTTCCCCTAGATTTAGGTGGTAGGCTACACTGAGCTGCACGTCGTTTTCCACAGGTTTTCTCTGAGGGTATAATGAAAGAAAACATGTCAGTGAATGGCAGACTTATTTCAATTGCACTTCCTTTACTGTATTCACTAGTTCATGTTTAGTGGATATGATGTGCTCATTCCTGTTTGGCTTTTGTGTCCCTGTTTCTCAGATTGTGGGGGTTTGTAATGAATGATAGATTAACACCTTTTGAACCGAGGTTGCTGTGTGTGGGATTTGGCAGGATGTATGCTTAGGAGACCGCAATCCGCTTATCGGCTCTTAGTCGCGAAAGCTCATAGCACCCATTCCGGGGAGTTCCTTTATTTCATTTTGCAAATGGCCAATCTGCCCCATATTTAGCACGCTGGGCCAGAAGGGGGAAAAAAAGGGAACTGGTATACTACAGTGGGCTTATGCAGAGATGTTATTGTTTCTCTCTCTCTCTCTCTCTCTCTCTCCCCCAGAACGAGCCATACTCTGCGTAATTACCGTAGCAGTTTGACTTATTCATGTTTTGCCTTCAGCGATATCATTGGTGCTTGTGTTGAAAGGTAATTAGTGAATTAATTAAGATTGTAATGTTAACGCACCTTGCAGGCACTGATATTTTTTGTACGGTATAATTTTTATACATACGAAATTAGTCCAGCATTTGTATCTGACCTTGCATTATCACGCTAAGGTATTTAATATTTCAAAGGTATTCGCTCCAGCGATTGAATAGTACATTGTAATATACTTTTAAGTACCGTATTTGTGGGTAGGTTTTTTATTTTTATTTTTTTCAAGGATGAACAAACCAAAGGCCAGAAGTCCGCAAATCGTTCCTTCAAAGAAAAAAAATCTTAAGAGCCAAATTCAAGATCAATTGGGAGTTTGGTTTAAATTTTCAGGCTCCTATGACCCTCCCTCAGGTGAATAAAATCGTCTGGCGTTAGCTGAGATTGAGTAATAGGTTCATGAAGATTCTTTTATATGCAAGGAAGAAGGAACCAAAAACCAGGAGGTGAATTTAAGTTATTGATAGGATTTAATGTAATCCTCTCTCTCTCTCTCTCTCTCTCTCTCTCTCTCTCTCTCTCTCTGCGCCAGGGTAAGGTAGGAATCAAAGTCTTTGCTAAGTTATTCAAGAGAGAAGAAGTTTAGGCCAAAGTTTGAAATATTCTTAAATCCACCAAGACAAAGGGAAACATATTTACTCAATAATTCACTACCATGATCCATGTTATAAGTGTGGATGGTTTCTCTCTCTCTCTCTCTCTCTCTCTCAGTAGGTTCATGCAGGTGTTTGCATACATAACAGCATGAGAGAGAGAGAGAGAGAGAGAGAGAGAGAGAGAGAGAGAGAGCATTCCTAAAACAGTTCGTGTTTCCATTTGTTCATCGATTGAGTGGATACCGATTCTAATAGATAGATAGGTCAGTAGATAGACAAAAATAGACCAACAGATAGATAGACCTTTTTAAAGACATAGATAGATAGACCTTTTGGGTGAATCATGGGGGAGGTTATTTTCGCCTAAAGGAGAGAATGGAGGACGACAGTTGGGTGCAGAGAGTGAGAAGCGTGAACACTGGGGGTAGAGTTTGCAAGAGGTAGACTGAAAAAGAGCTGGGACGAGTTTATAGAGTGTGACCTCAGGGGTAAGGTACTGTATAGGGAGGCTACCAGAGATCGAGCAGCATGGAAAGCCGCCACTAGGTGACCAAGGCCGACGCACGCACGCATGTTCGAGCTTTTAAAATGAAACGAAAGGTCTTCAGAAATCGTTGCTCTATAACGATTGAGAAGTGAGCACTTGTTTATTGCTTTTTCTTTTCTTTTTTTCTTTTTTTTTACAACTCGGAAATAACCTACTGAAATTTGGTTTGCATTTAAGGCGACACTACATATGTAATTTGTATCTTTTATGTGTCATTATCTGCATATTTATGTCTGTCATTCTGTCTATTTGTAATTATCCATCTAATTATCATTGGCTCTGTGTCTACCTCTTTCTGTCTCTTTATCAGTTTACTATTTTACATATCAGTCAGTCTATCTATCTGTCTCTCTCTCTGTGTCTATATCAGTCTGTCTGTATCAGTCTTTATCTCTGAGTAGGTATCTGTGTACCTGTCTACCTGCCACTGTGTCTTTCTATATCTGTCTGTGTATCTATCAGTATCTCTGCATCTGTCTTGGTCTATCCGTCATTCACCTCCCCCACCCCATCGCACACTCCAATCTTTCTCTCATCTCCCCAACTTTTCTCGTTTTCCTCTCTCTCTCTCTCTCTCTCTCTCTCTCTCTCTCTCTCTCGTGTGGCATGTCAGGTAGATAAATAGATAAGTAGTTGTAAGATAGACAGGTAGGTAGAAAAATAGACAGACGTAAACAGAGCTAGACTTATAGATAGATAGGTAGGTAAATAGATTGAGAGAGAGAGAGAGAGAGAGATTGTATGAAGTTAATTTGATATTCATAATGCGCCAAATTATGATGGACGCGAAAATTAATGGACCTCCAGTTAATACGCTCTCTCTCTCTCTCTCTCTCTCTCTCTCTCTCTCTCTCTCTCTCTCTCTCTCTCTCTCTCTCTCTCTCTCTCTCTCTCTCTCTCTCTCTCTCTCACACACACACACACACACACACACACACACACACACACACACACACACACACACACACACACACACACACAAGATCCTAAACTATTACCGGGTACTCCATCTACTTGTCTGTCAATCTTTCTCTTACACATAGGCTGGAAAAACCCTATCTATTTATCTGTCAATCTATCTGTCCCTTTTATACGTAGGTTACAAACAAAATTTCCCCAGACTCTCTCTCTCTCTCTCTCTCTCTCTCTACTAAAATAAGTAATTAAGTAATACTGTTTTCTCTTTTACGAGGGTGTTAGACAAGAGGGGGAACTCTCTCTCTCTCTCTCTCTCTCTCTCTCTCTCTCTCTCTCTCTCTCTCTCTCTCTCTCTCTCTCTCTCTCTCTCTCTCAGCAGCCCACATTCATCATAGACATACATATATACATGAAGGTAGAAGCACACACACACACACACACACAGGAAATAGGGGATGGGTGCTGTGTGTGTGTGTGTGAGAGAGAGAGAGAGAGAGAGAGAGAGAGAGAGAGAGAGAGAGAGTGGATATGTATGCCTTGGAGTGGGGGTGAGAGGAGATAGAGTGCTTGAGGAGTCAGCCTTAAGAGAGAGAGAGAGAGAGAGCTTGTGTATGAATTGCGTTTCTGCGATAAGAGGTCATGTGTGTGTGTGTGTGTGTGTGTGTGTGTGTGTGTGTGTGTGTGTGTGTGTGTGTGTGTGTGTGTGTGAGTTCAAGGAGGAATTGTGATACAGAGTGACAGGATCAAAGTGAAGAAAAATTAATAAACGATGAATAAGGAGATAGAGAGAGAGAGAGAGAGAGAGAGAGAGAGAGAGAGGCGGAAACTGGAGATAGCAATGGACAAAGCCAGAGATGGAGGAAAGGATGGAAACAGAGAAATTAAAGAGTGTGAGAAAGAGAGAATCGAGGAAGAGAGTGAATGAAAGAGAGGTTGCGGAATAGATTAAAGAGAAGGGTGGGAAAAAAGGATGTTTGCGTCAGAGGGGACAAAATTTCGTCTAATATTTCACCCCATGTTCTCCGTAACACCTCTTCTTAAGCGATTTATTTTACTTATTACACCTGGCCCGTCCTCTTCTGTGTTACTTAAACCATTCTAATATCGCCATAGTTTGCGTATATAATGTAGAAAAAGATATTAGCCAGCCATATCCAAAAATAAATCGATAAGGAAGAAGTATTAGGGAGCCTTCTAAGCCAACGAGAACACAAACTGGTATATTTCTGTCAGATATTTCATTTTCTTTACTCTTCACTTTCTTCCTCTGGGGATGGCTCAGTCGGTCTTATCAATGTCTACCCTGATTCGTACAGTATATTC
>NC_137035.1:4495000-4517500 GCF_032717465.1 Coenobita brevimanus
TTAGGAAAAGGATTATGGAGTGTTTAGGGAGGAAAGGAAGGAGGGAGGGAAGAGAAAGGGAGAAATAGGTGGGTAGAAATGATGTTGGGGAGGAAGGAGAGTCCCGGAGGATTGGAAGTCAGGTATAATTATTCCCTTGTACAAAGGAAAAGGGGAAAAAGAAGTGTGTGGTAACCATAGGGGCATTTGTCTTCTTAGTATAATAGGAAAAGTGTATGGTAGGATACTTATAGACAGAGTAAGAGAAAGAACAGAGAAATTAGTTGGAGAAGAACAGGGAGGCTTTAGGAAGGGAAGAGGTTGTGTAGATCAGATATTCATTCTTAGATCTTTAGTGGAAAAGTTTCTAGAGAAGGGAAAGAAGTTGTATGCGGCTTTCATGGATTTGGAGAAAGCATATGACAGGGTGGATAGACAAGGATTGTGGAAAGTGTTAAGAATATATGGAGTAGATGGGAAGTTGTTGAATGCTGTGAAGAGTATGTACGATGGTGCGAAGGCTGCAGTGCGTGTGGATGGTGAACTAAGTGAATTTTTCTCTTTGAAAGTTGGTTTGAAACAGGGATGTGTCATGTCTCCATGGTTGTTCAATCTGTACATGGATGGGGTAATAAAAGAGGTACAAGGTAGGGTAGTGGATGTTGGAGTGGCCCTGGTGAGAGAGGATAGTGTTTGGAAACTCCCTGTACTGTTGTTTGCAGATGATACTGTGTTGTTGAGTGAAGACGAAGGGGAGCTGCAAGGCTTGGTGGATGAGTTTGAGAGAGTGTGTAAGAAACGGAACCTAAAGGTGAATGTAGGGAAGAGTAAAGTGATGGTCTTTGAGAGAGGTGAAGTCAGTGAATGTACAGCGAGGTTGGATGGTGAGGAATTGGAAAATGTGAGTACGTTTAAGTATTTGGGTAGTGTGATGAGTAAGGATGGAGGTTTGGAGGGTGAAGTGCTTGAAAGGGTACAGCAGGGAAGAAAGGTTGCTGGTTCCTTGAAAGCAGTGATAGGAAACAGGGAAGTGAGCATGGAAGTAAAAAAGTTACTACATGACAGTATTGTGATACCAACTCTAACGTACGGAAGTGAAGCTTGGACATTGTTGGAAGGACACAAGTCAAGAGTGAGAGCAGTGGAAATGAGTTATTTAAGAGGAGCCTGTGGAGTCACGTGGAGAGACAGGCTGACGAATGAGGATATAAAGGAACGTTGTGGTGTGGATGTGGATGTGATAGGAAGTGTTGTGAGGAACACACTGAGGTGGTTTGGCCATGTGGAGAGGATGGAGGGTGAAAGACTGACAAAGAGAGTGTATGTGAGTGAGGTGGAGGGTGGAAGAGGGAGGGGGAGACCGAGGATGAGATGGAGGGATGGGGTGGAGAGGTATATGAGAGAGGGGGGTGTGAGTTGGGAGCAGGGCAGTGAAATGGTGGGGGACAGGGCGACTTGGAGGCGATTTGTTTGTGGCCACCCCAAACGGGATTGAGGCGTCAGGCAATAGATAGATAGATAGATAGATTATGAAAAGAGAAGTAGAGAGGAGGAGGAGAGAAGAGAAAACTAAAATGGAGGATAGGGAGGAAAGAGGAGAGAGAGAGAGAGAGAGAGAGAGTACGTCAGAACCAAGAGATGGAGAAAAAATGAGGAAGAGGATTGGGGAGAGAGAAAAAGTGAGGGGGAGGGGGTTGGGAGATTAGAGAGAGCTCGGAGATGAGATAGGGGAGGGGGAGGAGGGAGTGAGAGGAAGGAGGGGGAGGAGGGAGGGGGAGGAAGGAGGAAAAAACGCAGGAAAGGAAAGGATTGAGAGGAAAATAGGGAGGGGAAAAGAGTTACAGGAAAATGATGATGTATGGAGAAAAGGGAGGTGCATGGTAGAGAGAGAGAGAGAGAGAGAGAGAGAGAGAGAGATGAACAAGTATGGTGAGAAAGGAGGTGGGTGACTGAGAGAAAAAGAGAGAGAGAGAAAAGGAGAGGGAGAGAGATGCACCCCTACGGAAGGATCTTTTCTATAGATATTTTCAGGCCTAAATGGAGGGAAGAAAAGAGGAGGTCGACCGAAAAAAAAAAAGGAATTCAAAAAAAAGAAGAGAATTTCCCAAAAGAGTTCAAAATTGCCAAGAGATTCAGGCCGCTCTTTGGATTCCGTCATTTCTCAGGCGTGAACGTGGCTAATTGAGGATTTGAGGAGGAGGGAGGGAAGGAAGGTAGGAGGGAGGGAAGGATGGTAGGAGGGAGGGAAGGAAGGTAGGAGGGAGGGAAGGATGGTAGGAGGGAGGGAAGGAAGGCAGGAGGGAGGGAAGGAAGGTAGGAGGGATGGAGAGAAGGAAGAGAGAGAGAGAAGGTAGGAAGTGTAGGAGGGATGGAGAGAAGGAAGAGAGAGAGAGAAGGGAGAAAGTGGAGGAGGGAGGGAAGGAAGGTAGGAGAGACGAGGAGAAGGAAGAGGGAGAGAGAGGAGGGAGGGAAGGAAAGTAGAAGGGATGGGGAGAAGGAAGAGAGAGAGAGGAGGGGGAGGGGGTCTTTTGTGTGTATGTATGTATGTTTATTGGTACCGTATGTGCTGTATGTGTTTTGGAGAAGGCGGAAGGGGGTACTTTTGTATGTGTATTTGTATGCATATGTATGTATTTGTATTTGTATGTATGTGTTTTAGAGAGAGGGGGGAGGTCCTTTTGTCTGTGTGTGTTTGTATCTCTATTTGTGTGTGTGTGTGTTTTAGAGAGAGAGAGAGAGAGAGAGAGAGAGAGAGAGAGAGAGAGAGAGAGCGGGAGGGAGAGGCCATTTTGTCTGTGTACTCCTTTGTATGTTTGTGTGTATTTGTATGTATGTATGAGAGAGAGGGGAGGTTCTTTTGTGTGTATGGGAGAGAGAGAGGGAGAGGCCATTTTGTCTGTGTACTCCTATGTATGTTTGTGTGTATTTGTATATATGTGTGTATGTATGAGAGAGAGGGGAGGTTCTTTTGTGTGTATGAGAGAGAGAGAGAGAGAGAGAATTGGAGATTGAATAAAAGAAGGAGGAAGGGAAGGGAAGAAGGAAAGTAAGTGTGAACCTACTAATATTTGAGAAGGAAATGGAGGAAGGAGAGGAGGAGGGAAGGAAGGAAAGATGGAAAGGGAGAGGGGAAGAAACGAAAGTGTAATGATGGAGGAAATGAATTTATAAAGGAAGGAAGAAATAGGGGAGAGAAGAGGAAGGAAAGAACTGAAGGGAGTGAGGGAGGAAAGGTAGGAAGGAATGAAGGGGGAGGAAACGAGAGAAGAAAGGAAGAACTGCAGGTGGAATGAAGGAAAGAAACGTGAACTTTTTAACGGGGTGTTTAAGTAGAAAATTAAGGAGGGACGTAGGAGAGGGGAGGAGTGAAGGAAGGAAGGAGAATTTGAAGGAGAACTGTAGGAAGGAAGGAAGCGTAAATATAATTAATTGGGGATTCAATGATGGAATTACGGAGGGAGGGAGGGCGGTGGAGAGAATGAAGAAGGAAGGTGGAATGGATGGGTGGATGGATAGATTACAGGAAGGAAGGAAGGATGAATGAATAATTAATTGACAAAGAGAGAGAAAGAGAGAGAGAGAGAGAGAGAGAGAGAGAGAGAGAGAGAGAGAGGATGTTTGAGAAAGAAGTGGTAATAGACAGGTAGATAGATAGGTAGGTATGTAAATATCGTACATAATTAAATAGATATATAATAGATACACGGACGGATAGCTAAAATGTGTGTGTGTGTGTGTGTGTGTGTGTGTGTGTGTGTGTGTGTGTGTGTGTGTGTAGGTGTAGGTGTGGGTGTAGGGGATATAACTAAGAGAAATGCTGCCCCTCGTGGGAAATTCACAGTTGCCACTCAAACTCTACCTTCACTCCATCTATCACTTTAATCTTGATGGCCGTAGTAGTAGTGATGATGGTGGTGGTCGTCGTCGTTGTCGTGGTAGTTCTAGTAGTAGTGGTGGTGGTAGTATTAATTGTAATATTGTTTCCTCCTGCTCCTCCTCCTCCTCCTGCTCCTGCTCCTCCTCCTCCTCCTCCTTCTGTCCAACCGATATCCAATTGTAGGAAAGGTCAGAACAGTCAGCATAAATATAATAGTGAGATGGATGTGATGTATGTCATGGAGGACTGGGGAGAGGACAGACTGACGGCATTTTAAGATACTCTGATGAAGAATGGAATATCTGTAACTATCTGTCTATTTTTTCTACATTTCTGTCTGTCTGTATTTCTCTCCGACAAGTGTATGTTTTCGCCCCTGTTTGTATGTTAGTTTGTTTGTCTGTCAGCAGGATTACTCAAAAATTAAAAGAGAGATTTGGACCGAATTTGATGGGAAGAAAGCTTATGGCCCAGGGAACACTCGATTAAATTCGGGGGCTGATCCGAATGATCTGGAAATTACGTTGCCCTTGTCGGAGAGATGCGCTCCACTGAGTGCCCCTCTAGTTATTTATCTGCTGTTGTCTGCTCTCTCCATCCAGCTGTATCTATCCTTCAGCCTGGCTGTTTGTTTACCTCTATATCAGGCCATCGATCCATCCTTTCATCCATGTATCTATATCTACCTGTGTCTGTGTCAGTGTGTCTGTCTCTTCATCTGTCAGCCCATGAGAGAGAGAGAGAGAGAGAGAGAGAGAGAGAGAGAGAGAGAGCGTAGAACATCATTACGGTATATCAGCTTTTGGGCCTGTGTTTCAAAATGTATATCTACACTTTGCCTCACCCAGGCTAGTGTGTGTGTGTGTGTGTGTGTGTGTGTGTGTGTGTGTATTAGAAATGCATACTCCCCAATTGGTGTGTGTGTGTGTGTGTGTGTGTGTGTGTATTAGAAATGCATACTCCCCAATTGGTGTGTGTGTGTGTGTGTGTGTGTGTGTGTGTGTGTGTGTGTGTGTGTGTGTATTAGAAATGCATACTCCCCAATTGGTGTGTGTGTGTGTGTGTGTGTGTGTGTGTGTGTGTGTGTGTGTATCATTGTCAAAGGTGATAGGTCAGTGAGTTGCGTTTGTTCATTAATGTTATTGTCCTTTCTTTCCAGACTTGTTCTCATGCGACGGCTCGTACAGGTGACACTACTCTCCCTCTCAGCACATCGAGGACACAGGTAAGATGGCAGTTTTTTAGTCTCGTTTATTTATTTGCTTTTTATTATCACTAAGGATCAGTATTTATGTTCTGTAGGATGAGCGAACACTATTATATCCCTTAAGAAGTAATGGTTTTGGTTACTATACTCTTTTTGCTCTAACTTGGCCTTAGGTGTCATCGAGGTAGGAGCGTCTAAGCCCACTAAACCACGAGGCATCAGTTATATGGTTACCACCCAGCGTTGTAAGTGGTTTATTGGGTTAGATTGCACCATTAGGCCTCTCATTTGTGTAGAGTCACCTTAAGTCAACGCCACATCGAGTGAGTGAATAGTAGGCGCTTCCACAACCACAAATCTTCACAGTAAACACTTCTTAAATATTTGAATTTTGGTGTGTATTGCTTTTATTTTATCTTGGAGGGAAATATCTTGCAGATTTGTATCCTTTGGTCTCGTCTTCCTTGCGTTAAAAAAAAATAATAATTGTAATTGTCAAGAGCGGTAGAGTTAATTATCTAGAGCATGAGGGAGAGAGAGTGCCAGAACTTTCCATAAAAATGTAAAAGTTTACCCCACAATCTTCAAAGCCATTTGTCCCAGAGATTAACCGACCAAAACAGACCAAGTTTTTCATTCACTCCTTTTTAGAGTTGTCATAAACAGCTTCCTTTTGGTTGATGGCCCGGAGCTGGGAGAGGAGTGGGTGTAGGGAGGTGTAGAAAATATTAGGGTGATGAGGGAGGCTGGGAGTGGGTGTAGGGAGGTGTAGAAAATATTAGGGTGATGAGGGAGGCTGGGTGTAGGTGGGTGTAAGTGGTATGAGTAGGTGTAGGTATGGGAAGAGTGAGTGTAAGTGGTATGAGTGGATGTAGATAGGGGAAGGGTGGACATAGAGGGTGTGAATTATACTAGGTTGATGGGGAAGTGGGTGTAGGTAGGCGTAAATAGATATAAATGGGTGTAGATGAGCTGTAGTGGGTGTAGGTGGGGAAAGTAGGTGTAGGAGGTATAACAAAGAGATGTAGATGAGTGTAGGTGGGAGGGAAATGAGAAATAGATGGGGTAGGGAATATGAAAAGAGGTGAGGTGAAGTGAGTGCATGTAGGTGGGATAATTAGAGTATAGAGTAAGATTTAACAGTATGAAAAAAATAGTATGAGGTGAAACTGGGGTAGATTGGAGGAAGGTGAGCGTAGATAGATGAGTGAGTGTGAATGAGTAAATATATATGAGACTCATCACTTTGTTCCTCCCACACCAGATGTAAAAAAGAAAAAAATCGACTGTCAGAATCAAGAATACAGTGCCAAAAAAGACGTCAGGGGGAGGTATAGAGTTTTGAATTTTTTTCTGATCTCATTCGTATATAATTCTAAAATCGTCTCGAGAAAGCAAAAATAAAAAAAATATGATCAAAGACTTGTGAGAAAAAATAGGGGTTTGGAGTAAAAGTGGACGTAGGAATATATGATAGAGATATAATGGAATCTATGCAGTATATACGGTATAATTTAAGAAAAGTATAAGATAAAAAAATATATAAAAAGCTTGTGAAAGAGTGGAGGAAAAGGGAGGATGAAGAGAGAGGAAGAGGGACGGGAAATGTGAAAAAGAAGAGAGGGGAAGAGGTGTAGGAAAATGTGAATGAGTGAGAGGAAGAGGGAGAGGAAATGTAAATAAAAATGGAATTGAAATACAAGGAATTATTTAGTGGTATGTGAGCTGCGAGAGGAAATTGGAGAGCGAGCGAGCCAGCGAGCGAACGAGAGAAAGAGAGAGAGAGAGAGAGAGGGGGGCTTTTTTCCGTCACTATATTCCCATCATCCCTTCTCACCCTACCCTTTCCCCCGCTTTTTCCTCCGCCCTTCGCCTCCATCTCTTTCCTCCCTTCTCCATCTCTTTCCTCCCCCCCCCTCTTCTCCCCCCTCCTCTCCATTTCTTTCCTTTCCTTTCCCCTCATCCCACTTTTCCCTCCCATTTCTTTCCTCTCCCCTCTCAACTTCCCCCCTCTCTATCTCCCTCCCTCTCTACCACTCAACCCCCCTCCCTCCTCTCATTTTTTTCTCTATTTCCCACTACCCCTACCTCCCTCCCCTCCACCCTTTCCCCTCTCCCTACTTTTCCCCTCACTTTCATTTCCTCTACCCCTTTCCTCCCCTCTCCCCACCTCTTTTCTCCACCCCCTTCCCACCCCTTTACTCCCTCCTTCCCACCCATTTTCTCTCCCCTCTCCCCTCCCCCTTCCTTTCCCCACCCCCTTTTTTCCCCTCCCCCACCTCTTCCCCTCTATCTCCCACTCCTTTTATCCCCTTCCTCTCCCCTCTTCCTGCACATCACTGTATCTAGAATTCCCACTTCTCCTCAGTTCTTTGCTCTTCCCTCTCCTTCCCTCCGCTTCCCCCTCTCGTCAGCCTTTTTCCTCTCCCCTCTTTCCACTTTTTTCCCCTCTATCTCCCCCCTCCTCCTCCTCCTCCTCCTCTCCCAGCTCTTTTCCTGTCTCCTCTCTTCACTTTTCCTCTCTATCCCCTATCTCTTTCCCCTCCCCCTCTCCCCTCCCCACTTTTCTCTCCCCCCAGCCTTCTCCTTTCCCCTCCTTCCTATTTTCCGTCTCTCTCCCTTTCTCCTCATTCCTCTAACCCTCTCTCCTCCCACCCTCCTCACTTTCCCTCCTCCCTCCCCCTCTCTCCCCTCTTTCCTCCCTCCCCCTCTCTCCTCCCTCCCCCTCTCTCCCCTCTTTCCTCCCTCCCCGTCTCTTCCCTCTTTCCTCCCTCCTCGTCTCTCCCTTCTTTCCTCTCTCCCCCTCTCTCCCCTCTTTCCTCCCTCCCCCCTCTCTCCTCCCTTTCCTCCCTCCCCCTCTCTCCTCCTTTTCCTCCCTCCCCGTCTCTCCCCTCTTTCCTCCTTCCCCCTTCCTCCCGTCTTTTCTCCCTCTCCCCCCTCTTTCCTCCCTCCCCGTCTCTCCCCTCTTTCCCCCCTCCCCGTCTCTCCCCTCTTTCCTCCCTCCCCCTTCCTCCCCTCATTTCTCCCTCCCCCTTCCTCCCCTCTCTCCTCCCTCCCCTCCTCTCTCCTCTTTCCTCCCTCCCCTTCTCTCTCCTCTTTCCTCCCTCCCCCTCTCTCCCCTCCTCCTCTTTATAAAAACGGATGGGTATAATGCTGTATTCGGGTACTTTCAAAACCATGTCTTTAAATCTCGACATTTTTTCACATCCATTCGTCTCTTTCCAGAATTTTTGAGATAGTTTTTCTTTTCATAGTTTTTTTTTTCTTTTTCGAGTTTTTTTTTTTTGTTACTGTGTGGGTCTCATGTTTTGGTTTCTTGTTTGTTTTATTGTTTTTATTATTTTTTCTTGTCCATTTTCTTTTGCTCTTTTGTTTCCCTTTTTTGTGGTTTTCGTTTTCTGTGTGTGTGTGTGTGTGTGTGTGTGTGTGTGTGTCAGTTTTAATCTTGGTTTTTATCCCCTCCAGGAAAATTTTCGCCGTTTTTCCTCCATTTATCTTCCTCCTGTCTTACTCTGATCCATTTTTTTTTAAAGACTCGCTATGTACTGTTTTATTTTGTATTTTTTTCTGTATTTTTTGTTTTTTTTTCTGTTTTTTCGTTGCCCTCGTTTTTTGTTTTCAATTTTTTTTTTTAACCTCAGTCAATTATTTCTCATCATTTTTTCCCTTTTGTCGTTTTTCATTATATATATATTTTTTGGGGGGATTGATTTGGTCTTTTTCCTCATCTTATTTTTCTCCTTGGTCACTTTTTTTTTTTAAGTTCATTATTCTGTCATCTACTTTCATTCTTTCTCCCTTTAGTTGTAGCTCTCTCTCTCTCTCTCTCTCTCTCTCTCTCTCTCTCTCACACACACACACACACACACACACACACACACACACACACACACACACACACACACACACACACACACACACAGCTGACCTAGTATCTGATATAGGTAACATTTAAAGGTCACATGAAGTCGATATCAAATGAGACCCAGCCGTCGACGTAAGAGGCGGTCGATTTGTCAGGGATGTCGAGCTTAGATAGATAGATAGATAGATGGGTGGATAGATGGGTAGATTGATAGATAGATAGATAGATGGGTGGGTGGATAGATTGGTACATAGATAGATGGGTGGATAGATGGATAAGTAGATAGATGGATGGATGGATAAGTAGTTGATAGGTACTGTACATGATAGATAGATAGATAGATAGATGGGTTGATAGGTAGATAGGTGGTTGGATAGATTGATAGATAGATAGATGGGTGGATAGATGGATAGGTAGATAGATGGATGGATAGATGGATAGGTAGATATAGATGGGTGAATGGATGGACGGATAGGTAGGTGATAGGTACAGTACATGATGAATAGGTAGATAGTTAGAGTTAGCTAGGTAGATAGATGGAAGACTGATTGGTAGATGATTGATGCTGTGCAAAATAGATAGATAATAGATTCATGACGTGATTAGATAGATACATATTAGGTAGATAGGTAGGTAAATAGATAGATGCATAAGATAGATATACACCAGCGAAATACAGGAATACATTAATACATCCATCCCTACACTCCTCTATGCTCTGCCCTCTATTTCTAAATTATAACAGATAGATAGATGGATAGATACATAGATAGATGAACAGATAAATAGGTAGGTGGATAGATAGATAGATTGGTGGTTAGGTTGATAGATTAAATAGATGAACAGATGGATGAATGGATGGATATGAATAATTGATAGGTAGATAGATGGATAGGTTGATAGATAGATGGATAGTTGAATAGATATGTTGGTAGATAAATAGATAGGTAGATAAATAGGTTGATAGATATAGTACATAGGTAAATACATACATTCATATACATTCACTCATACATACATTCACACCCATAGGTCTCACACACTTAGACAGGTAGATAGATAGAGAAGTAGGAAGATAGACACATAGATATATAAACTCAATACATACTTTCCCTCCATTATGTCTATCTATCTACTGTATCTGTCTATCTATCTATCTATTCCGGACGCCTTAATCCCATATGTCCCACACACTACACTTAGATAGGTAAATAGATAAGTAGAAAGATAGATAGATAGATAAACTCACACACATTCCCTCCATTATGTCTATCTGTCTACTGTATCTATGTCTATCTATCTATATCTATCTATCTATCTATTCCAGACGCCTTAATCCCATATGCCCCACACACTAATATTCCTCCCATATGCTGTACCGTCAAACTTTCCAAATTTCAACTCGGAAAATAGCAAAACTTTGGGCGGAATGAACAAAGTTTTTTTTCAGTCGCTTGATGTCATGTGTTTGGGTTCAATTTGGAGCTGATGGATTAAGTGGAAAGATGGAGGTAGGCGTTTAGGATTCTGTGTATTAAAAAGTGAGAGAGATCAAAGGTTGCTCTCTCTCTCTCTCTCTCTCTCTCTCTCTCTCTCTCTCTCCACCATAAGAAACATCATGTTGACAGTCATTTTAATTTTTTTTTTTTTTTTCAAGTTTGATGAGGGAAAACCATATTCAAGATCCACATAAACAATCGCTACCCCTCTGTTTACCACGTTCACTACCACAGTTACCCCACTACCACAGTCACCCCAGCCACAGCTACCACAGTCGTAATCAGCCACACTTACCACAACAATCAACCACAGATATTATTTACTACCAGCCACACCAACCACAATCACCACCACACCCACACAACCACTATCATCTATCACAATCACCACCAGCCACAACCACCACAATCATCAACCACAACTACCACAATCAACCACAGTCACCGCCAACCACATTCCCACACTCACCAGCTACCACAATCACCCCCCACCATAATCACCACCAACCACAACCACCACAATCACCACAATCCAGCCGCCCCTCACTACAATTAAAACTTTGAATATAGCCCAATCTCGCCGGCACTGGCCTTAAAATGTCGACTTAAGTTTAGGCAGTAAAAACATTTGATTCCCTTTAAGTATCCCCTGAGATTGGCGGCGAAAATGGGCAAAGAAAACGGGGCATTGGTGGTTGTGGTGGTGAGTGGTTGGGGGGAGGAGAGTGGTGGTTGTGGTGTAGTGGTAAGGGAATGATGGTGGTGGTTGTGATAGTGGGAGGTGGTGGTAGTTGTGGTAGTGATGGGAGGTGGTGGTAGTTGTGGTAGTGATGGGAGGTAGTGGTAGTTGTGGTAGTGATGGGAGATTGTGGTAGTTGTGGTAATGATGGGAGGTAGTGGTAGTTGTGGTAGTGATGGGTAACTGGTGGTTGTTGACGTGATAGTGGTATTAGAATGTTGGTAGCTATGGTGGTGGTGGTAGGGGGTGGTGATAGTGATGGTGTTGAGGGTAATGGTAAAGAAACGATCGTGGTAGTTGTGGTGAAGTGGTGATTGTAGTGTGGAAATAGTAGTTATGGTGATGATGGTAGAGAACGATGGTGGTGCTTGTGGTAATAGTGGCAAGATGGTGGTAGTTGTGGTAATAGTGTTAAGATGGTGATAGTTGCAGGAAACAAAGTGGTAATAGTTACATTGGTGATAGGAAAAAAAATATAATTGTGACAGTGACCATTATGAGGCTTGGCGAAGATGTCTAAATTCTGCGGGAGTGAAGCACCTCGTTTCAGAAAATCATTGGTGGGTGACAGACGGACAAGGCTGCTCCAAGAGGCTCCCGCTTCTAAAAATACTGGTGGTAGTTGTGATGATAATGATGAGAAAAACACTGCTGGTAGATTCGGTATGAGTAAGTGATGGTGGTGTTTTTGTGTGTAGGTGGTGGTAGTGGTGGTAATGTTGGTAAGGAAAAGAGTAGTGGTGTTGATTATGGTGATAGTGGTGATGACAGCAGTGATGGTGAACCCTTATTTAACCCTTTAAGTTCAGAATATACAATACACCCCCTGTATACTGCCTTCATGTACTGCCTACACTAACTGCCTCTATAGAAAATGCAAAACTACATTACCCACGGACGCTGCCAGGATTTTGTTACGGGGAAGGTGGGGAGGGAGGGGAGGCTGAATTTTGATTGTCCTTATTCCTGAGATACAGATGTTTTGAAAGCATAGTAGTAGTCCTGGTATGCTGATTAATAAGGAAACATATTGAGTTTTAAATAGTAAAGGAAACAACTCAGGAATCAGTCATAATGGTGGAAGGAGGAAATGAAACAATAAAGGTGTGTATTATTTATGCATTTGAGTGGCTGTATTTTATGAAACTGTGGGATGGACTTCATACACAAAATACTGCCCATAATGCATAAACTGCCTCTGTATACACTGACTTATGCCTTGCCTGGTATTCAATTTCTTTACCAAGTTAGTGTAATTGTAAGTTTAGTCAATGATTCTCTTTCGAACTTAATTATCTTCACTCCCTTTTCTCGCTCTACTTTTCCTCCGTGCTAATCCCCCCTATAACCCCCTTCTACCCCCTGCCTCGCCTGGATCCGCCATCTCTCTCACTTCTCCAAAATCCGGCTTATCTGTATTCAAACCCAATGAAAGCCCAAATAGCAGAGCGTCCCCTTTAATTTCACGGGTAGCTTAACAGAAAACGGGGAACTATCAACGCCATCTGTGTTTCGCGCGGGGAAATGATCGCGCTGGCATCACCATCCCAACCCGGCCAGTTTCCATGTCAATTGGAAAACATTGCTGGATGGAAGTTTATCGCTTTTTTTTCCTCCCTTTCTTTTTCCTTTTTTTGTTTTTCGAGTGTCCATGCGATTTTCTGCTTCACTGCGCGTTGCTGGAAGGGTTATTTTGACTGTTGCCGAGTCTAAAGCTGATTTCCATTACCTTTGCCTTTTGGAGAGCAGAAGGCGAGAGGAGAGGAGGGAAGTAGGGTTTGGCGATATTTTTTTTTCTTTTTTGCATGGAAGGGTTAATAAGAAGAGAGTGTTTTTTTACGTGAAAGAATTGCTCTCTCTCTCTCTCTCTCTGGTTCGTCGACCTTGTTTTATGAAAAGATTAGCAATTTTTTTAAAAGAATGACGTTATCTGCAGGTGTATGAGAGAGAGAGAGAGAGAGAGAGAGAGAGAGAGAGAGAGAGAGAGGTAATAATAGTTGTGGTGATGGAGATGATGAAGGTGATGATGATGATGATGATGAAAGAGAAATACTATTGTTAAAGTGGATAAATGGATTAGTCGTTGGATTGAAGGTGTTAAGGAAATTCAGATCTCCAAACAAATCCCTTCCCAAGCCTAGAATTGAACCCAGGTCCTTTTGATCACCAGTTCACTTCTCTTACCACTTGACCAATTTCACCTCCTGAGGGGCTCTTCCTCCTCCTCCCCACCCCCCTCCCGGAAGTTGCTGAGTGAAGGTAAAACAAGGAATAAGGAAGAGGTTCAGGGGATGAGGTGGTTGTATTGTCTTGAGAAAATGAGGAAACTTGGCCTCTTGTCTTGATGCTTTTTGACGATTTGATTCAGCTGAGTGGACGGTTTGGGGGTAAGCTCTTGTTGGTTCTCTCTCTCTCTCTCTCTCTCTCTCTCTCTCTCTCTCTCTCTCTCTCTCTCTCTCTCTCTCTCTCCCCCCCCATACCTACACTGAGTTCCTCCTCCCCCTTTTCTCTGTCCCATCATTTGCTCTCTCTCCTCATTTTTTTTTTTCCTCCCTCCCTCCCTCTCCCTCTTCCTTCCCTTTCCTTCTGCCTTCTCTGCTGTTAACAAAAAGCCTCTTCCTCCCTTCCCTCATCTCTCACTCAACTCTGAATCCATTTTCTTCCCTCCTTCTTCCTCTTTCGTTGCTTTTTTATGTTTTTTTATGCATTTTCTGTGGCACGCTTCTGTTTCTTTTTGGTGTATTTCATTTCTCTTCATTTCTTTATCTCCTCGTCCTTTCCTGCTTTTTATCTTTACTTCTGTCTTTATATTTTTCTCTCTTCTGGCAGCTCTTTCACTTCTCTTCATTGCTTTACTTCGCCTTTCTTTTACTTTTACTCTTCTGTCTTTCTGTCTCTTATTCTTTTTCCTGGCGTCTTTTTAATTTCTCTTAATTTCTTTACCTCTTCTTCCTCTTTCATTTTTCTCTCTCTTTTCTTTTTTCCACCTGGCTTCTGTTTTATTTCTGTTCGTTTCCTTTTCTCTTCTTTCGTCAGTTTTATTTTCTTTCAATTTTTTGTATCTTTAGTATTCGTTTTCATTGTTTCTTTTCATCTCTCTCTCTCTCTCTCTCTCTCTCTCTCTCTCCACCACAAAAAAAAAAAAACCACCCCCACCAGCCTCCAACTCTCCACAACTTGCCTGGAACAAAAGGAAGCCATTAGGAGGGGAGAAACGCCCCCTCCGCCCCCCTCCCTCTTGATTTTCCCCTCCCCCCTTCCCTCCCCCTTCCTCTTCCTCCCTGATATACCCCCTCCCCATCTCCCCTCCTTGATCTCTTTCCTTCTTCATTGCCAATCTCACCTTCCCCCTCCCTTCTTCCCCTTACCCTTGGCTTCTTTCCACTCCCTCTTTCCCCTTCCCTTCAACCTACCTCGTACATCTCTTTCTCCCGCTTCACTCTCTCCTTCCCCATTTTCCTCCCTCTCTCTCTGTTTCCTCTTCTTCTTTTCCCCCCATCTCTCCCTCTCTTCCCCCTCGCTTCTCTTTCCTTCCTATTCCCCACGTTTCCTCTTCTCCTACTCCCCTCCTCTCCATCCCCTCTCTTTCCCCTATCCCCTCTCTTTCTCCTCTCCCCTTTCTTTCCCCTCTCCCCCCCTTCCCCTCTCCTCTTCTCTCTTTCTCCCTCCACTTCTTCCCACACACATGTCTTCCAGTTGACCTGTTTCTTGGACGGGCGAAGTCAGTCACCAGGGCCCTTATTCTCTCCCTAACACCTCTTCCTTAGCGATTTATTTTTGTATATAGCTGGTTAAGACCCCTTTGTGCGTTATTTATGCAGAGTATGACATGTTTGTAGGATTTATAAAACACATTAGGACAGTAAGGTGTAATAAGCAAAATAAATCGCTTAGGAAAAGATGTTAGGTACGAGAATGCGGGCCTAAGAATGTGTAGGCTATTCAGGGGTCAGGATTCCAAGGGCTTGAATGGTGAGTGAATGAGCTTGTGGACCATTTTCTTTGCGCATGCTGTTGTTTGGTGTGTGTGTGTGTGTGTGTGTGTGTGTGTGTGTGTGTGTGTGTGTGTGTGTGTGTGTATTCTTTGCTTTCTGGACCCCACCTCACCCCATCCTTAGGTGTGGAAAAGAGGTGGGATGATGATGATGATGATGATGATGGTTTTGATGATGGTGATAATGATGACGATGATGATGATGAAGTTGATGACGACGGTGATGATGATGATGACGACGGTGATGAACGTGTCTTTGGTCGTGTTATTTATTTCTGCATTTTTATTTGTCATGTAATAGCTAAGGGATTTTCGTATCTCCTCATCTTAAGCCATTCATTCTGTATATATTTACATTTATATTTATATTTTATATGTAAGGCTGAGACAAGGTAAAACTTAAAATTGTCCTTGTAAATTTCGCAACATCTTTAATTTGGCTCTTTGTTATCTTTTTTTTTTTTTTCTTCTTTCTTGGAGGGAATAATTTGCCGGGTCCTGGCCTTTGGTTCCTTCCTTGCATTTAAAAAAAAAAAAAAAAAAAAAAAAAAAAAAAAAAAAAGTTTATTCTGCACATTACACTTCAATATTCTTTTGTTTGTAGTTGATGCAGACTGGGTTAATAGTGAAGCGATATAAAGGGAGTGACAGGCCCGGTAATAAACACACTGACGGGAACACTCGCGGGTGAGGAAAAATTCGCAGGCGGGAAAGAAACGGGGGGAGGAAGGGGAGGAGGGGAACATACAAGACTGGCATCTGAGGGCAGCACTACATCAGGTGAGTGGATGGTAGCGCCTACATCTACTAACTTAAAAATTGATGCAACGGTGATTATAAACCGTATATTTCTCTTCACATTAAGTCGTTCATCTCTCTCTCTCTCTCTCTCTCTCTCTCTCTGTCAGTCTATCAATCTATATGTGTATCTATTATTGGTCTATCTATATTTACCATGTCTACTGTATCTATCTATCCATCTATCTATCTCACCCACTCCATTTTAATCTCACGACACGTCTGCCTTTGCTTTAATAACCCCCATTAACGCCAAAACTTTGAATTTCAAGCCTAACGAAGCGCGAAAACTTATGACGAAAAACGAAAAATGGAGAAAAAAAATGTTTGAAAGGACACAGGTGACGTTAATTAATTCGCTGACGTTCAACGAGTCTCAGGTGTAGCGTTTAATGAGCTGCAGGTGAGACAGGTGTGTTTGTTTGTTTATTTATTTATTTTTAGTTATTTCTTGCTCCCCACCTGTCATGTTGCTTCTGTGCTTGTTTGAACTGGAGAGGGTATATGGTTTTTTAATTTGTGTGTGTGTGTGTGTGTGTGTGTGTGTGTGTGTGTGTGTGTGTGTGTGTGTGTGATAGATTGATAGATGGATTGATATACCGTAGATAGATAATTAGATAGGTACTGTGGGTAGGTAGGTAGGTAGGTAGGTAGAGAGAGAGAGAGAGAGAGAGTAAATAAAGAGTAAAATATGCAGCACCAAAAGCAGTTGCATGTACGTAGTGAAGCAAGCGCGAGCACATCCACAAACGCTAAAACGCACACAAACGCACACAGCAAACATACATATTAGCCACCCACGCTCTCTCTCTCTCTCTCTCTCTCGCTCTCTCTCTCTCTCTCTCTCTAATTATACACTTCATCTATCTATCTATTGCCAGACGCCATAATCCCGTAAGGGATGGCCATTTGACTTTGAGTTATTTATACACTTCATAACCACGTTTATGTTATCAGTATTTTCACACACACACACACACACACACACACACACACACACACACACACACACACACACACACACACACACACACACACACACAAAGCTGCTCGAATAAATTTTAACTATACCTATAAAAAAAACGGGAGGAACGATAAAGATAAAAAATAACTGAAAATGAAAATAAAAAAGAGGAAACTATTTTTTACTGAATAAATATAAATGAAGGGGAGAGAGAGAGAGAGAGAGAGAGAGAGAGAATATTAATGAAGAATATTATGAATGTGAAGAATATCTGATGACTCTCCAAGAATGAGAATATTATAAGTAGGAATTATTGTGAGAGAGAGAGAGAGAGAGAGAGAGTTATTTAATGCTCGTCTGTGTAATTATCGGACAACCACGAGATTAAAGCCAAATAATTCAGTGTGAGAAGTGTAAATGAATAGGTGTTGGAAAATAAACAAGAAAAACATGAAGGAAGATTAGAAAGAAATGAAGGAAGGAAGGAAGGAAGGAAGAAAGGAAGGAAGCAAGATATTCGTGAAGGATGAAGAGGATTTGAATGAAGGAACGGGAGATGTGTGAAGGAATGGGTGGTGGATGAAGGAGTGAAGGAAAATGTAGATGAAGAAATGGATAAAGTTGGATGAAGGAATGAAGTTGTGGATGAAAGAATGAAGGAGATAGATGAAGGAATGAAAGAAGATGTGAATGAAGGAATGAAGGAAGACGTGGATGAAGGAATGAAGGAAGATGTGGATGAATACATAGAGAAAGGAATTGGGTGAGGGAATGAAGGAGACATAGATAGACAGATTGATAAAGAGGGATAACGAGAGAGAGAGAGAGAGAGAGAGAGAGAGAGAGAGAGAGAGAGGGAGAGAGAGTATGAATGAAGTAAATGAATGAGGGATAAAAGACCAGATAAAAGCACTGTCCTTCCTCTTCCCCAATAAGAGTCTTTCAATGTCTTCCGATAACTTTTGGATGAGTCCCCCCTTCCCTCTCCCCTCCCCTTCCCCCTCTCTATCCCTCTCCCCTCCCCTCCCCTCCCACATCCTTTTTACTAACGACCCTCCCACTCTCCTTCCTTCCTTTCCTCCATCCTCCCTCTCTCCCTCCTTTCCACTGTTTCTAATTCTCTTTTCCTCCCCCCTCTCTCTCCCTCCCTCACTCTCCTTCCCCCTCCCCCTCCTTTCGTAGTAATGACCAGCCTTCACTCCCTCCCTCCTTCCATCTTCTTTCCTCTCTCTTCTCCCTTCCTTCTCCCCCTCTTTCCGTTTCCTCCCTTCCTCCTCCCTTACGTACCTACCAACCTACCTCCTCCCTTCCTAATGACTCCCCCACTCTCCATCCTTTATCTTTCTCCTCCCTTTCTTACGTCTGTCTCTCATCTCTCCTATTTTACTCCTGTACTCTCTCTGTTCCCTCCCTCGCTGTCTTGTATCCCCAGTCCTCTCCCACTCTCTCCCTTCTCAGTAATAATTCTCTCAAAATCCCTCCTTCTCACTCCCTCTCCTCTCCCTCCCATTTTCATCTCCTCTACCTCTACTCTTCGTCTCTTCCCTCCCTCTCCCTCCTTTATTTCACTCTCTCCTCTCCTCCCGTCCTTCTTCACTCAATCCTCTCCATCCTTCCCTCTCCTTCACTCTCTTCCTCCATCCCTCTCCTCCCCTCTCTCCTCACCCTGCTTCCCACTGTCCTCTTCCTCCTTCACTCTCCTCTCTTCATCCTGTCTCTTCTGTTACGGTATTTAGTTTGTTCTCTCTCTCTCTCTCTCTCTCTCTCTCTCTCTCTCTCTCTCTCTCTCTCTCTCTCTCTCTCTCTCCAGTAGGCAGAATGTAGAAGTGAAGGAGAAAGGGTGTAGAGGTGTAGGAAGGGTGTAAATGTGAGGGTAGGGTGTAGGTGTGACGGTAAGGTGTATGGTGAATGAGGAAGTTTGTAGGGGTGGAGGCAGGGTGTAGGGATGTGGTTGTTGTGAACGTGTAGGGTAGAATGAGGGTAGGTGTAGTGGTGAGGGCAGGGTGTCAGAAGTGTAAAGTGAAGGCGTGAAGGGAAGAACTGGCGCTTTTGAGAAACAAAAGGCCAGATTATTATTATTATTATTATTATTAGGGTGTAGAGAGAGTGGTGAAGGTACAGAGGTGAAAGAGGGAGGCTGTAGGGGTAAGGGCAGGGTGTATGGCGAATAAGAGAGGGTGTGGGGGTGAAGGGAGGCTGTCGGAAGTGTATTAGGACGTGTAGGCGTGAGTGGGGAAGGGTTGTAGGGGTGAGGGTAGGGTGTATTGTGGAGGAGGGAGGGTGTGGGAGTAAAGGAGGGAGAGAGGGAGGGGGGAACCGTCGCTATGGTGTGGAGGAAGAAGGGGGAAGGGAAGTGAGGGGGTCAGTAGGGGTGGAGAGTGTATAGGGCTTTTAGCTCACGAAATATTCACACATCTGGCTGCCCTTTCCCTTCCCTACCATTTTCCAAAAGAGTCTCCCCCCTCCCTCCCTCCCTTCCATCACACTCCCTTTCCTCTCGTTCAGTACCTCCTCCTCCTCTTCCTTCTGCCGGAGGGGGCGGGAGGAAGTCTTATTGGTTTATTATCCTTCTAAAGTCATAGAAGTAGATATCATAGTCATAGTCCAATCTGTAACAAGCTATCTATAGAGGACCATGTGTCTGTTGCTACTTGCTGTCCTTTGTACGTCTTTTCACTCCTTTTTTACTCATACCTTTTTGTACTTTTTTTTTTTTTTAAGTTCTTCGAGGTGAAGCACTTACACAATGGACTTGAGTATCGTGGATGCAAATATTGTTTTGTAGAATTCTTCATATGTATTTTGGTTTGTGATTATTCCAGAGAGAGCGAGAGAGATGTGGTTAGCCTGTTTGCTGTATTTCGCTGCGTACCAATATTTAGCATCTCTATAGGGAGGCCAGCTACGTTTAATCTTCAGCCTCCCCTTTTTTTTTACTCTCTCATATAATCGTTTGTTCACGCAGCCGAGTTGGCAAATTTCTCTTAATGATCTTGGCATTTTTTATCGCGCTTAAAGAATACGAAGAAATAATGCACTTAAACATGGACAGTAGCCGTGAAGAAATAAAGCAGCAGTTGATAATGATAGGGAGAGCAGATGGTTTTTCGAAGATGTTGTCCTTTCTTTCCCCTGCCCAAGCCAGTGACGTCACAAGCTCCGCCCACCAATTCGCCGGGCACGACACAGAGAGAGACGAGCTTCGAGTTGGGAGAAGCTCTGCTAGTTATTTGTTGTTTTGTGGTGTTTGTTGGCGTTTTCTGATGTGTTATCGATGTTTGCCGAGAAGATTTTAAGAATGAAGACACCAGGGATGCACAAGATGCAATACTGAAGCTTCGTGGGATAGTTGGGATGCCAGAAGGGATGAACCACGCGAGTTGTCTCCCCGGGGTAAGTTAAGCAGCCATTTTGATTTTCCAATTGACTCCTCATATTTCTCCTCACATATTCGTCTCTCGTGTATCCTCATATTTGCTGCTGTTTACGTAATTTGTGTCATCTGATGCTTCTGACGTTCCATCTATAAGCGGCGTTAATGTACGACGAGTGAAATATAGAAGAGAAATTTTAGCGCTCGTCAGGCGGCTGTGGTTGAGGGAGGTTGGCGGCCACTCAGCGAGCATGATGCAATTATTTACATTTTCTTCCTTTCTACCTCGTTGTTTCTGTACTACGTTTTTGGTGTTACGGTACAACCAATACTTCAAGGGGATATTGATTGCTTTGTTATTTCTTTAATTTTATGACGTTGGTGGAGAGGAAGGTGAAGGGAAGCAACGGGGGTTATTGAAATGAGGGAGAGGGAAGGAGAGGAGAGCGGTGGTGGAGAGGAGGGAGCGAACGAGCGGAGGAGGGGAGGGTAGAGGGAAAGAGAGGAGGTTGGAGGGATAAGAGAACAGATAGCAAAAGTGGAGGGATGGAAAGAGGATGAGAGGAAAGGGAGCATGGTCTGGGATTGAGTGTGGTGGTTGGGGATGTGGTGCGGTCTGCTGTGTGTGTGTGTGTGTGTGTGTGTGTGTGTAACCAGCAGTATATTCTAGTGTTAATCTGTTACACCTGAGCATTGGAGGTGGAGATGCACTTTAAGACCTAGTTAAAGTAAAAAGAGTATAATATGTTGGTTTTTATTAGCTTAATGATTTACTGCCGCCTTGAAGATCATTGAAAGCTTATAGGAATGATTGCTAGATTGGCTTTTTACTGTTCATTGGTAGGTGCTAGATTGGCTTTGTACGGTTCATTGATAGGTGAATTTATATCGGCTTTGTACAGTTCATTGATAGCTGAATTTATATCAGTGTTGAAAATGTGTGAATGAGGTGATAATAAGCGTGATAAAAAGAACACAAACCAACACGCGAGCAGATAGCTAGACAGACAGGCAGAGACGACTAAAAGCATTACCTACCCTCAACGCTAACAGAAATATTAATGCTGCTACTACTACTGCTACTACTACTATTACTACTACTACTACTACTACTACTACTACTACTACTACTACTAATGTACTAAGAATTAAACATCGACCACATTATTGAAAGGATTTAACCATTTGTCTCCTAAATTTAGACTACTACTACAACAACTACTACAGCTGCTACTACAAAGAATTAAATAAAACATCGACCACATTATTGAAAGGATTTAACCCTTTAAGTCTCCTAAATTTAAAGGACTACCCCCCCTTCCCGCCTGGGTGTGTGAGGCGGGTTATAGGGCCATATCTCGCGCTGGTTGAGACATCAGCCGTTATCTCGCCAGCACACGGCACGGAGATAAGCGACGGGGTTCAGGTGGGGAGAGAGAGAGAGAGGCGAGGGAGGGAAGAAGGGGATGTTGAAAGATAAAGGAGAGACGAAGATGGGGAAGGATGCTGGAAGAGAGAGAGAGAGAGAGAGAGAGGCGAGGGAGGGAGGGAGAAGGGGATGTTGAAAGGTAGAGAAAAGGAGAGACGAAGATGGGGAAGGATGCTGGAAGAGGAGAGAGAGAGAGGGGGGGGAAGGAAGGGAGGGAGAAAGGGATGTTGAAAGGTTGAGAAAAGGAGAGACGGTGATGGGGGAGGATGCTGAAAGAGTAAAGGAGAGAGAGGATGTTGAATGTAGAGAAAAGGAGACAGGATAGGAAGAAAGAAGTAATAAGGGAACCTGAGAGAGAACGTGGGAAGGAGGCAATGTGGAAAAGAGAGAAGGGGATGGAGGAAAGGGGTCGGGGAAGGGAGAGTTACATAGATGCACAGACCTACAGACCTTGCGATCCCTACGAGGTTGTCTGGTCTTAAAACTAATCGCAAAAGTAGGAGAAAAAGTTAGCACAGCAGAAGACTCTCCCTCACCCTCCAGACCCACCGGATTTGTGAAGAAATAAGTGGAAAACAGCAATTTGTAGGAGAGAGAGAGAGGGAGGGAAAGAGGAAGTTAGCGGGTAAGATAGTGTTGGTTGAGACTTGATACCCTTTACTGTGAGCCACACGACGACACAGAGAGAGAGAGAGATTCACATCCGTTATCTCACCAGCACACGGCGGACATAATAACGTTGAGTTCAGGTGAATGTGTGTATGTGTGTGTGTGTG
>NC_137035.1:4522500-4525000 GCF_032717465.1 Coenobita brevimanus
GAGAGAGAGAGAGAGAGAGAGAGAGAGAGAAGTATACGGGGAAGTTAATTTCAGATGATAGATGGAAATAGTTGAGTGACCTTTTCTTCTTGAACACCATCTTCCCCCTGAGAGAGAGGGAGAGAGAGAGAGAGAGAGAGAGTGTGTGTGTGTGTGTGTGTGTGTGTGTGTGTGTGTGTGTGTGGTGGTCGCCGTCTAGCACAAGCCGACTGTAATACCGTACATAATTACTTTGTACTTCGTGCCAAATGGAATCGCAGATATTTTATAAGGCCTAATATTATTCTTGTCATTTTCTTCAGAGTAGCATTAATGGCTCCTCTCTCCCTCTCCCTCTCTCTCTCTCTCTCTCTCTCTCTCTCTCTCTCTCTCTCAGTTCCAACGTATTTTCTCACTTCCAGTCTTCCATGCTGTTTTTTTTTTTTTTTTGCATGGTCAGTACATACCAAGCAACGGTTTATTATTTTCATTTTATCCTAATATTTTCTTATTTCCCTCACTTCATTTTTTATAGTTTTCCCCCTTTATAGTTCTCTTAACTTCCTCGTTCCTTGTTGTTTTATGCCTTCATACTGCGAGTGGAGTCACACTGTGTTTGTTTTGTTTTGTCTCATTGCGCGTTTCATACTCTAGGCGGCATCCTGATTGGCCCGGCCGTCCGCCAACCAGAACACTCCCGGGCGCATTTTAAGACGCCACATAAACCCCTCTCCTGATGCCCAGACATAGACAAAGCTTTATTGGCACGTTTATATGGCCGTTCTGATGGTGTAAGAGCCGCGAGATGCAGATTTAATTAGAAGTTTTATTAGCAGGGGGAGTAGGGGGAGCGTTGTTGTTAGACCCCTTGCGAAAATGAGCCCTTGTATCGTCGACCTTTTTGCATTTTGACGGGAAAGTCATGATGGACGTTAGTTTTTATTATAATCTGTTTGTTTTCACCGTGCGGAACTGGGTCATTTCCTCACCTATGCCCTGTCGTAGTCGCATGAAATTTGAGAAGCTGTATTTTATAGAGGAACGAACCTTCTTTGTTACTAGTCACAAGGAACCTTCAATCCAACAACGCTTGTCCATCAACTAAAGTGTTTAAATGAAAAAATTAGTTGATAGGAACGAGTCATCCTGGTTACCAGTCACACTGACCCTTCAGTGTGACCACACATGGCCATTAACCGAGCTGAAAGGGATGAAGATTTTTGACATTTGAGTAAGTTGTGTGTGTGTGTTTAATAGTAACAAAGGACAAAGTTAGTTATTGATGTTATTATGGGTTCATCAGAAATTTGAGCCCGGTCGACTGCAGGCTTACGAGAGAGAGAGAGAGAGAGAGAGAGAGAGAGAGAGAGAGAGAGAGAGAGAGAGAATAGCAGAGGGGAAGGGGAGTTTTTTTTTTGGGGGGGGTATCATTTTTTCTTATTTTCTCCTTTCCTCCCTTTTGTTTCTCCATTTCTCTCTTGTTTCTATCTCCTTTTTTTATTTCTCTTCACTTTCCATATGTCCACACGTGTCTCCTTCCCATCTTCCTTGTTCACTTTCCCTCCATTTTCTTTCATCATTCCTTCTGTCCTTCCTTTCTTCCGTTCTTTTTTTCAGTCCCCGCTTCCTCCCTTCCCTCTTCGAAACATTCTCTGTCTCCCTTCCTCCATTTTCTTTCATCATTCCTTCTGTCCTTCCTTTCTTCCGTTCTTTTTTTCAGTCCCCGCTTCCTCCCTTCCCTCTTCGAAACATTCTCTGTCTCCCTTCCTTCCAGCCTTTCCCTCCCTTCTTCGCATCTTCCCGCCCTCTCATCCGTCCACCTTCCTCTTTTCTCCTTCCACCTTTCATCCCTCCCTTTTGCCCCTCCCCTCATTCTTCCCATTTCTATTTCATTTCCATTTCATTTCATTTTCTTGTCATAGCTTCTCTTCCTTTTTCCAGACTCATACTTCCTCCATTCTGTCACATTTTCCACATCCACTCACTCGCAATTCCTTCACTATGCTCGCCCCCGCTTGCGCGCGCGCACACACACACACACACACACACACACACACACACACACACACACACACACACACACACACACACACACACTATTGTACTTTTTCCTTAACTTGAATGGAAGATGTCTGAAAGTAACATTAAGTGGAGAAATACATCATCGGCCTTAAGGGGTTAAAAGAAAGACAAGTAACAAAGTAATCCTATGTAATCCCTTATAATCCCCCATCAAGGTGTGTTAAATCGCCCTAATCCCATCACGTGGTCGCGGGCTCTTTAAAGCTTTCAAGGTCAGGCTTTATGGACCTTTAAACGCGCTGCCAAAATTTATAGCCGTTTAAAAATGGCGACTTGAGGAGGTAAGCGAAAGTTTAGTCTCGTAAATATTTTAGAGTGCTTATGTCCAGGCATTTGCTTATTTAGTTTTAATTTGAGGTTTATTTTTCATGATTTTTTTTTTATAATTGTTTATGTTATGGGATTATTATTATTATTATTATTATTATTATTGTTGTTG
>NC_137035.1:4530000-4665000 GCF_032717465.1 Coenobita brevimanus
ACACCACATGCCATTCTCTGAGGCCCAGCAGTCCTAAACACCATGTAGAATGCATGCTTGGGCTATCTGAATCAACATTAATATGATGGAATTAACAAGAGTGTTTATATGACATCAATGGGTTTTATAGAAGATCTGTAAACTCTGGTACCCACTTACCGCAATATTTGTCAACCGTTCACCCTGGCAGGAATTACCATAAATTAATATGTAATTTTAAGTTTAGTAACGAGCCACACAGTCATGAATCATAAACTGGGAACTGCCACAAGTAGAAAGTCTAAGCTGAAACTCTCACAGGTGTTTGGTTATAAATCATTGATTTTCATATCTTTATGTGTTCAGTTCGTTCAGTTAACTAGGCAGATATTTTCGTTCTTTTGTATCCGTTTCCTCATAACTCAGAGGCAGAGTAAAACAGTACCATAGTTGAACATCCATTCCATAGAAGTTCCTCACGATTACCACCATATTTTAATGTTAATCTCTTGTTGTAGCTCAGCAATGAAGATAGAGAGATGAAAGTTATATGCCTATTTAAAGTGAACAGAGTATAGTTAAGAAGTTCCAAGTTATGTCACTCAGCTACTCTGCTTGCTATTTCTTTCATTTTTATTGTCAGTCTGAACTTTTTTTTTTTTTTTTTTTTAACACTGAATGTGTTCGTTACGATAACTTGCAGTTTATTACACCACTGCAGTCCAATAACTTCAGTGTATTGATAGACACTTCATTTCAGATTTCCCTGAAAGAATAACAACATGAACAAAAGGCAGAGGAAGAATGGTGATGATGATAGTGACATTTGTGACGGTGACGATGATGATGGCAGCAGTTATGATGACGACAGTGGAGCAACTACGACAGTGACAATGGTGATGATGATGCCACCCTCCAAGCACCACCCTTATACCTTGTGACCACCATAAGCCAGCTTTCTACACATATCACAGGTTTGTACTTCCACTTGGTTTTCCTACCCATGTTCTCTCATTTCGTGTTTACATGTTTAAATTTGTTTACCTCATGGTGCTGGAGTGGGAAGCCTTAATGTGGTGGCGCTGGTACAACTGGACAGCCACACCATCTGGTTATACAAATGATCCTCAACTCTTTCCTTATCCCCTAAAAGGAAAATGGTGGACAGGGGGAGGAGGGAATCTTCAGTCTGCAGTCCACTGAAATATGTCCAGATAAGCGAGAGGTTGCAAATACTACTACTGCCTACCTCCCACCGTGCATGGAATTTATTACACAGCATGTTCAGGACTACATTTTTATCCATCCATCCATCCATCATCCAGTCCTTTTTTGCCCAGTGTAGGTGACCGGGACTAGGCTACTCAGTTTCAGTATTTAAGGCATGGGCAACTCACCTCACTAGCCCTTGAGTGGCATTATGTGAGCAGTAAACCCCAGCCATCACTTAGATGTAAACATATATGGGACTTATCTGGGTGAAGCATTTTCTGGGCCTCATTTGGGTGGAGCACCTTAGCCCACTAGCCCATCAGGCATCATTTAGTTACCATCCAACATATTAAATCGTTTGCAGGATTACAAGAAACTGGCCTGCCACTCAATGTAGAATCACCTTCAGGTATCAGTAGATTGAGTGAGTAGATGGTGAGTACTTCTGCGTACCACTACAAATTAAAAAACAGTAATTTCAAGGGGTGAATGTTGTGAGGCTCCAGGGTGTCGCAAGAGACCACCCATGTAAATTCATTGACTGGAGTGAGTGTCACAAGGGGCAGTTAGAGGGATAATTATCATTTTACCACAGTAGTTGATGCTGTGAATGGCTATTGCAGTAACCTCATTGATGAACACTTAACCTATTTGTTGGAATAGGTGTTTCTGTTTTCTGAGTAGTGTGCTTTGCATCACCTACGTTATGTGCCAAGCCTTCACTACAGTGACTTTTTTGTTTGTTTAAGCTTCTCATTCCTGGTGATACACAGTAGTTGGTAGAACTTTAGGTTCAAGGCTCAGAGGTGACAAGAGTTTTTCCATCATAAAAACTTGCTGCAGTCCACTAGTTGAGTATCCCAGCTCTATAGGAATACCTGTTACTTCTAAATAACAAGAGGGATGATCCAAATTAACACCTTTCCCGGCCACTGCCACCACTCTAACATATTGACCCACCTGCATTACAAGATTAAAGCTAATGACTCTACCTCACCATTTTCACAGGTGTTGGAAGTACTGCAGAATATATTGGGATCATGGTGTATCACGTGACTGTGATGATAATGGCGTCCAAGGAGCTCCATTGAGCCCCAGACACAAGGTATGGACTGAAATGTGCTTAGTTTACATTCACCTCCTCAAGCTGGTGATGTATTTTGTAGTTTATTCTTCTGTCTGTCTTTCTGTCTGTCAGTCAGTCTGTCTATCCATCTGTCTATACCTATCTATCTATCTATCTGTCTGTCTGTCCGTCCGTCTGCCTGCCTGCTTGCCTGCCTGCCCACCTGCCTGTCCGTCCGTTTGTAACCTTAATCTTGGAAGGGGTGACCACAAATGAATTGTGTCCGTGTCACTCTATCCTCCACCATCAGGGTCCCTAGTTTCCAACTTACACCCTCATCCAGTGCTACCTCCGAATGTTTTTCTTCAGCTTAGATGTCATAGTTAAAGGATTAATAATAGAGCACCTGATCTGTCCAGTTTGGCAATCTCCTCTGAACAGAATAAAATCAGGATATAGCCAGGATAAAGTATGAAATATGTCTCTGAATTGACAGTGTTGAGTTGGTTAGATTTCATAGCAACATTGTATTGCATTTTTAACACTTACAGTCCAGGGACTTTCATTTCTATCCAGGGACTTTCATTTCTACAGAACAAACTCTCAAATCCAAGACTCTGATTTGCAGAAACCCCCATTTTCCAAACCATTTTTTTCTGTAGAGGGTTTTGATACCATTATGTCCTCACAAACATTTGATGACCAAATTAGATTAAAAATTACTGTACCATTACAAGGTGTTTGTGGTAGGTGGGGGCACTCACCATCCACTCACTCGATGTAGTGCTGCTCTCGGGTGACTGCCCTTTCCTCTCCTCCATCCTTCCTTCCTTCCATCCTCTTCTGTCTTTCTTTCCTTCATTCTTTCCTCATCCTTCTGCCTACAGGTGACTTTACACTCCCTCTTCTGTCTTTCTTTCCTTCATTCTTTCCTCCTCCTCCTGCTTGTGGGTGACTCTACACTGAATGACAAGCCAAATGGTTTCCTGTGCACCAGGAAACCATTTACTACGCTGTGTGGTAACCACATAGCCAAATATTGGCACCTGGTGGTTTAGCGGGTAATTATAGTGTTCCAGTCGGATTGAGCAGGTGAAGGTTTATATCCAAGAGGTGGTTGGGGTTTATTGCTCATGTAATTCCACTCAGGGATGAGTGAGGCTGGTCACTCTCATCTTAAATGTCAGGACCAACTTGCCTACCCCCGGGCTGCTACGTACCTCATGGGGCAACGTAGGAGTGGATGATGAATGAATGAATGAGTAATAAACGATATTTACTGTTAATGGTGCCTTGTGCTATTGTATTTATTACATGATTTTCTCATTAGGTTAGCATTATGATTTTGCACTCCAAAACTTTACATTTTCTGTAAAGCCCACACATTTTGAATTTGGGAGTTAGTACTGTATTCTTTCTTTCCACCACCTGAATATCATTCAGCTTTGGGGTGACATTTTGTAGTGGAGGAATTCAATGGTGTGTTGTAACCTCTTCACTGCATTCTATTTTCTCAAAATTAAAGCAGTCTGGAGGTAGCCAGAATCAACTCCAAAAAGTTATCATCTAAGTAGCCACAATCAACGCCAAAAAGATGTCATCTGAGTGAAAGGTGTAACCCTGTAAAACCAGGGAATTTACAAGGCCCAGGCATGTGTGATCTGGAGATATTCCAGTCACAGTTTAGTAGCAGAAGCAGTGTTAGTAGTAGTAGTAACCAGAGATTAAACTGAAATGTGAACCCATATTGCTAGCTGACGTTGTCCTTCTCCAGCAGCTCACCATCCACCATTTAGGGGATAAAGTTGAAGGTAGTGCTGTTAACGATACGATTAGCTGAACCAATATGTTGCTGATATTTTGCATTTTTCCCAATACTGAACCGAAACCTGTATTTACTGTCAGTATAGGGATATTGGATATGGATGGAAGAACATTAAAATAACTTATTGTGGATTTTGTTCATTGTTTTACCTGATTATGTGTGAAAGAATGTTGTTACCATGACACTGTTTGCAGCTTTATAAAACCTTCCTGAAAACCATTAAAGGCATACTGTGTGCTGGTGGTGTGTAAGTGTGGTGGCCATGTGGGTTTATGTACATAAGTAGTGTACACATGCCCGTATAATGAGAAGAAGGCAGTTAATCGGGGTAATAAGTGGACAGTAACATTGAGACAAGCAGGTGAATGTTATATGGCAATACTTCATTTGTAAGCTACTTGTGCTAGTGTGGGTAAATGATACGTGGACTTGAGTGTAACTTCAGAACTAATATTTAGCCTGGCAGAAGACACGGTGACCATAAAACGTTTCTTACTTCAACCAGAGAACTGTCAATGCTGTGCTTTTCAAAGTAAATAAGATATACACTCAGTGCTCACTTAACACATGACCAGAGTGCGCGAACCACTCATAACACAGTAGGTGTCGTTTTGTGTCCCAAAAATGTCAAAAATAGGTATAACGTGGTCGGAGGGAGCTGCTCATGTTTTACAGGAGCTGAATACATGGTAACGATGGACATAACATGGCGGGAGGCCCCAGTTTATATTTCAGAGTCATATTACTCGACCAATGATAGACAGACGTGGCTCAAGGCGTAAAATTACAGTTGGAATTCACAGGACGCGGCAAGTGATAGACAGAGCGCGGATTGCATCAGCCCATAACGTATTACCATCACGTGTCGGTATGGGGTGTCATCACGGTCCACTGAGCATTCCTGCCCTAGTTGAGCCTACCCTCTCCCCTCGCTCTGGCAGCACACATGCTGTGTGTGATCTTTGTTCCCCCCCCTTTTTTTTTTTTTTTTTTTTTTTTTTTTTTTTTTTTTTAAGGCCATGGAACCCCACTCCTCCTTCCCCCAGCAAGCCCACAACCTCTTCCATTCAACGTGAGGAATCCTCCAGTGTTTGTGTATATTGAGTCATTATTAGATAGGTAAATGTCCTGGAAAGAAACCCTGAAAATTGCCCCATAATTGGAACTTGGTGTTGGCTTAGGTACTATGAAACCCTTTAACATGTATGCATATGGCCCTACAATGTGGAATTCTCATAAAACGGGAGCTTCTGGGGATAAAGACTGTCTTAAAATCTAGAAAAGCATGACATTTTTGTGTGTCCAGTGTGAGCCACTACAGTACACTATACTGTGTGGTTGGCATACACTGAGCTTTGGCTTTAATTCTCTGTTTCGTGGAATGCAGTTTTAATCATGATACATATATATACAGTATATATATATATATATATATATGTATATATGAGGAACAGTCTTTGATTACCATTGTGTTAAATCCAATCTTTCAGCAGAAAGACCTTACCAGTTCAGTCCATATTCCAGCAGTTTATTTTCTGTATTTTTCCAACTATTTTTTTTTAAAGGAAGAACTGGCTTATTATAGTCGTTCTATTTTATGAAGGCAGTTTGGGTGGGGAGATCTGGGACCTCACACTGTTAGCTCTGTTGTCACCGCCGCCGACACACGTGTAATTATTTGTGCTCACCTCGCTGTCTCTCTCACTCTCCTATTTTAAGCTAGTAACTACTTCTAAATGATTTTTAAACACTCTGTATAGATGTAATTCAATAAAAAAGCTATAGTATAGTATAAATCTCATAAGACTTGTCAGTGTTGCTTTTGCGACGTTGTCAGGTGGTGACACGAGGGACAGCCCTGCGTGAGCGGGTCATACTCGGTCAGTCTCCTGCCGTGGAAGCTATTAAAAAAAAAAAAAACGCACCTATAGACTTTTACCTCAGGGGTGGTGTGGAAGAAAAAGTTGAAAACAAGAGAAAAAATAAAGAAAATACAATTAGTAGTAGTTAATATAAATATGAGAGGGAGAGAGAGAGAGAGAGAGAGAGAGCACGTGTGTGGAGGTGGCAACAGAGCTAATAGAGTGAGGTCCCAGAGCGCCCCACCCAAACTGCCTTCATAAAATAGAACGACTATAGTGAAGTTAGCGATTAGTGAGTTCGGCAATTATGACGTTCTACTTTAGTAATAAAATATGCAAAGAAAGAATACTGTGAGGGTAGTAAGAAAATAAAAAATAATTAATAAGGTGAGGATTAAGTCAGTGGGATTTGGAAGGGATTTTCCTTAATAGAATTTACTAGTGTTAATGGAAATTTTCCTTTAAATAGGTCGGATATATACTGGAAAAAAAAAGTTTGTTTTCTGTATTTTTCTGCCATTTTATTTTATTTTTTTTAGGAAGAAATTGCTAATTAGTGGAGTCGTTAATTATGAGTGCGGCTGTTATGGGGTTCAACAATGTATTTATGACAATTGTGCAAAGAAAATTTTTTATGATGTTACATACTGTACCTTAACTGAATTTTTCGCATGCCCATTTAGTGACCCCCTGTCCGACCTATACTGGGATCTGAGTTATGAGTGTCCGACTTACCGAGTCTTGACTGTAGATGCTGAAATGTTACATGTTTACTGTATGCCGAATGATTGACTGTTGCGTACTTTTAGGGAACCACAAAAGTAACTACCAGTATGTGCATTAAGTTTTTTATCATTTGCCTGATTGCTAAGACGTTACATATGGGTAATAACACCGGCATGTCTGTATAACATTTAAATATATAAAGGTATAGTACAAGTATCATTTTGTGGCTTCTTTAAAATAAAAACCCATTAGAAAAGCTAAAGGAATTGTGATACCACATTTCAGCCTAATAGATTAATATTTTTTTTAAAGTACCGGCCTTTCATCGTGTAAGCTAGACAAAATTAGATTTGGAAGCAACATTCAAATTTAGCACTAAATTGCTTAAAGTCCAAGAAAGGCAGTGATAGTTGTGTATATTATTTGATTATGTACTTTTTACTGAAGATTAATAGAAAAAAATGTAAAGAAATGAATTTTTACTCACAGCTCTTGTACCATCGAAAGTAAACATCAAGCCTAAGTCACTCCATTGATGGAACACAGCCAGTGTGTGTGTGTGTACCGCCTGACTTGAAAGTTCCCACCATTCCGCCACAGCTTCTGACAGAAAACTGTTGTGTATGTGTTTGTGTTGAGCTTCATTCTAAGCACAGTGAAAAAATACTGACTATATCCTAAGTATTCTGTATGTTTTAGTTCAAGCATTTTACCATATAACGCCTTGGCTGTGACATTCTCTATAAAAGGACAGATCGACAGGCTGCGACATTCCGTTTAAAATCCACGAATCGATTTCAAAAGTTGCGCCCTGTATTTTGGCGCGAGTACTTTGTGTATTCATCCGCTCATGCTTAGGGTTGCCAGGTCGTCCTTTTAGCATCCTCCACATTGCATCACGCATTAGCAACAACTACGTAACCACATGAGCCCAGTTTGCTTTAGGAAGTCATGGCGTGTACAGGTGGTTCATCATGTTCACCCCAGCCCTCAACTTCACTTGGTGTTACCAAGAAAAGAGGTGCTAGAGGTCATATTCCACAGAAAAGGAGGTATGCACCTACTAGTGGTAGTGAATCTAGTGATTTTAATGTGGAATGTACTGTAAAACCTCTGAAAAAACAAGCCAGCACACCACGTTCCAAGCGGCACCAACCCACCTTGTTACTCCACTGTATCTTTCACACACTCGTCAACTTCTAGCCCTTCTAGAAAAGTGATTGAACAAATGTAACTAAGTGATAGTAAGTTTAAGTGACTAAAATATAAGGAAGATGAAAGTGTCTGGTGTAGGTTATGTAAATATCATTCGTTGGGTTTAGCATTACAGGGTATTTACTATTACAGAGTAGTTTTTCATGGATTAGTATCACACTGGTTTATATTATAATGTTTGTAAAATAATGATTTTGAGGTGCTAAGTGAACCATTCAAGATAGTGGAAAGAAAGTGATGTGTATAATGGTCCATGGTTGGGAAATGAAGTGTGGTGAGCAGTGGTGTGGGTGGTGGCATGTGACGGACAGCTACAGTGATGCCAAAAAACACTGAAAATAGTCTTGCTTCCACCTCTCTTTACAGCATTGTAGGATTATCTAAACATTCACTGAATGTGCTCATAGGTAAGAAGAAGATTTTGCTTTGCATGTTTTATTTTTTTATTGTCTTGTATATTAATACAAAAACTATTGCTTTGGAAATGGTTAACTTTTGTGTGGATTGTCGCAACAGAGATATCGCTCTCAGCACCTTGACCGCAGTCTGGGGGCTAAGACAGTCAAGAGAATATGGGGTATGACTGTATCTTTGAAAAATAATCATCATTACACCACTAATTCACATCTAATATGGTGGAGAAATAAGTACTGTACTAGAGTTTAGTGTCATTAGTCAAAACAAAAATTTATATATTTTCATCATTACTCAGCTGATTCCGATACGATTCCGATCATCTGATAATTTTTCCCTTCCAATACCAATATCAGTATTAACCCGCCCCATCCCGACGACGTATGGGTACGTTGCAACGATTTGCATTTGCCAGTCCCGGCGACGTACCAGTACGTCGTGCAATTGCAAGGTCGCTAATTTGCACAATTTTCAATTTTCGCACGTGATTTTTCGTATGTGTACACGGGACACCTTCCTCTATTCCTGTACAAGATACCAAGCAGGGACAATGCTTTACACTGCATAACCTCCCCCCTCCCCCCCTCAAGACATTGTCTAGGCAAAGGACCTGTTACCAGTGACCTGGCTAGTAAAGTTATTCAGGGCCAGAGTGATTCCCCAATCGATGACAATGTGGAGGACAATGTTTACATAGCATTAGAAGAAGAAACAGCCAGAAATAATGATCAGGTAGTGTGGCAAAAATAGGTCAGGTATGGTGATTAGTTAGTGAGTGAAACAATGCTTATAATGCCTTTATTACTGCTTGAAAACCAATATACTGTCATACTACATATACATTCGTACCAAGTAAATAAATAAATACCGTTTATGAGTGGATAAAATAGTTACCCTCCCATAGAACTCGTTTTCTTTGGTGCCAGCATGTTAGAAAACCCACTCAGGTAAGGAGGAACTCCTACCTGGATTGGGCACTTTAAACCTCAGGTGAGCGATTTCTCTATGAATTTTCGATGTTTCTCACCAAAAGCAAAGGTTTTAGCCAAAAAAAAATTTTTCGAAAATACCTCGGGACTGGGGGATGTCGGAGGTGCGGAAAACCTCGGGACGTGACGGGTTAATTGGTGTTTGCTTGCCAGTTTACAGCTTTAGTTGAAGGACAATTTGTATAACCAAGCAACACACCTCTCCAACTACAGTATATTGGTGCCACTGAGTTTTAAGAGTATATGTACAGTAGTCCCTCATTTATCCGGACGCTCTGTATCCGGGTGCGTTCGGTATCCAGATGCTGGACCTTGGCTCTGTTAAACCATTATCCTAATTTACTTGCTATTATCTAGACGTAAAAGTCTCCGAGAACTTCGACCGGCCAGCCGACATGTTCAAACATTCTGCATCGTGGCCGCTGGGCTTTAGCTGTGAGCGGAAAGTAGTCCATAACCCAAAACCAAAGCCAAAACGTACTTCTGCCCCTGTACTGAGTGGTCAAAGCCTTGCACTCATCCAGTCATTCCCAGTGAACCGCCAGCACCTGAGTAATATGACTGGAACTTGCAAGCAGTGTCAAAAAGTCCATACGCGTCCCCACCGAATGCCCAACACCACACGGCCACTGAGCTAAGTCTTTCCCAACTGCCTCCACCATCAAACACAGACCCACAAGCCACAAGTACATGTTCAGCAACAGTGGCCGTCTGCCTGTCTATCAAACATCGAAAGTCCCCATGTCACTGTGAGTTGTATTTCCACAAGGTCACATGGCGTCTAACAGACCGCAAGCCATGAGTAAATGTATAGTAAAAGCGTCCGTCCGTCTGTTGACAGAAGGGGGAGAATCGTGCTCACATCCTTGCTTATCCCCCCCCTGCCGTCTCTCCTTCATACCCTTCTGGCTTTCCCCTCACTCCCTCTGTTCCTACCCTTCTCTGTGGTGATAACACTGACTTGTGAGTTTTCAAAGTTTTGTGCAATTTATTCGAACTACTATTGGTTGTATCAAAATTCTGAAGTGACCACGAGAAAGCTCATGAAATTCTGCATGTAGACGTATGTATAACTCTTGGAAGGTGTTGGCAAAATTTTGCACTAGGATGACAGGAAGTTAAGTTTTACTCTGGAACACTTTATTCTCACAGCGTTTCTGTACTTTTGCTCATCAGTTTTTTGTGCTTTTATTAGCATATAGTATAAACACCAGTGAAGATGATGGTACACCATTTATATCAATATAACCAATTTCTGGTGGCATATTTGGCTTTTTTGAGCCCCAGGAGCAATCACTCATCACAGATAACAGATTTTCAAACTGTCTTCAGTTTTTTTGTGTATTTTTGTTGGTTATGCTTTGTTTTCTTGATGTTTAGCATTAATATGGATAATCCTATGTGTGTTTTGATGTCTCAATATGGCAGAATGACTGGAAAACAGTGCCAAAATAGGAGGGGGTGCTGTACATATAGCAGTTTTTTTTTTTTTTTTTTTTTTTTTTTTTTCCCGTGGTTTTCTTGGTGTTAAGCATTACTTTGGATATTCCTATGTGTATTTTGATGTCTAAATATGGCAGATTGACCTGAAACCAGTGCCAAAATTAGGAGGAGTACTTACATACAATGTTGTATAGGTAGGGTGTTTTTTGGTTTTCATTTTTTTTTTTTTTTTTTTTTTTTTTTTTTTTGGTGTTGGTAATTATTTTGGAAAATCCTACAGTATGTATATTTCGATGTAAGAATATGACAGAATGACCGTAAAACACTGCCAAAATAAGGAGGGGTACTGTACATACAGTAGTGTTTAGGTAGAGTGTTTTTCTGTTTTCATTGTTTTTTCTGCATGGTTTTCGTGGTGTTTAGCATTACTTTGGATATTCCTCTGTGTGTTTTAATGTCTAAATATGCCCGAATGACCTGAAAACACTGCCAAATTAATCATAGGTAGTGTACAAATAGGTTAATTATAGGTTGGAGGTTGGGTATAGGCAGGGTCTGGATGTGGGAGGGGAGGAGTGTTCATTATCTGGATACAGTATTGCCACTACCTGGACATGCCTTTGTCTCTGTTATGTCTGGATAAATAAGGGATTACTGTACTCTACCTGGCGATGCCTGATCACAAACATTAGAACAGTACCAATAGAGGCGGATCCTGTTATATGAGTGGGATTTATTAATGGAGGATTGCTCAGATAGTGGAAACACGTATAACGAATTGAAAAAAATAAGTCACAAAACTCGCAAGATGGAGTACATAAGTTATGGGGAAAACAGCGAAAACACGTATGATGAATTGAAAAAATGTCACAAAACTCGTAAGATGGTGTACGTAAATTATGGGGAGAACAGCGGAAACACGTATAATGTATTGAAAAAATAAGTCACAAAACTCGTAATATGGAGTACGTAAGTTATGGGGAAAACAGGGTTGGGTTAACTGACCCTGCATGCATCACCAAATTGGGTGTATATTGTCATTCAAGTATCATTGGTTTCTTGCATGGTGAATGCTTGTATAACAGGACCCATCTGTATTTTGCTCACAGCAAGGTTTAATGAGGTACTGAGAGATAAGGCAAGTTGCTCGCTGTATTTGGTAGTTAGGTAATAATGTGTTGGGAAAAAAAAATTGTTTAACAAAAAGTTTCTGCATATGCTAAAATCCATTTGCACTCCGTAGGTTGTTATGGAGCATTTTTGCTCTCCATAGGTTGTTGTGGGGGTATTTTTGCTCACCATAGGTTATGGGGCATTTTTACTCTCCATAGATTAATACAGGGCACTTTCAAGAAAGAGGCGGAAAATTCTACACAGTATAGTGTGAGTGAGGCATTTATTTTGACTCAGGAAATTTTTGAGGAGAGAGAGGTGCTGTAAACTTCTCAACCCTTACAGTATGATGGTGTATTTTCAATTTAGGCTGCCCACCAGGTAACTGTACAGTGTTCATCTAAAGGGAGATCTTTTGTAGTGAACAACTCTGTGTTCTTAATGGTGATGATGTTGCAACTCAAGGCTCATCCTGTTTTGAACCAACTGGACCACAGGAAATTGACAGCTCCAGCTGGTTGCTCCCAGAGGTCTTATATTGAGATCTAGTTGAAGGATACCCTGTGTTGCAATAGTGTAGTGTATGTGGTGAGCAAGTGTGATGTGGTGTGGGAGACTGCATTGTAGTGGATCATTAGTTGTACTGTGTGTTGGCATTGTACCAGGGAAGGGTGGTGGCTGGATCAGTCTGGCTAGGTGTACTCATGCTGCTCTGGGTAGGGAAGTTTCTCTAAGGTATATGTTTGGTAAAGGTCCTTGAAGGATGGTGTTTGAGTGGAAGTTTTGGATGGCTGGTACCACTTAATAATACAGTTCTTCAAATTTGTGAAAACTGCACTCATTAGTTCCTCTACTTTTAAAAATGTTTGGATAGCTGGTACTGCTGTGTAATACAGTTCTTTAAATTTTGTGAATGCTGCACTCATTAGTTCCTCCCAACTTTTAAAAAGATATCTGGAAATGAATGTCATGCCTTTTGTTTCCCCTTACATTTTTCTAGTTAAACCTCCAAGGAGTAACAGGAAAATCCTGTGATCCTCAAGAGTGTTATGGTCATTGAAGTAAGATGTGGTTCCGTATATCGAAATATCTCTGTTTACAGTACATCCTTGCTTCATCATACTCCACTAGACTGGATATTGGATTTAACAAACACTTTGAGGTCCCTGGACAAACTGCTGTACATACCATATAACATCTGGTAAATAGGTAAAACCACACGGCCCTTCCGGACACCTCTGGCCCACGGGATCAAACCAGATCTTTTCCCGTGTGCAGGGTTACTCAGAATCTGTTACCAATGCTGGCAGTGGTTTTTTCCACCTGCTTGGGCTAGTCGTGAAGAACTGCTATGGCAAGGATGTGAAGTTATTGGCCAAGTTAGTGTAAAGTGGGTATAGTTTTCATTTTTAGCACTAGAATATGCTATTGCACTCATTTATTTTTCATTGTGCTTCAAATCCCACTTCAGGGGGAGACCATCAGAGTTACCTGGATATTGGCTTTATTAGATCTGGTTTTTCCCCCAATTGCTCTAGTATAGAGAGGGTCTGCTGTAATTTGTGTTCCTTATTTCTCAACATGTACAGAATCCTAGGGAGGGGAAGGCCAAGGATGAGATGGAGTGGAGAGGTATATAAGAGAGGGGTGTGTGAGTTGGGAGCAGGTCATTGAAATGGCAGGGGACAGTGTGACTTGGAGGTGATTTGTTTGTGGCCATCCCATATGGGATTAAGGCGCCTGGCTAATATATATATATATATATATATATATATATCAGATAGTGAAGGTAATGGAGAGAGTTTTAGAAGGTATGATTAGAGAAAGAGTGAATATTGATGAGATGCAGTTTGGGTTTATGCCAAGGTAGGGGGACCACTGATGCTATATTCATTGTTCGACAGCTTCAGGAAAAATATATTGGTAGGAGAAGGGATCTTTATTTTGTTTTTGTTGATTTGGAAAAGGCCTTTGACAGAGTCCCTAGAGAGGTGGTGAAGTGGGCAATGAGAAAGCTTGGCTTGGAGGAGTGGCTGGTTAGGGTGGTAATGGCTGTGTATGTGGGTGCTCGCACCCGGGTGGGAGTGGATGGGGATTTGGGTGGTGGGTTTTCCATGAATGTTGGTGTGCGTCAGGGGTCGGTCTTGAGTCCCGTCTTGTCTGTCGTTGTGCTTGGGGCCCTTTCGTGTGACTTAGGAGGTGGACTTCCGTGGGAGTTGTTGTGTGCTGGTGATTTGGTGTTGGTTGCGGGGGGCGAGGGGGGGTGGGGGAGGGGTTTGGGGGGTGGAGAGATGGTGTGGGGCGCGGGGGTTTAGTGGTGGGTGCGGATGGGGCAAAAGTGATGGTATCTGGGGTTGGTGGCGGTGCTGTCGGGGACGAGGGAGAGTGGCCATGTGCTGTTTGCTGCAAGGACGTGGGAAGTGATACCATCTTGTGCGGTGTGTGTGTTGAATGGGTGCATAAGAGATGTAGTGATATCAGAGGTAGACTGCGAGATAATGCTGATTTTATGTGTACGGCATGTCGGGGTGAGCAGGTGGAGATTGTCAGACGTGAAAGGATTGAACTTGCTGGTGAATCTCTTGAGTGTGTGGAAGAGTTTTGTTATTTGGGAGACATGTTGTGTGCTGGAGATGGGGCTGGAGCTAGCTCTGTGGCTAGAGTGAGAAGTGGTTGGAAGAAGTTCAGGGAGCTCTTGCCTCTCCTGACATTGAGAGGACTCTCTCTACGTGCTAAGGGGTCTTTGTATGCAGCATGTGTTAGGAGTGTAATGCTGTATGGTAGTGAGACCTTGACAGTGAAGGAGGAAGATATTCGCTGACTCAGACGTACAGAAATGACAGTGATTAGGTGGATGTGCAGTGCGTCCCTGTGTTCAAGGCCTGGAGGGGCTGGGTTTACGATGGAAGAGTTGAGAGGTAGGATGGGACTGGAGTGTATTGGTGTTGTGGTGAGGAGGGGGTAGATTGAGATGGTTTGGACATGTGGAGAGGATGGGGGATGATAATCGGGTGAGGAAGGTGAGAAATGTTAATTTTGTGGGTGGGGTTATGAGGGGTAGACCAAGAAAGACATGGGACGAGGTCATTAAGTGTGACCTCAGGGTTAAGGGACTGAACAGGGAGGCTTCAATGGATCGTGCAGCGTGGAGAGCCACCATTAGGTGACCAAGGCCAACACATGCAAGCATGTTGAGCCTTTAAAAACAAAAACGAATATATATATATATATATATTTGTGTGTGTGTGTGTGTAGCCTCTGTGGTACAGTGGTAAAGTGTGCGTTTTCATACACTGAAGAACGAGGGTTCGCGCCCTGCCAGGGTAATAAACTTTGGGAGCGTTTTTCAGGCCACGTGCTGCATTGGCAGACACAAGGGGTGCTGTGGTTGAACCAGTGTCACATACTGTAAAGTATGTTGCACCCAGTCGGCTTGCGCGGGCCGATTACACTTGGTTCACAGACTACACCAGCAGTTCCCAGCCTGGTGCTTGCGAGCACCACTGTGCTCTCTGATGGTCTGGCAGTGCTCTTTCACAGCGGTTAAAATCGTGCTCACGAGCACCAGCTCTTTGTAGGCCTAACTGCCGTATTCATAATCCCCTGTAAGACCATCATCATCATCATCCATTTCTTGTGGTACACACAGACACACACACACACACACATATATATATATATATATATATATATATATATATATATATATATACAGTATATATATATACCCAAACTATGAAATTAAAGTGGTGCTCTCAATATATATATATATATATATATATATATATATATATATATATATATATACCCAAACTATGAAACTATAGTGGTGCTCTCATAATTATCCAGAAAACATGTGGATGCTAATCAGCTTAAAAAGGTTGGGAACCCCAGGACTACACACACATCCAAAGCCACTCCAACACTACACTTACAAGCACTTCTCACTCTACATACAATCTCTGCTAGACAGCCTAAGCCACTTGGTAGAGATACATTGGCTGTATCATCCCCATTTTGGTCGGGATAGGCTGGTCCTGCAGCGGACACACGGACAGCTGATGAGATTATATATATAGATAGATAGCTCTCAGATATCAAATCGTGGTCGCACAGAATTTGATGAGACATAGTTATGAGGTAGGAATTGAGTCTTTTTGATCATTAGTGAGAGGTGCTCTCAAATCTAACTACACTTGGTATCAACTGAGCTGAAAAGGGTCAGAGATCTATCAGGCAGTAATAGTTACAATCCCAGGCTTATCTGAATTGATACCCAGTGGAATGTAGGCTGATGCTGCCCTCTTTCTGTAGTCCACCATCTTCCTGTTGGGTTTTGGTGACAGGTGATTGAGGGATGTTTATATAACCAGCCATCTCCACTCTCTGGTTAAATCAGTGCCACCACATGAAGGCATCACTCTCCAGCAGAGTAAAATTTACTCATATGAATAAAATATTGTTTTCACTTGATGGAAGTGGGTCATTCACAGCCTGAAAACTAAGTTGTGGTTGCATGAAGTTTGATGAGCCTTAGATGTGAGGTAGGAAAGAATCTCCTTGGTTACTAGCCATATTTATCCTCCAATCTGGGCCGTAAATTAAACAGAAAGAAGTTAGGTAGCTTTGGTTTGAGTAAAGGTGCTATGATATTCCTTACTAACATATCCATAATAGAAGTCAATAACAAGATTTTATGATGATTTTAGAGCATAGTATACAGTATAACTACTATACAGTATGTAGTCATCTGAGAGAGTAGTATATAACTATATACAGTATGTAGTCATCTGAGAGAAAGTTGAATAATGCAGACATGAAGTGGGGAAATGTCCTAGATCGTTCCTTGGCAGCTATTCTTCTGTTGGTTAATTTTGTATATCAAGTACGGTATATATCATCCTAGTGTTATTTGTCCTTTGTATGTTGATAATTAAACTATATTTATGACGTACTAGAGCATCAAAAGGTGTAAGATGGCCATTAAATCGTTTGTCATAGTAAGAAATGCAGGGGATAAAGAGATGGGGAAATGTCCATAACATGATGCTTCCACAGCCTCTCTTGTATACAAGTTTGTTTTATGTTGCTGATTCAGTTATGGGATCTGTTGTAATATAAAACATGTATGACATACAGTGGCATATAAAAGCATAATATGGCCAGTAAATTGCTAAGGAATATTGTAAATGTTGCTGAACAGCTTAAGGAAGAAGAAGAAGAATTGAGGTACCTCGTGGAGTCGTGGGCTTGTGTTCTAAGTCGAAGCAAATTTTGGATAAAAAATGCGTGATATTTGAACAACTTTCCAGTTTTATTTTATGCACGAGAATTCCCGGCAAAAACTGAGTGGGTAAGTATTGGAGTTAGTCTTGTGGTTCAATGAATATCGTAACAATGATGGGACACGAAGGCGTCCTGTGCTTCACCTAATTTTTACGGTTCTCTTAATTTTGTTGGTCTTCCATTTAGCGCTAATGTACATTTATTTTTCATTCCACAATAACCAGACATCATTAGAGATAACCTAGAGAGAGGTTGGGATGCTTTATTTTGTGGAGTTACATGGAGGTAGAGACATGAAAAACGAGTGTTGCCCCGGGTTTGGTTGAGGTAGTACCCAGATATTATTTGGCCATGTCAAGAGGATGGAGAATGAGAGACTGATTAGAGTGTATGTGAGTAAGATGGAAGGGGAGACTGAGGATGAGATGGAGAGATACCGTATGAGAAAAAGGGGTTGTCCATGTGGCAGAGGACAAGTGACAACTTGTGTTTATGTAAGGAGGTGATTTGTTTGTAGCTAACCCATACCCGGTACAGGATTGAGATATTTGGTTATATGTATAATTATTCTCATGCAAGTAAGAAGGAACCAAAGGCTGGGTGGGCAGGAGAAACTTCAAGAGAGTTCCCATGCATAAAATTTATATTTGTATTGTTTTTGTAAACTAATGTAATTATTGTGATAGCTTTAAAAAGTTATGGAAGTGTGTAACTTTGAAAATGTCAACTATAAAACTACCAGTTGTACACGCAGGCTGTGGTAAGCGACCACTCACCATACTGGATGTAGATTGATAGGGCTTCAGTCAGTCCATCACAAATCGTTTATCCATACTGACCTAACCTGTAGTATGATCAAACGCAACACAGTTCAACCTAATCAAACCTGATTCAGCCAGACTTGACGTAGCCTAACGTGAGCCATTTGGGGATGAATGAGTTTCGGATCAGAATTGCCCCATTGTTCTCTGTAGGATGCCAGTGCAGACATCAGCAGACCTAACTGTGCACTTGAGAAACATTATTTTAGTAGTACTGTGGGTGTTGTGAATGAATTACACAATCTTTAGTAACTCAAGTATTTCCGCTAAATCTGCGTGTTGTTCGTGAATAGCATTCATGAAAGGTTATCACTTTTATTAGTGGGAGTTCTGCTACAGTTTGTCTGATGGATCTAAATAGAAGTACTTTACGGTATAGTATAAAGTTATGAATGTCAAGACCTAGGCCTAGCCAAGCCATAACATCAGTAACTTCATAATAATAACTGAGATAAACATACAGTTTGGTTTAAACAGCAGACATACTGTACCGGGTACTGGTTCACTTCTTTCTCACCCAGGTTGTTTTCTATACAGCAAACTCAATTATCTGGCATAGGCCTAATTCAGCCAAGCCCTACACCAGATATTGTATAGTATCCCACAATTGTCTCAATATTCGGCGTCAAGCTGGATATTGCGTTATTGTCCGACAGCCCTTTATCCTAAAATGTTTCTCATGAGAAAAAACAGAAAATTCAACATAAATTACAATAAAGTGATGATAAATGCAGTACCAGTAATACAACGCTGGTTGGCAACCATTTACGAGCTAGTTGATACAGCTCGACACCAGATATTGCATAGAACTGCTGGTTATTTTCAGTTTTGGCACTGGATATTGTGACAGTGGATAGTTGAGAGTTTACTGTATATATTTTTCTAATTTTTTATGGTGGTAAATGATTGTTTAAAGCAGGTTTTGTTTTCCCTGTCATTTTCATTAACCCCTAGCAGGCGGGCGACGTTACGTAATGTCCATGTGTGAGGAGGCAGGCGACGTTACGTAACGTCCAGCCATTTCCAGTCCTAATTTATTGGTGAAACTGGGTGATAAGCCATCCTTGTCACCTTGTGTCCTACCCTCTACTCTCCCAAGCTTTGAAACAAGTAAAATAGAATATACATAATACAGTGCTCGTCAGAAGTATGGGGCGCCCTGCGTCCCTCCTGAGAAACAAACCTTTCAACATTGAAAAAACATATAAATAATTCATTTTATTTACCTTTAGTGCTTCGTAGGGTAGCCTTTACGTTTCTTCACGGACCTGAGACGTCTTGGAAGTGAAAGGGCGAGGCTCCTGAGGTGCTGGAGGGGTATTTTGTCCCAGGAGTCACAAATGGCGGCTTCCAGCTTAGGCAAAGAGCTCACGTCCTTCCCTTGGAGACTCTTCTTTACGAGGTACCAGAGGTTTTCAATCGGGTTGAGGTCTGGGCTATTTTCTGGCCAGTCTGTCATGAATGATACCTCGCAGTCACGAAGCCAATTGGTGACCGATTTGGCCTTGTGAGCAGGTGCACCGTCCTGCTGAAACACTCGTGCACCTGTTAGCTCGAAGGAGTCTGGTAAATGATCACACAGAAGCTCCAGGTAAACATCCTGATTCACTCTGAGGTTCTTGGGAAGTACAACAAGCTTCCTCAAACCCTTCCCTGAAAAACAACCCCATACCATGAGTAAATCAGGATGTTTAACTGTGCTTTCTACATACCGTGGGTCAAGTGGGTCACTACCTTTGCATGCTCCTCTGTTACAGGTAACACTAAACGTTGCCTCATCAGACCACAACACTGACAACCATTGCTCCTCACCCCAATTTAGATATTTATTAGCAAAGGCAAGCCTACGAATTCTCTGGCTGCTAGAGAGAAGAGGCTTTTTCACAGGCCTGTGACTTGTGTAACCAAGCTCATGCACCCTACGAGACACTGTTCTCACTGACACCTCACCAAACACTTCTGGGTTGCTCTCCTTAATTTTCCTTGCACTCACACAAGGATTAAACTCCACTGCACGTTTTAAAACATTAACAGACCTTGGGGAAGTTTTCCTAGGCCTACCAGACCTCGGTTTCTTTGTGGGAACTTCACCACTGTTTTCCTCCCGAAACCGCGCACACCAACGACGCAGTCGATCGTGCCACACCAACCAATTCACTAATTTCCTTTGTCTGGTGGCCTGCCTCCTTTAGAGCAATGATCTGGGATATGATTTCACTCGATAGTTCACGGGTAGGTGCCATAACGAAGTTTTGAAGGCCAAAACACTGCGGGACACTCGGTAAAAAATGGCGCAATTTGAGAGGGACACTCAACGGAGTTCCTCTCTCTCAGGCAGCCCGTGGGCGACTGAGGCGGGAACCAACCAGCGCATCAGAAGGCCTCAGGCTACCGTGACGTCATGCTCGGAGCTCAAACTTGTGGCTCAATTCTTACCCCCCAAAATGGGTGATTCTTTTTGGGCCATAAGTATTGCGCGCCCGGCGGACAACGCTGAATACTTCTGACGAGCACTGTATATAAGTTGTAGTGTTATAATTATTCAAGTAAAATAGTATATATGTATGCAAGTTTTGTTATAAGTGTTCAGGTAAAATAGAAAACACATACATAAGATTTTGAAGACAATGAATAGTGTACAGAATGCATAAATGATAAATATGGTGTTCAGTGGTGAAGAAAAAGCAGATGAGTGAATAGTTTGCTAGCCTCACCCCAAGCATGCCTGGTGATAAGCTGCAATGTTTTTTGTAAGTACACCTCTGCCCACTATTCGACAGGGAGGCATTCCGTAAATAGTGGTCGAACAACGAACCAATTTTTCCCATAAAATTGTCAAGAAATAAGGGGGTTACATTCCTGACCACCATCATCATTCAAGAAATATTCATTAAAGATGGAAAAAATACTGGTAAATAGTAACGAAAGTGACACAGGAATTTGAGCTGTTTAATTATAGACCTTTGTTCTCAAGGAAAATTATTTTAGTACAGTACTACATACATCTCAGATGATTGACGTTTGATTTTCGATCAGAAAAGTATTGGAGAACAAACGAAATACAGTATACCTATCTATCTATAGCCCGACGCCCTAATCCCGCAAAGGGTGGCCGCAGATAAAACGCCTCCAAGTCGCTCTGTCACCCACCATTTGACTACCCTCCCCCCAACTCACCCCCCCCTCCCTCATATACCTCTCAACTCCATCCCTCCACCTCATCCTCGGTCTACCTCTCCCTCTCCCTCCCTCCACCTCACCTACATACACCCTCTTAGTCAGTCTTTCATTCTCCATTCTCTTCACATGTCCAAACCACCTCAGTGTATTTCTCCTAATCTTCTCAACTACATCCACATCCACATCCACCCCACAACGTTCCTTCACTTCTTCATTCGTCAACCTGTCCCTCCACGTCACTCCACATGCTCCTCTCAAGTAACTCATTTCCAGTGCTCTCACTCTTGACTTGTTCCCCTCTTGCAAGGTCCATGTCTCGCTTCCATACGTCAGGGTAGGGGTCACAGTACTATCATGCAGTGACTTCTTAACTTCCATACCCACCTCCCTATTTCTCATCACTGCTTTCAGTGTACCAACAACCATCCTTCCCTGCTGTACTCTTTCACGCACTTCATCCCCCAAAGTTCCATCCTTACTCATCACACCACCCAAGTACTTGAATGCACTCACATTCTCCATATCCTCACCATCCAACCTCACTGCACACTCTGTGACTCCATTCCTCTCAAACACCATAACTTAACTTTTGTTTACATTAACTTTCAGATTCCTCCTCCTACACACTGTCCCAAATTCATTCACCACACCTTGCAACTCCCATTCATCTTCACTCAACAGTACTGTATCATCAGCAAACAGCAACACCGAAAGCTTCCAAATCTCACCCTCATTCATTAGAGCCACCCCCACATCCACTGCCATACCCTGCACCTCCTTTACAACCCCATCCATGTATATATTAAACAGCCATGGAGACATCACACAACCCTGTTTCAGTCCCACATTGAGATCAAAGAACTCGCTCAGCTCACCATCCACTCGCACCATAGCCCTAGCTCCCTCGTACATACTCTTCACAGCACTCAACAATTTCCCCTCCACTCCATATATTCTTAATACCTTCCACATACCTTGCCTATCTATTCTGTCATAAGCTTTCTCCAAGTCCATGAAGGCAGCATACACTTTCCTTCCCTTCTGTAGATACTTCTCCACTAAACATCTGAGAACAAATATCTGATCTACACACCCTTTTCCCTTCCTAAATCCCCCTTGTTCTTCTCCAACTAGCTCCTCTGTCATATGCCTAACCCTATCAATGAGTATTCTGCCATGTATTTTACCAGTCACACTAAGTAGGCAAATACCCCTATGGTTACCACATACTTCTCTCTCCCCTTTTCCTTTGTATAAAGGAACAATTATACCTGATTTCCAGTCCTCTGGAACCCTTCCCTCTTCCCAAGCCAATCTACACAACTTCCATATCCACTCCACAACAATCTCACCCCCATACCTAAGCATTTCACCACACACTCCATCAATTCCTGGGGCCTTTCCCAACTTAATATTCTTCATCGCTTCCACTACTTCCGCCCTACTGATCTCTTCCTCCCTCCTCTCATCTCTTCTTCTCCCAGCCATTCCCCAACCACTTATACTCACACTGCTCTCACTCTCCACATTCAACAAATCCTCAACGTGCGCCTTCCATCTCCTCAGTTTCTCTCTTTTCTCCACCAACAATCTATTATTCCTATCTTTCACTCCCCTACTATTTCCCCTTCACACTGCCTTACTTTCTTTACCTCCTTCCAAAACAATTTCTTACTCTCCCTCCATTTCACACTCAGATTCCTCCCAAACTCTTCATCCACTTTCTTTTTACTCTTCTTCACCAGTCTCTTAACCTCCCTTCTCCTGCTCACATATACCTCTCTCTTCTCTCTCTCATCTTCTCCCCTACCTCTACCTGCTAACCATTCACTATATGCCTTCTTCTTTTGTTCCACAGCTCGTTTCACCTCATCATTCCACCATGCTGTCCCTTGCACACCCTTGCATCTCCTCCTTACTCCACAAACCGTCTCACACGCTGCGCTTATCTCTTCCGTGAATATCTTACATACATCTTCCACCCTTTCCATCTGCTCTAGCTCATACCTTCCCAATCTTTCTTCCACTATGCTCTTATACTCTGTCATTTTCTCACTATCTTGCAATTTCTCCACTCTTCTCACAGGAGTTGCTTCCTCCTGTCTTCCCCTTCGTCTCCTCAACCACTTTCTTTGCAGCTCTACCTTGGCCATCACTAAGTGATGGTCTGAGACGCCATTCCCCCATCCTCTCCACACTCTTGCATCCAACACTTGTCTTCTCATTCGCTCATCCACACACACGTAGTCTATCATTGCCTTTCGTTCAACAAGTTCACCATCCATCCTCCTCATTACTCTCCATGGATACCGGTGGATCATCTTATGCCGAAAGTAGGTGTTGGCTATTGCCAACCCCCTACAAGCACAGATGTCCACCAAAGCACTTCCATTCCCATCTACGTCAGCTGGCACACCCCACTGACCAACCACTCCATCCACTCGTACATTCCCAACTTTGCCATTCATGTCTCCAATCAACAGCACTCTCTCGCTCCTCTCAAACTTGTCCATACACGCTTCTACACTTGCCCAAAACTCATCTTTCACTCTTGCCACTCGATCCTCTGTTGGGGCATACAATCGCCCACGCTTGTATACCTACTTTCATCCTCACCCATACAATCCTTGCACCCACTGTTCCATACTCTCTTATATTCTCCTTCCACTTCTTGCTTATCATCAGACATACTCCCTCTCTTGCCCTCTCATTTTCATTGACTCCCGCACATATACCTAAACCATATTCCCATTCTCTCACCCTTTCACCTTTCCATTTAGTTTCAGTCAATCCACATGTATCCACTTTTGCATCCTCAAGCACCTGAACAATCTCTCTCTCTTTCACTTCATCATTCACTCCTCTCACAGTATACCTACTTAGAGATATTAAAGAAAGCCACCTGAACACCTTCAATAGAGTGTTTATTGCCAATCACACCTACCGGACATGACGTTACCACACCAAAGAAGCTCATATATACTGTATTCAGTTTAAAACCATAAGTAGCAGTGGAAGCCTAACTGGAACCCCCCAATGATTATAACCTACCTAACCTAGAGCAAACTAAGAAGTGCATTACGTAAAACTGGCACCAGAACAGTATCATGCTCTAAGAGCGTTTGTTAATCATTGGTGCAATTGTCAGCTGACCATGCGATAGTGAAACACTCACTTAGGTTGGTGAGCACATGACTACGCTTGACATAGGTAATAGTAGGGGTCTTGGGTGGAGCCATGGTGGTACTGTAGTATTCCACAAGGCCAAATAGAAATGCAGACAGATGAAGAGGCAACCGATCAGCAGGGCTGAGCACAGGTCGCAGAGGCAATTCAGCTGGTCTGTCTGGTGGTGTACGGTTTGTATTGTCGAAATGGCAGGGATAACCATGTTGAACAACGAAAAGGAGCATAGATCAAAAAACGTTGAACAATGAATTGTCAAATAACGATCGATCGAAAAACAGGGGCTTGGTGTAATCTCCATTATGACCAGGAAACAGCTCACGTCAGGGAAACAAAAAGGGAAACAGAATCACCACAGAAGTCATTTACCACTTCAGAAGCATTTTTAAAAATATGGAATACAAACTGTAACATTAAGAGCAAATTGGTAAGGTCTTTTTGCTGCTTAAGCTAAATCAGATATTCACCATAACTTATTTTTCCCTATTCTCAAGGTTAGGAGTGAAGCATTGGTAAATTTTCAAATTACACCTAACAGACATTGAAATTGTGCCCAGTAGTGGATTTAAAGCAGTTCTGCTTGATGGCATCTGTTGCAAGTGCATTTACATACAGGGTACTTGTATATAAGGAGTTGAGGGAGATTATTAACCCCTATGTCCATCTGTTATTCATTATATGTAAAAATGATCTAGCCCAGCGTAACCTAACTTAATTTTAACAGATGCAATAATGGAAAGAACTAAAGCATGACAACCCTCCCTTGACACACACTCACACATCTTTAAGTACTGTACTGTACTGTATTAGAAAGTGCAGATGCGATGGATTAATTCATTTTCATTGGTTGGGTGTAATTCCAAAATAATACAGTTATAAAGTAATGGATGACACCTAAATCTTACTAAATGATAGTATACTGGCAGGTCCTGTTATTCAAGCGGGACATGTTAATGGAGGACTCCTCGGACAGTGGAAACTTGTATAATGGAGTGAAAAAAAAAGGAGCGCGAAAATTTGTATAATGAAGTACATAAGTCATGAGGAAAGTAGGATTAGGTTAGCTGATCCTGCATGTGTCACCAAATTTGGGTCTGAATTGCCCATTCTTGTATCATCAGTTTCTTGCACGTTGTGCTGTGTAACAGATGCTCATACACTGGGGCCCGCCTGCATTATAACATTGACATTCTCTTTCTCTCCAGGGTTAGGATGAAGCATGTGGCTTTTGGCTGCCAAGCTTGATTCAGATCATTCCAGAATTTTGTCATTTCACAGTTAATTGATTTTTATTTTATGATTTTCATTCAGATTGACCCAGAGTTTTGCCCTTCCATAGATGATTCACATAACTCAGTATGGAAACAGTTATACAGCTCTGCATGCTTTCCATAGCACTTCCTTGTGACTAGCATTATATTCTGATGTTAATTTTTGTTACAAGTCAGCTAGAAAGGGGGATTAATGTCAGTTTTAGGTGTCATTAGGGCAGTCGTTAACCCGCCGCATCCTGGTTATGTTTGGATACGTTGCAGCATTTTGTCACGCCCAGTCCCGACAGTATACCCACACATTTTGCAATTGCGAAGTCCGTCATTTGCACATTTTTCAAGTTTCATTCATGATTTTTGGTAGGCATATGCGGGAGATCTTCCTCTACCCGTCGTCAGGCGGTGACACTGCCTTACGCTGTGTGCCCCCCCCCCCATGCCATTGTCTCAACAATTCACCTGTTAGCAGTGACCTGGCCAGTAAAGACATGTCACGCCACGTTACGAAATTCAAGGCGAGAGTGATTCCCCAATCGATGATGATGTGGAGGACAAAGATTACGTGGCACCAGAGGAAGAATCAAGCAGAAGTGATGTGGAAGTAACATTGCCAAGGAAGGTGCGGTATGTCGATGTGTTCAGTGAGTGAAACAACGTTTATATTCCCTGTACAGTAAAACCCCGATATAATGGACTTCAATAGACCGGAATTCGCATTTATCAGACTCATGGAGCTACCGGACTAAATTCCTATATATTGGAAATTGTCCGAGAAAGACAGAAGCAGTCCGGACTGCCAGACCACTTCAGCTATGTTCACTGTGATCAGGTAAATAAAGGACATGTTTATCAGTGTATAATATAGTATTATTATATATATATTATACCATTTGCTTAATGTAGTGAAGTTATAACACAGTACAGTACCGCAATGGCAGTCAAAACAGTTTAAAAACTGTTCATGCAATCTGGACTAATGTCTGATATATTGGAAAAAGTCCGGATTAGAAGGGGGAATTCCGATGTCGCTTTTATTGGAATTTCGTATTTTTCGGAATGTTTTCGGCCCCAATTAGACACTTCACCAGATCCTTTCAGAAATCAGCCTCTAGGTTCACTTCTGTCGCCCAGCTCTGATGCGGGGTAGGCACTGAAAAAGTAGCCAGTGCATAGTTTCTTTTTAATTTTGACACAAAGTAAAACACCTCAAAACATATTTTACTCATCAGATTACTCAGATGGCATGATATGCTACAAAGAAAATACAATGTGGGAGCCCTCTGATTAAATATAATGTATTACAAGTGTCATTTTGTAAACTCAGCTTTTGTCAGTTTACTCATCTATTTAAGCATAACATAGAGACAAAACCTATGCAATTTTACTAGAACCATCCGTAAAGCAAGATAACAGTGATTAAAATATTTGTCATTCATTACTATTCACAAAAGAAAATAGATATGTAGCCGCATATTTAGCAGCACCTTTCAATATGCTGCCTTGCCTGACGTATGACTTTTCCTAACAATATGGACCTGTTGGACGTCTTGATCATCGTAGTAGCCAAAGTCTAACACAAAAAAATTCTTTTAAATGTTTCCCTGGCTCCATTGCACAGTTTGGTAAGTTTACACTTCAGCTCTTCGTACTCTGCTATGGTTATCACGTCGCATCGCACTGCCGTTTGTTTGGATTAATATGGCTGATTCACCAACTAAGCAATCTTTCAGTGCATTATTTTCAGTGGAACAGCTTACTCCTTTAAAGCATGCTAAAACACACACATCAGAAGTCCTGAAGGTAATCTCCTTTTATTAACTGCACACAATTTGTTCAAATATATGTAAATAAACAGCACACTATTTTAGTCCCCATGCTAAGTTTCTCTAAAAGCCTGGTTATTCTTTTTTTACAGGTATATATATATATATATATATATATATATATATATATATATATATATGTGTGTGTGTGTGTGTGTGCTTGATTGAATAGGAAAAAATATTCCTATAAATATCAATATTATTATAAACTTAGTATTAGGTACAGTTTCACAGGTCTTTAAAACCCGGCAAAACTATTTAATCGAGGCTGGGCGACGCTAGACCACCAATTGGCAGACCTCTGAAACAGGGTTTGGTGAAGCCTCTAATTAGTCCCTTTTAGTGAGGTCTTACTGTATTATTGTGTGAAAACCAGTATATTCTGGTAGTACATATAAATTCGTACCAAATGAACAAATATCTACTTATTCTACGTGGTTTGCAATAGTTAGCGCTACCATAGAACACACGACAGCCACAGCACGGCTCCAGAGAACACAGTACCAGGTGTTTAAAGGGCCACCTGTTTAGACCACTTCTGAGCTCAGGTGAGCACTTTTTTATGAACTACCATTGTTTATCACTAAAAGCGGAGTTTGGAGCAAAAAAAAAAAAAAAAAAAAAAAAAAAAATCCAAAATCGGTCGGGATTTGGGGAGGTCATCGATGAAAAATCGGTCATGATGCGGCAGGTTAAAGTAGGAATCGGGCACATCCATGACTTTTATTAGTTTTTTGTATATTGTACCTCTTCCATGCTGTATTTTTTTGTAGGTATATAAAAAACAGCTTTACATGCCATTCTTTTTAAATGGGTTGATATTTTCTTCATTGTCTAGCTTATTTTTCCGTAGCGCAGAGGTGGTGAAGTGGGCAGTGAGAAAGCTTGGCTTGGAGGAGTGGCTGGTTAGGGTGGTTATGGCTATGTGTGTGGGTGCTCACACCAAGGTAAGAGTGAATGGAGATTTGCATGATGAGTTTTCTGTGAATGTTGGTGTGCATCAGTGGTCAGTTTTGAGTCCCACGTTGTTTATCATGGTACTTGAAGCCCTTTCACATGACTTAAGAAACGGACTCTCGTAGGAGATGTATGCTGATGATTTGGTGTTGATTGCAGAGAACAAAAGGGAGGCAGAGGAAAGATTTAGGAAGTGGAGAGATGGTATGGGGCACAAGGGCTTAACCCGCCGCATCCGGGCAGATTTTTCACCACTTACTCCCCCCAGTCCCGGCAGGTTTTTTTTTTTTTTTTTTTTTTTTTTTTTTTTTTTAAAGGCTAGAACCTCCGCTTTTTATGAAACATTGAAAATTCAGACAGAAAGTACTAAAAATACCAAATACAGGTAACAGTACCCCCACCTTGGAACCGTGTTCTCTCAGGCCAGGCGCCAGAGAAGACGTTTTCTTGGGATGGGTAACTAGTCCAAATCACTCATTATATGTAAATATTTATTTGGTACAAATTTATATGTAGTACAAGAGTATATTGGTTTCCACACAGTAATATAGGCGATATAAGCGTTGTTCACTCACCAAAAACATCAACATATGGCACATTCCTTTATGACATTACCGCCTCTTCACTTTTGCCTTGAATTTCGTCATTGGAAAGACTGTGGTGTGACCTGTCTATACTGGCCAGGTCACTGCTAACAGATGAGTTGCCAAGAAAATGGCATGTAGGGGGGAGAGGGGGCAGGTGGAGCCAGGCATTATCCCCACCTGGCATTGGGTAGAGTAAGGTCTCTCACTTATGCCTACCAAAAATACCCCGTGAAACTTTAAAAATGTGCAAATGACGGACCTAGCAATTGCAAAACGTATGGATGCATTGTCGGGTGTCACCGTGACAAAACGTGGCAACGTATCCATACGTCGTCGGGATGCCTTGGGTTAAGGGCAAATGCAGATAAAAAAAAAGTGATGATATCTAGGATTGGTGGTGGTACTGTCAAAGACGAGGGAGAGTGGCCATGTGCGGTGTGCCACAAGGGCATGGGAAGTACTGTAATTCCATCTTGTGCAGTGTTTGTGATAAATGGGTGCACAAGAGATGTAGTGGTTTCAGAGGTAGACTGCAAGATAATGCTGATTTAATGTGTGTAGTGTGTCGGGGAGAGCAGGTGGAGATTGTCAGGCGTGAAAGGATTGAACTTGCTGGTGAGTCTCTTGAGTGTGTGGAAGAGTTTTGTTGTTTGGGAGACATGTTCTGTGCTGGAGGTGGGGCTGGAGCTAGCTCTGTGGCTAGGGTAAGAAGTGGCTGGAAGAAGCTCAGGGAGCTGTTGCCTCTCCTGACATTGAGAGGACTCTTCTTATGTGCTACGTGGTCTTTGTATGCAGCATGTGTTAGGAATGTAATGCTGTATGGTAGTGAGACTTGGGCAGTAAAGAAGGAGGATATTCGCAGGCTCAGATGTACAGAAATGACAATGATTAGGTGGATGTGCAGTGCATCCCTGCGTGCAAGGCCTAGGGGGGCTGGGTTTACAATGGAAGAAGTGAGAGGTAGGATGGGATTGGAGTGTATTGGTGTTGTGATGAGGAGAGGTAGCTTAGGTGATTTGGGCATGTGGAGAGAATGGGGGATGATAACTAGCTGCAGAAGGTGAGAAGTGTTAATATTAGGGGTTGGGTTGTGAGGGGTAGACCGAGAAAGACGTGGGACGAGGTCATTAAGTGTGACCTCGGTTAAGGGACTGAACAGGGAGGCTGCAGTAGATCGTGCAGCATGGAGAGCCGCCATTAGGTGACCAAGGCTGATGCATGCAAGCATGTTGGAGCCTTCAAAAACGAAAACGAATGCAGTGACATTAAGATAGCACTGCATCTCATTGTGCTTTCTATGGAACTTCTTTGTAACCATTATCATATTCTGATGTAAATCTGTTGAGCTGTAAGTATAAGATAGTACTAAGTTCAGTGTGCTTTCTGTGGAACTTCTTTGTGACCAGCATCATATTTTGATGTTAATATGTTGCTACAGCTCAGCAACAGTAAGATAATGGCTCAGCGTGTTTTCCATAGAGCTGCTTCATGACTAGCTTCATATTCTAGTGTTAATAAATTGCTACAGCTCAACATCAAGATGGGGAGATGAAAGTTTAATGCTTAGTTAAAGGGACAGTATAGTTTTACCATGATTGTTTTATATTTCCCCTCTCGGTAAAGGGAACAGTATAGTTGTACCGTGAGCATTTTGTATTTCCACTCACAGTAATGGGAACAGTCTAGTTTCACCATAATTGTTGTGTATTTCCACTTTCAATATGTCTGATTTGGAGCTTAAGGATTTACCTATTTTTCCAATGTTATCAAATCATACCTCCACATTCCCCTACCTATCCTTACCCACACTATAAGGGGTGGTCCATAAATAGCGGCCCTTTTGAAACTCATCAGGTCTTACAGTTTGCAGGGATGGCTCATTATGTTAATGTGGTTGTGGGTGTAGGATATAGATAAGTGATAACAGGAAAAGACATAAATAGTGTTGCCTGGACCATCCTGTGTCCTAGATATTAAAAAGGAGTAAAATCTCAGTACCGGATGATTATTCAACAAATATGACACTGTTTCAGAAGCACAAGGGTCAGCACCAGGGCAATGTCAGCTTGGTGCAGTTCATTTTATGTCAGGCAAAAAAGATTGACGCGGCAGTATGATGACATCACCGTTGAATTGGAGAACTGGTATCAGGTGAAAGGAAGTAGGCGTAATGGCATGGTTAGTTTTATTTACCGGTATATTTATTTATTTTATAATTATTTTTTTTTTTTGGGGGGGGGGGGATTCTCATCTAACAAGAGATCCATATAAACCCTTTTCAGCTTGGTTGACGGCCAAGCATAGATTGGAGAATGGATTTGACAAGTAAGCCAGGAGACTCATTGCCGTCTCTTAACTAAGACTCACAGAATTTTATGCAGCCAGTTTATGGGAGTAGCCCAGTTTGTATCATTTTGTCACGTATCAGAGCCCCAACATGCTTGCATGCTTCGGCCGTGGTCACCCAGTGGCGGCTTTCCCCACTACTTCATCTCTGGCGGCCTCCCTATTCAGTCCTTTATCCAAGAAGTCATGATCTGTGACCTTGTCCCAGGCTTTCAGGCTTCCTACCCCTGACGTTCACACTTCTCACTTTAACCCGTGGATTGCGAGCCACGGCTTAGGCCCCCAGTGGCCGTGAATCACCGTGCACTACTCAAACTTGCGCATGATGCTACACAAAAGCAGATTTTTTTTTTTTTTTTTTTTTTTTTTTTTTTTTTTTTTTTTAAGATGATGCTGTGAATGGTTTATCTTCAAGGTTATAATATACAATTTTTTTTTTTTTTTCTTCACTACTCCACCCCTATGCAAACTTACGCATGCTGCTATGCAAAGAGAGAGAGAGATTTTTTTGTTTTTTTTTCTTACCAGATGATGCCCTGGATGTTTATCTTCAAGTTTATAATAATTTCCCCCCCCCCTCCACACCACGGGTTTTTTTCTTTTTTTTTTTGCACACCACAGGGTGGTATAACAGAAGGTAATTGCATGCAGTCCATGGGTTAAGTAGGTTAAGTAAGTGTTTGGGTATGTTGTTAATGCTTGGTGATCCTATAGTTCATACACCTTCACATGGCAGGTATTTTCATCATTTTCCAGTTTATTCGTGTAGGTCATTGTGTGGCAGAATGAGATACGGTAAAAGCTAGACTAACTGTCATCCGATGCATCGGCACATCCGTATAACCGGAACGGAAAATCGATCCAGCATGGGGTCGAAAATATTCCAGATATCAAAAAGATTCCTCTGTCTGAATCCTCATCTCATGATCCTGATGATCCCCCAATAGTTCTTGATTAGTTCTGTACAGTACAGTATAAAGTAGTGTATGCAGCTAAGTTTTCAAAATTATGTTGGCCCGTAATTTAACCCTTTCGTACACGGGGGCCCGGTGAAGAATTCAACCACTCACACTCTTTCGACGCAGGATTCGTCAAAGTGAAATCCAAATGCTCGCACTCTTTTGACTCAGGATTCGTCCAAGTGAAATCAACCACTCACACTCTTTCGACGTAGGTTGAGTCCAACGATGTAATTTGCTGTATTTTTTTCACAACAGTTTGTTGTTTGATCTTCCTAATGAATGAAAAAAATCTATTAAAAAAAAAAAAAAAAAGGGAATCACCATATTGTATCATTCACCTATTTATTAATGCTTATTTGCTTACAGACGTATAAACATTTTGGCAATGATTATAGAATATTGTAGAACATTTATCTGCGATCCATTTTGTAAAAAAATGACACTTCTAGCTATGCTTGAAAATTTTTTATGGCATACGGAATAACAATAGTTGTTCATCAACTCATGGCCGCTCTGAGTGAACTGTTTCCTATCATTTCATTCTCGCCCGCCCAGACCTGACGCTTCCCACAATCCTCACTCAGTGATTGTGCGGCATCGAAAAATGATTACAATCGTTTCATTCCCCTGTCCTAATTTTTATCTGTATTGTTATGAAACTGATACATGTTACAGATGGGGTGTTGCCAGGTGATAATTAGCCCATTCCAGATGTATGGCAGTATCAATTACCTTTTCTCTTTTATATATTATTTTGTATAAGAATAGGACATAGGGCACATTTCAATGGATAAAATGAGTGGAAAATTCCGTCCAGGATTTGTGTAGCACAGCGCGGCTGGGTAGGCGGGAGGAGAGGGTAATTGAGGGGAGGTAAGGAGGGGAGTCAAGGACAGGGGAAAAATGGCTAAATTGTCAACATTGGATGGGATTACAGATTACATTAGCAACGCTGACTATAGCTGGACACTGGTAATACTGGTAGATGATACAAGCCACCACTTGAAAGCCCGGGCAATTCAAAATAACACAGAATCACAAAAGTGATGCCCCGCGGTATGATCCCTTGCGCCCGAGCATCACGCAAGTGACGCCTCTCGGTTGAGGGGTTAATGCATTAATGTTGCGATGAGAATGGGTAGATTGAGTTCGTTTGGGCATGTGGAAGAGATGGAGGATGGCAGCTGGGTGCAGAGGGTGAGAAGTGTGATTGTTGAGGGTAGGGTTACAAGAGGCACCCCCCCACCCCCCAAAAAAGGGGGGGGGGGCTCAGGATTAGGTCAGTGTGACCTCGGATAAGGGGCTGAATTGAGAGGCTGCCAGAGCAGCGTGGAGAGCAGCCATTAAGTGACCAAGGCTGATGCATTCAGCCTTTAAAATTAATTTAAACTAATTGAATTTTTTGATATAAGTATCTTGAATGTACATGGTGATGACTTCAGGTTGATGATGATGATATTATACAAACCAAGCCCTTACGCTTTCACCAGCACAGCGACAGTGATGGATATGGTGTAGTATGGTGGCCAAGATGATGCCTAGTGGTCCAGTGGGTGAAGGTGCTCCAAGCACAGCAGTGGTGCTGGATGTGGTGTAGTACGGTGGCCAAGAGGATGCCTGATGGTATATTATGTTAAGGTGCTTCAAAAAATCCACCAGCACAGAGATGGTGATCATAACATACTTGAACACACTAGGCCTTTTCCTTGGGGGAAGCAGCCTAGGTATATAGATAGATAGATTAGTGTTTCACCTTGACATGGCCCAGGTTTTTGACCATTTGCAGTTTGTTTGACATTGCTCACTTCAGGCAGTTTGAGAATTAAGAAGATAGTGAGAAAATGAAAGATTATGTTTGGGAGAATGCTGTGTAAATGAACCCCTAGGCAATGGTATGAATGGACACAAGTTGCTAAATAATTATTGGTGTGACAGATGCATATGCAAAGGAGTATATATTAAATTAAAAAGAGGAAACTAAGAGGCAGAGAATATTCAGAAGTACTGATTGTCTCAATCGGATACATTTATGTGAAGCTACAGAACGTGGTGAATGTTTTTGGTGTATCCGATAGAGCCAGGATTCCGGGAGCTTGAATGATGAGTAAATGGAAGCATGGCCTATTGGACTGGGCAAATTTGGTCTGTCTGGACATTGCTACTCCTCACCCTGCCCTCGGGTGGGAAAGGAGGTCCGGATGATGATGAGTATGGGACAAGATTCATGAAAACTATCAATGATTGCAATGATGTGTAGAACAGCCAGGGATGAAGAGGATTGGTTAGGTAAGGACTGTGAAAATAGGTATAGCTACAGTTTTTATAAATGGCTTACATGAGAACATCAAAGTATTACAGCAAACATCTTTTAATCCGACACCCGATGGTCCGGAAATCCTGATGGTTCAAACTTTTCAGTCCAGGGTAATGTTTAGCTTTTTTGGGTATGGGAAAAAAAAAAACCGTATAGAAAAATAGCCGAAAGCGGTGCTCCGAACTATCCAATTCTGCACCCAAAGCTTTGTCAACAACCCACACCGAAATTTTGGAGGTTCCGAATCCTCCTGACTGTATGTTTACCTAGCTGATTGTGCATGTTGTACATTCCATGCGTTGTCTACCGAATTAGCTTGATCTTTTTTTAGTGTTTCACTAGAATGGCTCCTACTACACTACCTACGGTACTACTGGTAAGAAGAGGAAGCATGTTACAATTACTATTGGTAATAATACAACAGCTGGAGAAGGGTACACTGGTGAAGGACTTAATGCAGGAGTTTAATGTAGGCTGGTCAACCATTTATGACTGGAAAAATAAATCCAAGGAACTGAGGGAATATGCCACGAGCAGACAGTCTATGAAGGGATGTGAGAAAAGGAAAACTCTTAAGAAACCAGCACTGGCACAGTTAAACACAGTTCTTTATAAGTGGTTTTGTGGAAAACGATGTGAGGGCAAACCTATCAATGGGTTAATGATTATTGAAAAGGGCAAACAATTCTGCAAGGAAATTGAAGATTGAATGAATGAACATTTTCTGGTATCTGTCTGATAGTCCGGAAAATCTGATAATCCGAACAGTCTGTGGGCTGCTGCAGTCCAGATTAAAGGACTTTTATTGTATATGCCACATAAATCCATCAGCTAAACCTGCATGAATATGGCCTAAGCTTTCTTCACTCTAATTCCCCCCCCCCCTCCAGATTGTGAGAGTTGGAGAGCGGATGACTTGATGCCATAGTGGAAGACAAGGGAGACATGGGGACAGTAGCTCATGGGTGTCACCTCGGAACGTCTGGCCATTTGGCACCCATTTTGCAGTGACAGTTGCCGGATTGGTGAGTCTGTGGAACAAATGTGGACTTGTTGGGTGGAACCAGGATTCCAGGGGCCAGAATGGTGAGTAAAGGGAATGTAACCCATTAAGTTGGACAAATTTTGGTTAGTATGTCTTAGGCTTTTTTCTGGCTGTGGACCCTACCTCACCCAACCCTGAGGTGGAAAGGAGGTCTGGATGATTAATGTTTTCAGTACTGAAGGTGTTGAGCAGATAAAAAGTTACATTAAATAAAAACTGATCATTGAAGTTCCATTGGTGTACGTGAACTAAATTTGAGTTTTTCCTGATATAATGTAACATGTATTTTTTTTCCCAGCATATTAACCCCTAAAACGCGGATCGTCGCTTTTGCGACGGTCGGCTCAAAGGACAAGACGGCGGGTCGTCGCGTTTGCGATTTGAGTTAATTTTGAATAACCGCGGGCAAGCAGGCTCAAGCCGGTATTGTCTCTCAGTCCCGCCACCCGTGAGCTACTTTTAGCACACTTGACCTTTGTACTACTGACCTCGGTTGTTGCCAAGTCTCATTTTTTTTACCCACGGACGCACCGATGCGCGGCCCTCCCTCGTCGTGCGATATGGCAACGCGCGGATGGCTGATACGTGTCAATCTGCGCCGTCATCTCGCAAGCACTTTTTGCTATTGGGAAACGCTTGTTTCCCCAGTTGTCACACTGTCATTTTTTCGCGCGGTTTGCCCCAGATTAGCGTCAGTCCACGCAAATCTGCCACGGTGACACCATGTCAGGCTCTAGCTCTTCTAGTTCCGTGCCTTCTAGCCCTCCAAAAAGGGTTTTGTTACCTCTACGCCCTTCAAAACTTTACAAGTGACTACCAAGGGGCTAAGTGACTCGGCCATAGCATTTGAACTGTTGAAAGCCTCTATGGACTACGGCAGTGACGTGGGTGTTTTGTCTAGCCTGGCTGAATCAGAGACACAATCGAGTGCTGATTCAGCCCCGGAAGTGATGATTTCTGTGCCCGAGGAAACTGTGACTGTGCCCAGCACCTCTACAGGGAAGGCCCCGGTGAAAATGGGGCTCGAATATGGAAAGGGAGAGAAAAGGAAGAGGAGCGGAGACAGCAGTGCACCGGCATTGTCCACTACGCCACGCCACACCACCGCAAGCCCGCCACGTTCTCCCAGCCCTCTTCTCTCGTCCTCCTCGTCTGCTGTCCTGTCTCCTGAGTCATCGGAGTCTCCATCACCACCGAGAAAGGGAAGTAGACGAGCAATGTTAGGTATGAGAGGTTATCGTAGGCCTAGTGTTCGTGTGAGTAAAGTTAAGTCCCCTAGGCTAACTCCCACTAGGCAACTCAGGAGTCACGCCACCGCGGGTGACCTTGACCCAAGCGATAATCTCCCTCCAACCACCACCACCACCACCACAACACCAACACGGCCTGGGATAACCTCTCCCTTACCTACTATTGCCCAGCCTGCCTCACCCACTCCCACACGACCTGCCTCACCCCCGCCGCCCCAAGCACCTCCCAGCCTAGGCAGGGAACTTTAGATGCTTTTGTGTGGTCAGAGGGATCAGATTTTGTGCCTGAAGATCTGCCCTTTGACGAAAGTGAGTGTGGACTTCAGGCTGACTTCCCTGTGGACGACGATGGTGAATGTGTTGACTACCTGTTGGCCTTCCTTGACGACGAGGTTATGGAGCACATCTGTACCGAGACCAACAGGTACGAGGGGCAATGTGCGCCAATTCGCGAAGAAGGTGGTGAGGCTGCGACGCCATCCACGTCGCGGATGGCATCATGGGTGCCTTTGACGATCCGCGAGCTTTTGTATTTATTGCCTTGATGTTGCTTATGCCGCACAACTGGAAGCATAAGTTGGAAGAGTACTGGGGTTCCGACGAGCTGTGCCCAACACCAATATTCAATAAATACATGAGCCGCGATCGTTTTAGGCAGCTGATGACTTATCTTCACTTCGCGAATAATGATGAGCCTTCCCAAACTGACCCATTATGGAAAGTGAGGGGAATCCTGAACATGATCAAAGATAAGTTTACGAGGTTCTTGCGCCCTTTCAAGAAAGTCGTGATTGACGAGTCTTTGGTATTGTTCAGGGGCCGTCTTCGGTTCGTCCAGTACATTCCAAGCAAACGCCACCGCTTTGGAATCAAGTTTTTCGTGCTGTGCGACTGCAAGACGGGGTTCATCCTTGACTTCGTCATCTACACCGCCAGCAATGTCGACTTGGATAAGACTGACCCCCTTGGATTCTCTGGTTCTGTGGTGAAAGTGCTTTTGGAAAAGTACTTTGGCGAGAATCATGTCCTGTATACGGACAATTATTATACAGCTCCAAAACTCGCCAAGTACCTTTCTGAACACGGCGTCGGCTCCTGTGGCACTGTCAGAAGTAACAGGGCACATTACCCTGCCTTCCCAGAGGCTGAAAAGTCAAAGCGGGGAGACGTGCACCTGAAGAAATCTGACAAGATGCTTGCGATCAGGTGGCATGATAAGAGAGTCGTGAACATGCTCACCACAGTACACAAGGGTGAAATGCTGGCAACAGGGAAGGTCGACAGAAGGACTGGCGAGCCTGTGATGAAGCCTGATGCTGTAATTGACTATAACGTCAATATGCGGCTGGTGGACAAGTCGGATATGATGATTGGAGAGATTGACTGTCTGAGGAAAAATCGTCGTTGGTACAGGAAGGTGTTCTTGCACTTGATTGACATGTGCATGTTGAACGCCTTCATCCTGTATAAAATCAAGAACAGGAAGCCAGCCAACTACTCTCTCAGAAGATTCTCCAAGACTTGTGTCTACCAGCTGCTTCAGCGTTATGGCCAGGTGCTTTCAACAGGTCCCAAACGCCACCCTCACACACCTCCAGACCGCCTACAGTGTATGGCCTACCTTCAGCGACACCGCCTGGAGCCACTGCCAGCCACTGCAAAGAGGGGGAAAGCACTGAGGAGGTGTCATGTGTGCAGCCACACTACCAGGCAGGAAAGAACTTTTAGGCGCACCTCCTTGCAGTGCAAAGAGTGCAAAGTTCCCCTCTGTGCTTACCCGTGTTTTTTCGACTACCACAGCCTAAGTAGATTTTGAAAATAAGGGTAAAAATATTGGGAAAAATACTGAGAGTGACAGTGATAATATTGTTTAGTTTTCTTTTACGTGCTGACAGTGACAGCCTGATGAGTGTAAATTAGTGTATGTACTTGTAAAAGCACTGACAGTTACAGTGTTTTTTGTTGTAAATAATTGTACATAGTAATCATATAAGTATTGCGAGTGACAGTCACTCCAGTGTAAAAAGATAAAAGCATATTTTCCTATTCTATGTTCTGAAAGTAAAAGTTTTTTGTGTATAAAATATTATTTTTATAACACTGGACAGTGACACTGATGAATAAGGCAAAAAAAAAAAAGATACAGTGAAAGTGAGCGATAGAAATGAAGTGCGAGTGGCCGACAGGAGCGAGAATAAAGTGCGTGCCGTAAGGCTGAATAAACTCGCGCCGCGGTGGTCTTCCTCATTCCCAGTCCACAATACTGGCAGTGACATTGATTTTTATTACCGTAATAGTGACAGGCAAACGTTTGCGAAGTCCTATGATGGAAATTAAAGGAGTATACGTGTTTTTTGCCGAGAAAAGGCAAATGTGACAATATTGACGGGAAGATCGCCACCGCGCTGCATGTCGGCCGTGCGCTCTGTCCATTTTAGCCTTATTTTCAGTTCTTATTTACAAATACGGATTCCAAACAACCTGTACGTTGTTGTATAAAGTGTACTGTGACAGACTGAGGCTGTGGTAGAAAGAAAACCGGGTTTCTGGAGGTGTGAGAGTGAAGACTTTGTTACCCAACTTTGCAAGTCTTCACAAGTCCTTGAGTAGTCAACGAAGGCTCAACATGTGGCTCAGGAGATAGCTGAATGTAAGTAATATATGCCTTAAAAATTTTAATGCTCTAGGGTTAATCTATGATTTTTGGCTAATATTTTTCCACAGGTACTCAGACCCCGCTACAACCCCGCCACAGGGGGGGGATCGCGCGTACACAGCCGCGTTTTAGGGGTTAAAGTCCCAGTGATAATGATGAAGTTCCTTTGCCACTCTCGCTTGGTTTACAGTATCATTTCTGTGTAAAATTTGTAATCATTTCCACTCACGTGTATTATTATTATTATTATTATTAGTTGTGGTAGGTGGTGGCGGCCATCATCCATTCACTTGATGTAGTGCTGCCTACTTCCCTAGCGTTTATCATTCTTTTTCTGTGCCTGCTCTCCTCTCTTCCTATTTTTCCTATCTTTCCTGTCACTTCTTATTCCTTTTCTTTCCTTTACAGGTGGCTTTACATTGAGTGACAAGCCAAATGGTTTCCTGTGAGCCAAGAAACCATTTATAGTGCTGGGTGGTAACCATATAACCAAACCATACGTGCTTCCTACGTGTCAACAAGTGGGTTGTTGGAGGGTTGGTGCCCCTCCCTGTAAAACAACTAACTGTCAAATGGCCACCCTTTGTGGGATTATGGTGTCTGGCAATAGATAGATAGATTATTATTATTTACTACTGCTGGTATTGCAACAACAGTATGACAGTATTATTATGTTGCTCTAGTCTCAGCTTATATGGCAGTTAACCAAAATGCAAGCCCCCAGCATGGCATAAAATTTATATATATATATATATATATATATATATATTGTAAACGGTGTAAATCCTCCAAAATGGTGAAAGCAAAGGGGAGTCTTGCAGTTTAGCGTCCCAAGCTCCGGGTGTCACACTGCATGATATGGTAGTACTGGCAACAATTACGGCATACTATAAGGAGTGCTTCAAATGAATACTGGGTTTTCTTTAAATTCTCCTGGTTGTGTTACAGATAACCGTAAACCAGTGTTCTGGGGCAACAAACTAGGGGGAGGGGACCATGATAACCAGGACACTTAACACATCCAGAGCAATTCACAGAGAGGACAGTTATGAAAAAGGGACACACACACTACATAATTGCTGCTGACCCACATTTTAAACGTTGAAAAAATTCACCGACAATTGAGGTGGCTAATCTCACGTTTTATCTGGCTCACAAAACAAACTTTTCCTCTGAGAAGAAACCGATCGTTAATCTGGAAGATAGTCGCTGAACAAAACTTCTGCAGCTTGGATCCTGATCACTTCATCATGTTCATAATGCATTCAAAAAATTACTTACAAAAGTTGGGCATGGACATTGACCAGTTTGCCTGTGACATTCATTCGTTCTTTAAATTGTCTAGTGCCAGACAGGAAGTTTACATACTCTTTGATGAAGCCCCTCATTGTACAGCTTGGGATGTGCTATGCCATGTGACCTCAAGATGGTTAACTCACAAGCCAGTTGTACTTCCCATCGTGGATTAGTGGAAGATTCTACAGGAATACCTCATTTCTTGCTAAAGCAAAAGTACTTCAAGAGGGAGATTTAATCAGGTGCAAGGTACAAAGAATTTCAGATATACTGAAGCAGACCTTTCCACAACTTACTTCGCGTGTGTTGCCTTCATTGCCCGGGATTTTGAGAGCGTCCTTTTGAAATTTCAGAAGAAGGAGCCCATGATCCATTTATTATATGATTGCATGAGCCAACTGCTGAGTCAGTTGTTGCCAAAATTTGTCCCAGAGAAGGTCCTTATGCACTCCCCAGGGTCACCCCAACAAAAGTTGAAATCAGTAGCCACTCTGGCTTTCCTAGATTGTACCAAACCTGAAAATCACATGAGCTTAAAGGCTGTAGACATTGGGACACGTGCCAAGGCTATTTTAATTCAACAATGAAACGAAACGAAGTCAGCAATGAGGAAAGGTGACACAGCTTCAGAGAGAATTGTTTGAAGGGTTAACTGCTGTATCTTACGTACAGAAAATTATTTCATTTGATGGGCATGTCCTGAAGGAAGCCTATGTCCTACGCATAGAAAAGAGACTTAACCCTTCCTTATTGGCAAGCGTCAAAACTAATGCTCAACGTTGCAGAGGTTCTTAATATCCCTGGGCCAGAGAACGTTTTACCAACCATGTTCCAGACAGATCCATCCACAACACCAGAAGACCTGTGTGATTTGGTGAGACAGCAGTGGAAGTTCAGTCAGACAACACATTCCACAGCAAATGTACATTAAAACAGTTGCTCCCCAAACTTCTATTAGGGTACAAGATTTCTTCTTGGGTACAGGACTCTTACTGGCATCATGTACATGAAAAGTTTGGTTTTGGACTCCAGGTAGAGAACCCATCTGAACACCAAATCAGGAGGATTGATCAATACTGGGCTGACATTGGTGAGATGAAAGATGAGCAGAGGATAAAGAAATCCCCACAACTGTTTGTGCTTGCCCAATGTGTGTGTAGTCATGGAAATGCTACCCCTGAAAGTGGGTTTTCCATTTACAAGTCTATTCTTGCAGTCCATGGTCAGAGCCTTGGAGAAGAAATGCTTATTGCCATGCTAATTGTGGATGATCATCTTGTGAATGCTGGTGGTGTAGTGGGCATCCCAGTCACTTCTGATCTTTTGAAATCTGTGAGACATTCCTACCAGAAATACCAAGCTGACCTTGAGGCCAAGAGAAAGGCAAGGGAAGATGAGCCAAAAGAAAAGAGCAACAAGAGAAGAGGCAACAGAGGTAAAGGAAGTCAGCAGAGATTAAGAAATAGAAACAAATGAAGTTGAAAAGGTCTGCATTCACAGTGGCTGATGCAGCAATTTCTGAGGGTAATCAGAAACTTCAAAATGCTCTTTGTCAGTGTGTATTGTCCAGGACTGAATTGCAGAATGCTATGGCACACACTGACATGGGAATGGAAAGAAAACATATTCTGGAGAAGGAAATGTCTGAGCTTGAGAAATGTAAAATTGACATTGTTAAGAAACAGAAGAAGCAGTGATTATTCATACTTGGGAAACAATAGTGTTCCAAATGTACCACTGTATTTGATGTTGCATCATTAATGTAGTCGACACAAAATGTTGTGCTGTTAGTTTCATAGTAAACCTTAGGTGGTTTAGCTTATTTGAGTTCAGTTATTGTTGCAGAGCCAGTACAGAATTCGATGTTTCAGAGTACACCAAAATAAATAGATGCATTACATTTTTATTTATGTTTTATGAATTACCACTTGATGATTCATGGTCAGCTCATAAGAAACCATTAGAAAACTATAGTTACAAGCATAAAAAGGCATAAATAATTGCCACTGTCATAAAATAATAATAGAATTTGACTGAAAAAGGGAAATGTTCTCCCGTGCTAGACCTTATAATATAGCCCTGCTAGGTGACTGGAGGGTGCTACCCCTCCGGGCCTGGCAGCTACCGGACGTGGCTCAGACTCATGACCTGCTGGTCTTGAGTCTGACATTGTACCATTGAGCCATCCTGCCCCAAAAAATTGACTGAAAAGCCTAAAATCATAAATAAAATTTCTATAACGTAATTAGGAGGCTAGTCATATTTGGCAGTTTGTCTATCCTGCCATTAGATGTTTGAATCTCAATGGTTACTAGTCAGATCATACCTTTTTCCTGCTATCATGCTCTAGAATCTCCCTGGTTACTAGTCAAACCAATTTTTTGCAATCAAACTTTAGAATATCCTTAGTTAATAGTCAGATCAAACCTCTTTCCTACGATCTTACTGTAGAATCTCCTTGGTTACGAGTGAAATCAAACATCTACTGCAATCAAGCTTCAGAATCTCCTTGGTTACTATTCAGATCAAACTTCTGTTTCCTGCAATCAAGCTTGATGTTATTGTTGAAATGTTGCTGCTTGTGCACTTGTTGAGATGTTGCTGTACATGCATTTCCTTCGTCAACATGTAAGTTAAATCCTCGTCGTCAGAGTGAGAGTCTTCGGAGATGGAGGTATTTTAGTAACCTATCCATGGATTTCTTCCCTCCTTTTGTTTTTGTCATAAATTTCATGTAACAATTCCTCTTTGTGCCTCACATACTCTTGAAATTTATCGAAGTTATGCCCTATTTCTCTGATTGTTTATGGATGGATGAAAGTAAAAGTGCAATTTTAGGCCAAGTTAGATTGAAAGGAGCATATGGTATTTTAACCCAGCCATTGAGTTGCGTTTGATCCCAGGAGAAAGGCAGCTTAACTCAATGCCGGTCCCAAGCCCGGATAAATTGGGGAGGGTTGGTGTCAGGATTGGGTATCCGGCCGTAAAAATTTGCCAAGCCCTTACATGGTATGGTTCATTACCGTATCGTTTAGCATACTGAATTTCAGGTGTTTTTACTGGCTAAATTGAGTAAATGTCCCCCCCCCCTTCCCTCCCTCTTATCTTTCTCACTGTCTCTCTTCATGTGAAGTCTGGGTGGCTGGGTACTTATAATAGTGCACACACACACACTCCCCGCCAGTTTGTGTCAATTTGATGTCGATTAGCCATGCGTGTGGTGGTTGTGTGGGGATGGGCATCTGTCCAGGGGGTCGCTAAGAAGGGGTCTTAAAAGCGATGCCCTGGCCCTAGGGTGTACCGTGTGAACCCACAACAGGCACGTAAGGTGAACGACGAGATGTTACAAAGGGGGGACGTTCCGGCCATCACATGCACTCGGCCCGTGCGTGTGACAGTCATGTGGTTGTTTTTTTATTATTTTTTTCTATTGGAATTTACATTTTTATGACTTTTATCACAAATGTTTATTATATGCCGTGTGGGTGTTGGATGTACCTGAGAGGACGCTTTTGAGGCCATAACCCCTGGGTACAACAAACAATCAGGCTATATGCCATTTTCACCCTGTCTGGCACCACATCTGTAAGGTCATCAACATCTGAGCCATTGATGTCATTCCTGATGGTGTCGGACTTGTTGAATTGAGTATAGTCAGGGCCGATGTGTTGCTCATTAATCCGGGCACCAGCACTTATTTGAATGTCACACATGGGACGCTGATACATATTTCACATCCTCACAGTCTTCACGCACCATTGCCTAGGTAGGCAAGAACCCCAATCACCCGTCATGATTTAGATCTGTTTCAGCCACATCTGCATACAGCACCTGAATATTCTACATCATAATCCTAGGGTGCCTCCATTCTGTTAGGTTTCTAAATGGGTGAAATTGTTTTATATTATATATAAAACATCGTACATCCTACATATATTATGTCACCAAATGATAAGGTTTCCAAATTGGACGAACTTTTCTATATTAGAAAAGTAAGATGTCACCAAAATGTCACCAAGCTACACCTTGCAAAAGTATCTGCGCAGAGGCCGTGATATGGCTGGCTTGATTCGCTTAGTAGAACCCTCGATGAAGATTAGTTGGGTGGAATGTGTGTGCGACCGGAAATTTGTTTGCAGCTGGTGTTCGATTCTGTTCTCGGTGTGAGCTCACCATTCTGTGCACAGCAGCTCCTGTTCTTGATGTGTTTTCTTTGTCACGCACATCAGTTTCTATTGGGGTGTTTTCTCTTCACGCACACCAGCTCCTGTTCTTGGTGTGTTTTCTTTGTCACAAACACACACCAATTCTTGTTGGTATGTTTTCTCCCCCCCCCCCCCTTGTTGGTGTGTTTTCTTCTTACACACACAAGTTCCTGTTGGTGTGTTTTCTCGTGACACACACCAGTTCCTGTTGGTGTGTTTTCTCGTGACACACACCAGTTCCTGTTGGTGTGTTTTCTCGTCACACACACCAGTTCCCGTTTGTGTGTTTTCTCCTCACACACACCAGTTCCTGTTCTTGGTGTGTTCTAAAGAAGATCAAGACCAAGATGAAGATCAAGAAGAAATTGAAGGCCTTGTTTAATACCTCCAGTTTGAAACGTTTCTCCTAAAATCAAACATTTACTGCCATCAGTCAACAAGTTTACTGCCATCAGTCAACAAGTTTACTGCCATCAGTCAACAGGTTTACTGCCATCAGCCAACAAGTTTACAGCCGTCAGTCAACAAGTTTACTGCCGTCAGTCAGCAAGTTTACTGCCATCAGTCAGCAAGTTTACTGCTATCAGTCAACACAGACAGACTAACATGTAAAACTGCAAGACCTATGCAATGATGATGATGGCAGCATGTCCAATGGTAGGGTGGTTGGGACGGGCATGGTGTGGGTCCGAGCAGCTTACCTCCTCGTGGTGGACCTGGGTAGAGTGATCTTCATGTATATATTGTTGCAGTGGCTCCAGGTTCATTGCAAATATGAACCCTGTGGATTGCAACTTGAAATTAACCTCTTGTAGCCCACAACCCATGTTTGGGAGATGAGTCAAGGGATGTTTGTGTAGGTGGGTAGTAGAAGCACCCAGTTATATCATCGCCACAACATGAAGGCATCCCTCTCCATGACCATGTATTAGAGCATGTGAAGATCACTCTAGCTGAAAGCTGCAGTTTATTGACAGAGTTTCTCTAGTAACACACAATTACCTAGTGGCATTAAAATGTGGTTGTTGGGATTAAAATACAGTATATGCTTGGTGACATTATAGTGTATGCATGGTGACATTAACAGAAAGGTTCATAGTGACAGGTACAGTGGCTTGGTAACATAAATGGTTGGTGACATTACTAAGAGGTTTGGTGACATAATACTTGGTGATGTTATGTAGAGGTTTAGTGATAAGAGGTACTTGGATTACTGTGTGGTTTGGTGACATCTTAAAATAATAATCCTAAAGCAGATCACTTTCATTTAAAAAAAAAAAAAAAAAAGCAAAGCATAGTGTAATAGTATTGTATTTCAGATGTATATGTTTGAGATGGACTTGTGTATATGTTTAAAATGGACTTGTATAGGTCAGTATGAAGGTACAGTATTTTGTCTCATTATACCTTAAGGTTGCATCTTTCTGGTATTTTCTGTTGCAAGGCCATTATTATGCTTGTTATATTTTTCAGATATATTTTGTTATACCACATACATGCTTCTGCAATATTTCCTGTTATGCCACAAGTCTGGTATGTAAATTGCTTGTTATATTTTTCTGATATATATTACCTTGTTATACCTCATATCACTTTTTTTTGGTATATTTCCTGTTATACCACAAGTCCAGTATTATGCTTTCTAAATTTTTGAGATACATTTTGTCTTATACCTCATATCTCCTTTCTTGGTATATTTTAGTTATACCGCTTGTTATATTTTTCAAAAATATTTTGTCTCACCTCAAATAGCTTTTTTTGATATATTTCCTGTTATACCATGAGAATGGATTGCAGACTGAAGTTGCCATTTTGCATTCCACCATCCTTCTCTCAGAGGATGTGACTGATTTACTTAAATTTATTATTGCCATCACATGAAGGCATCCATCTCAGGCATACATCTCTTGTTCCAAATTAAGGCTTATGTCCAATCCCTCTATTCTCAGTGTTATACTGTCTTCATACTTAAGCTCTAAGTCACATATGTACTAATTTAGGAGTGGGCTAAGGCTCTCCAGCTGGATGGAGGAACGCTGTTACTAAGTAACTGGGATTGGATGATGATTGGCTGAACTCAGAAAAAGGACCACTACAGCTGTTGTCACAACCACCATCCTTCTCAGATCTGTGAGTTAACCCTTTTTTGAATCTTTCACTTTAACTTGGCAGAAATTTTCATTCATTTTCAGTCTGTTCCCCTTATCCTCTTGGCCAAATAAGGCAGTACTGTGGTTGCACAGCCTTTCTGTGGCGACTAGTATCATATTATGATGCTATTAATTTGTGCCAGATCAGAAATCAGATGGAGAGATGACAGTTTTATGCTAAGTTAAAGTGGTCAGTACAGTTGCTCAACTACTTAAAAAATTAATTGTGAATTCCTCACTTTGACCCTGTGGCAGGCTATTCAGCTCTGGTATAAGCCCACTGTACCACCTAAGTTACCACATTTCTTTCTCAAAGGTGTTTCCATAGGTATTCAATTTACATTCAAGTTCTAACCATTCAGCCAAGTACAGTCTAAATGCAGTCAGTATGGAACTTCATAGATTTGTCTCTCTTCACCCAGCTTAAAATTACATCACCTTGTTGGTCCCGTAGATATTTGTTTAACAATCAAAGCTCTTGTAGCAGAATCTCTAATCATTCAGCCAAGTAAAATCTAACTGCAGTAAATACGTTACTTAGTAAATTTGTCACGACCAAAGTTCATAAGTCGTTCGTAAGTTGGAGAGCAACTGTCTTTATGCCAGCTAACACCAAATTAATTTATTCAGCTGAGAGTGAGTCATAGCTTGTGTGTGTATATAAATAAAGACAATTGAAAACTCAAAATTAGACTGCTTCAGCTAAGAATTGTTTTCTGGAAATAATGATACAAAATGTTTTTAAAGATAGGTTTGGTTAGGATAGGGTTGCATAAATTAGGTTGGACCAGAGTTTTGTAGAGTGCCAAGAGTTTAGGCAAGGTTTGATTGGGGTATATAACACTCCTCGCACTCTGAGCATTTTTTCTTTCCCCCTGGTGTAACTGAACGGTGCCTGTAATTGTAGGAGAGATGACTGCCTACATATCATCCAAACCATTAGTTTCCCATAGAGAGGGTAGGGGCTCAGGTTAGGCTACTCAGTACAGACATTTCTCTTTCTTGATACCATTATCCTCATTGTTTACACGTGCAGTATAGATATTTTGTAATGCACTATAGTTTTATCACCTGACCCTTCAGCTTATAGGTCAGTGGACGAGTACGAGAATACTCAAATTCAGCATCCTTTCTATGGCACTTATGTATGGCTAGCATTGCCTTCTAATGCTAAACTTTATAACAACTCAGCATTCTTAAAAAGAGATGGTGATTTTAGGCCACGTTAGAGTAACGAGTACAGTAAGCATGTACCACAGTTATGTCAATATCTGATATCCCCCCCCCCCCCCATAGTCCTCTCAGTTGAACAAAATCCTTCTGGTGTTAGTCTGAAGTGGTTCATGTTCTAGGTGGCTCTGGAGATTTTGTAACAGAATTTCTTATTGACTTATTCTGCACATTAAACCTTGGTATTCTCTTGTATGATATTGATGCAAACTATGTTAATGTGATACAAGTTGATTACAAGAGACTGCCAAGGAAGTACTGCTACAAGCCCTCCTATGCCAACTGTAATAGACCCCCAGTGAATTATGCACGTGAATATTGCCATTATTATTATCATTATTATTGTTGTTGTTGTTGTTATTATTATTATTATTATTGAGAGATGTATGTTTATTTTTTGTATTAAGAAGTGTACAGATTAGGATAGGACATTTCATAGCCTGTGGTCAGTCCAGTTCTTTCACACTGTGTACTCCTGTTAGCAATCCAGTGATCCAGTTTCTGAAAACCTCTGCTTACCGAAATATTTCTTCATTTAAAGTTTCATTGAACTTTGAGATACCTGCAACATATTGATGATTCAGCCCACTGTTTAAAGATGTCATGATTGAGTGTATTTTTACATCAGAATGTCTTTAAACAAACATCTAAATAATATGACAGTGCAAACTAAGACAGAAAACATCAAACTTGAAATCATTAAAAAAATAAGATCTAAATTCATAATGAGTATGGCATTGGATCAACCACCATTTACACCATAAGGCAGTCAACTGACAAGTTAGTACAGTTTTATATTGGCAGTGAAAATGATAAGGTCTTGTCTAAATAACAATCCTGTGAAACAGAATTGATGATAATTTGAAATTCAGTCCACCAATCACCTTTAGGGGGATTGAGAGGGATTTGAGGGACATTTATAATCAGGTAACACCATAACAGTTTGAGGCATACAGCCATGAAAAAGAAGAATACTTTGTCATTTGGGGAGGAATGAGAAATATGGAAGGCAGACACAGTGCCGGTGCAGGATTGCTAACAGACTTTTGTCTGTGCCTGTATACCAGTGAAATATATTGAGTCCTTGTTTTATGTCAGGTATGTTTGAAAATAACATTCCAAAAGTCATGTGTTTTGCTTTATGACCTCATCTTTGGATGGAAAGAAGCTAGGATGATGATGATCATTGTTATGATAAAGATGATTACATTGTTGACAGTTATGATGAGTGATGTGGAGAACAGCTCAATCAGCATTACCTGTGTCCACCTTGCATCATTTGCTACATCCTGTATCCAATGATTGCATGGTTGATAAGCAGTTCCACATTAGCCAAAATAGTTGTATTCCTTACACCAGCAGACTGAGGTGTTTGCACAACACAAGGTATATATGGACAACCCTGTATTATATTCCCATAAATTTGGTGCAGTTAATTTGGGGTTGCTGATGCTGTGGTCCCAGGCTTGTGTGAAGTAGGGCTGTTAACCAAACCGATATACTGTATTACCGATTTTGGCATTTTCGCTGATATTGAACCAGTGCTATTATTTGCTCCATGGCAGCCTACCAGGCATAAATCAACCAGTGACAACATGCAGTAAGCTGTAGAGTTTTGATCGTTGTCTAGTGTGTGCTGATGTTCATAGTGTTCTACATGTATAGCCTAGCTAACGAGTTGCTGCTAAACGAGCTTTGAAAAGTTTAATTTACCCTAACTTGTTAGAGATTTTTTGTCATATTGCATCCTGTTTCCCAAAGAGAATACTAAGGCCTTGTATCCTTCCCATAGTACTTGTTCCTTACTAGCACTACATTTTATTGCTAAGCCCTTGTTATTCCTCTGCATTCAGGCTGGGGAAATGGCAACTTTGCGCAAAGTTTAATTAAGGTAAGAGGTTATTTGCAAAAGTGGAATGCTGGTAGTAAGATGCACACATACCTTTGATAGTTAATTTGCAAAAGGTATTGTAGTAAAGGATAGTGATGTAAGAAGAGTCGTAAAAGTTTAAGTTCTCATCTGTAAGAATCCTGTATTACTTCCGTTCTTTCAGTAAATTCCCATTTTTAGCTTCCAGACTGTTAACCGTGATACGTGGGATTAGTTCTGATGAGCCTGGGGCCACAACAGCAACAAAATATTAATGAAGTCTTAAGTAGCAAAATTTCTGTAATCTGGGAAATAAGCAGGTAAAAGTCACATATTACAAGGGCGTGGTGTCAAAAGCCTTAGTGCTTGTTTTCAGATAGCTGACAATATACATAAGTGTGTTACATGTTTTATCCTACCTGCAGTACTGATGGTGATTATTTACATTGTATTCCCATTGATTTGTAATGTATGTTTTTGTGTTTATATTCTTATTGACTTGTAGTGGTGTGCAAAAATGTTTCATTTTTTGTTGTATTATGTTGTGTTATATGTGTATTAGTTGTGGAAGGATCTCGAGGTGCCCCAATGAAATGAAATGGTTTGGTAAATTGTATGCATATCATCTTGGCTTTTACGTAAATTTCAATATATACTGTACAGTCAAGTCGCCTATGGCATGGTTTTCTATGACGCAGCAAGGTGCCAGAACCAAAAAAAAATTGAGAGAGAGAAAGAACCACGCACATAAATACCTATGGCACAGGGGCGTGGCAAGGTTTGAAATGCGCCTCTTGCCTTGGAACCCCCGACCCTACCCCTTCCACATAGGCACTATTGTCGTCAGAGTTAGGTAAGTTCAGTATTTTATGCCCTTAAAGCCCTTTATTATTAATTGTTTAGTGTTTATGTGTAATACATGCATTGACTGATTGCTTGATTGTATGCTTGTGTAAAGTAGGGGAAAAGTGGGGTGAAAGGGGAGACTTTGGGCAAACATCCAGAACCATATTCCATTTTTCCCATAAGTTTAGTTATTTGTATGGCACAGTTTTCTATGGCGTGGGCTTGTTCCAGAACCAATTAGCCACTCCTTAGGCGACATGACTGTCCTTCTGAGATGGAGTCAGGATTCCGCAATTCACTTGGTATGCCGTTGATTTTTCTCCCTCATTGCTGCTTCGTCTTTGTTTCTGGATTTATTTAGGTGATGATGATGCTAGGAATCCTAGGGCTGTTTAGTAGGATTGGTCTCTCTCTCTCTCTCATGTTGGTGATGGTGTTAACTAATGTAATGATATTGAAGCAGGAAAGAATAATAGTCATAGTGTAGTCTTGCCATTTTATTTTTAACTTGGGCCAAATTTTCCTTCTGTAGCTCTTTCCACATAGCTCAGTGGCAGAAAAAGACAGTATGGTACATATCTTTGTGCCAGGCATCATTTTCCAGTGATACCGTATTCTTACTAGTCGGCCTTTTTGATGGACAAATGACAGTTTTACGACAAGTTGGTGTACATAGAGTATAGGTGTTCTTGTATGTCTGGGTAGGGTAATTTCCAAGGGGTTGATATCTGGTAGTGGTTGTGAAGGATATCCTCAGGTGGAGTTTTTGGATGGCTGTAGTGGCTGGCTGTGGCTAGGTAGTGACTATGTAAACCTGAAAAAAAAAAAAAAGTTGTGTTAAATACATTGGGGTTTATTTTTTACATATTGCCACTTAGGGATGAGTGAGGCTGGTCATTCTCCAAATGTCAGGACCAACTTGCCTAGCCTGGGCCTCTATGCTTCTCATAGGGCAGCATATTAGATGATGTATGTATGTACATATAGAGAATAATAAAAAAAAATTTGAGATGGTTACGACCAACCATTGGTGTATGTTTGGGACTGATGAACTGTGTTATGGGATGTGAGATGATACTGTGTGCTTTTCACAACACAGTTCCTTTTGGATGGATGCTGTTTTAGGTGAGGGGAACATGTTTTTGAAGAATTGTGTTTGGTGTATCAGATAGAGCCACAATTTGGGGGGCTTGAATGGTGAGTGAGTGGAAGTGTGACCCATTGGATTGGGCAAATTTGGGCTGTTTGGAAGTTGGTACTCCTTACCCTTCCCTAGGGTGGGAAAGGAGATGATGATGTGCGTCTAGTTCTTTTCGGTGGGCTTACCCAGTTATACAGTCCTATAAGTGCCACTATACAAAGGTTCCTCTCTCCAGTACCATCTCTGCATTAACCTTACACATTTTCAATGCAAAGTATCAAACTGTGTCCCTCTACCCTCTCCTTTTCCTCTTGAATATGAAGGTTATTGGGGCACCTTAATTTACATATGAACAGGACAGATTTAATTTGATACCAAAGGAACCCCTCGCACACTGTTGCATATTCAGTGTCAAATGTTGTGTCTTCATTCTAGCGTATAATACCAACAAAAAGTATCCTGGCTCATACAGTAAATCCTCACTTAATACTGTAAATTTCTTTCTGAGAAGGAGTGATGTCAATATTGCAAGCAAGTTTTGCTTTTCCAGTATGTAAAAATAATTGGAGACTGCAAAGAATTGTTGAGACGTGTTTGTTTCTTAAATATTGAAAAGCATATTCATTTTAAGCAAGTAATTAATTTTTTAAAGAATAATGCAAGCATCAGTATTAAGTTATATTAACTTTTATTTTCCACTGCATCTTCTTAATGCTTAGTAATGAAAAATGGTGTGTTACATAGAAAGTGTTCCTTCTGGATGCAGATTATTTCCATCTAAATACTATAATACAAGAAAGCAAGCACTGGAGAATATATGACTCCTAATAAAAAGATGTAAACAGTAAAATACAGAAACTTTTTGGAGGCATTATACCACTTATGGAAAGTTTTATGTTGATGTATTTTTTTTTGTGTGTTTTCTTGTTTAGTATTTAGTTACGAATTATGTTTAATTTCTTCGTAGGGCTCTTCCTTTCCCTTCCTCCCTCCATCCTTCCCCTCACCTCCTCATTCTTCCTTTCCTCCTCCCCATCACCCCGCCATTTATGTCTTCCCTCCTGTCCCTCACCACGCCATTATTTCTTCCTTCCCCCCACCCCTCACCTTTTCATTCTTCCTTCCCTCCTCCCTCTCTCTTCCTCTTCCTTATTCCTTCCTCACCTCTTTCTTATCATCCTCCTTTCCTCTTCCTTAGCCTCCCTCCCTCCTTAGCACCTTTCACCCCTTATCCTGACCCCCCTTCCTGCCCTTCCTTATCCTCCCTCATCTCCTCTTCCGTATCCCACCTCCTCTTCCTATTCCACCTCCTCTTCCTATTCCACCTCATCCATACCCTACCTTCTACCCTCTTTACCCCCATCCTCCCTTTCTCCTCCTCTTCACCCCCTCCTCCCTTTCTCCTCCTCTTCCTTACCCTCTCCTACCCTGCCTCCATTCCTCTTCCTTACCCTCTCCTACCCTGCCTCCATTCCTCTTCCTTAGCCCTCTCTTCTTCTCTTCCTTACCCCTCCCCTCTCCTTTTCCTTACTCCTCCCAAACTCTTCTCCCTTGCCCTTCCTTCTGTCCTCTTCCTGCCCCTCCAGTCCTCTTCCTTACTGGCCCTCTAGTCCTCTTCCTTACTGGCCCTCCAGTCCTCTTCCTTACTGGCCCTCCAGTCCTCTTCCTTACCCCTCATCCAATCCTCTTGCTTACTGGCCCTCCAATCCTCTTGCTTACCCCCCTCCAGTCCCCTTCCTTACCCCCCTCCAGTCCCCTTCCTTACCCCCCTCCAATCCTCTTCCTTACTGCCCCTCCAGTCCTCCTCTTTACTGTCCCTCCAATCCTCTTCCTTACTTCCTCCTTTCGTCTTCCTTACTCCCTCCTTTCCTCTTCCATACCACTCTCCTCTTCCATACTCCCCTTCCTTTTTCTCCTCCTCCTCCTCCTTTCCCATCTTCCATCTCTTTTTCCTCATTTTCTTCCCTCTTCCTCTTTCCCCTTCCACCTCTTCCTTCTCTTCTGCTCATCTCTTCATTTTCCTTCATCCTCCTTTTTTCCTCTCCTCTTCCTCCATCTTCCCCCCTCAACCCCCCCACTACCACCACAACCCCCACCCCTATCCCCCTACACCCCTACCATCCCTATCCCTCTACCCCCCAACACCCATACCCCTACTACCCCAAAGCCCCCACTACCCCCCAACTCTCACTATTCCTCCAACCCCTACCCCCCCAACCACCTCTAGTCCCCCTACCCCTCATCCACCTCCACTCCCCCTACCACCTCACCTCCTACCTCCCCTACCACCTCGCCTCCTACCTCCCCTACCACCTCACCTCCTACCTCCCCTACCACCTCACCTCCTACCTCCCCTACCACCTCACCTCCTACCTCCCCTACCACCTCACCTCCTACCTCCCCTACCATCTCACCCCCAACCTCCCCTACCACCTCTACCCCACCACCCTCTGTACCTCCATTACTCTCCTTACCCCCTCTACCCCTTTTACCTCCCCTACCACCTCTACCCCATCACCCTCTGTACCTCCATTACTCTCCTTACCCCCCCTACCCCTTTTACCTCCCCTACCTTTCTGCCACCTATATCCCCTTCCCCCCTACCACACCCTCTATCCCCCTTACCTCCTCTTTCCTCCTATCACTTGTAACCCCCTTACCACCGCTACTCCTTACACCCTACCACCTCTACCCGTCAACCCCCTCCCTGCTCTGACCCTTCTCATCCCCTATCCTCTCTGACCCCCTAATCCCCTCTGACCCCCCTACCCTCTATCCTGTGACCTCCCTACCCTTTGACTCCCTTACCCTCTTATCCTCCTCCTAATCCCTTTACCCTCTGACCCCCCTCCCCCTAATCCCTGTATTCTCTGTCCCCCCCAACCCCTCTACTCTCTGACCCCCTCCTAACCCCTCTACCCTCTGACCCCCTCCTAACCCCTCTACCCTCTGACCCCCTCCTAACCCCTCTACCCTCTGACCCCCTCCTAACCCCTCTACCCTCTGACCCCCTCCTAACCCCTCTACCCTCTGACCCCCTCCTAACCCCTCTACCCTCTGACCCCCTCCTAACCCCTCTACCCTCTGACCCCCTCCTAACCCCTCTACCCTCTGACCCCCTCCTAACCCCTCTACCCTCTGACCCCCTCCTAACCCCTCTACCCTCTGACCCCCTCCTAACCCCTCTACCCTCTGACCCCCTCCTAACCCCTCTACCCTCTGACCCCCTCCTAACCCCTCTACCCTCTGACCCCCTCCTAACCCCTCTACCCTCTGACCCCCTCCTAACCCCTCTACCCTATGTACCCCTCCTAACCCCTCTACCCTCTGACCCCCTCCTAACCCCTCTACCCTCTGACCCCCTCCTAACCCCTCTACCCTCTGATCCCCCCTAACCTCCTCTACCCTCTGACCCCTCCCTAGCCTCCTCTACCCTCTGACCCCTCCCTAGCCTCCTCTACCCTCTGACCCCTCCCTAGCCTCCTCTACCCTCTGACCCCTCCCTAGCCTCCTCTACCCTCTGACCTCCCACTAACCCCCTCTACCCTCTGACCTCCCACTAACCCCCTCTACCCTCTGACCTCCCACTAACCCCCTCTACCCTCTGACCCCACTAACCCCCTAACCTCTCTACCCTTTGACCCCACTAACCCCCCTAACCTCTCTACCCTTTGACCCCCTAACCTCTCTACCCTTTGACCCCCTAAACCCCTGACCCCCCTAACCTCTCTACCCTTTGACCCCCTAACCCCCTGACCCCCCTAACCTCTCTACCCTTTGACCCCCTAACCCCCTCTACCTTCTAACCTCCCCTAACTCACTCTGACCCCCCCTAACCCCCTCCCCTACCCTCTGACCCCCCCTAACCCCCTCCCCTACCCTCTGACCCCCCCTAACCCCCTCCCCTACCCTCTGACCCCCTCCCCTACCCCCTAACCCCCTCCCCTACCCTCTGACCCCCCCTAACCCCCTAACCCCCTCCCCTACCCTCTGACCCCCCTAACCCCCTCCCCTACCCTCTGACCCCCCTAACCCCCTCCCCTACCCTCTGACCCCCCTAACCCCCTCTCCTACCCTCTGACCCCCTCTCCTACCCTCTGACCCCCCCTAACCCCCTCCCCTACCCTCTGACCCCCCCTAACCCCCTATCTTACCCTCTGACCGCCTCTCATACCCTCTGACCCCCCCTAACCCCCTCCCCTACCCTCTGACCCCCCCTAACCCCCTCCGCTAGCCACTGACACCCCCTCCCCTACCCTCTGACCCCCCCTAACCCCCTCCCTACCCTCTGACCCCCTAACCCCTCCCCTCCCCGTCCCTCTGACCCCCCCTACCCCCCTCCCATATCCTACCCTCTGACCCCCCTTAACCCCTTCCCTTACCCTACCTTCTTACCCCCCTAACCCCCTCCCCTACCCTACCCTCTGACCCCCCCTAACCCCCTCCCCTACCCTACCCTCTGACCCCCCCTAACCCCCTCCCCTACCCTACCCTCTGACCCCCCCTAACCCCCTCCCCTACCCTACCCTCTGACCCCCCCTAACCCCCTCCCCTCCCCTACCCTCTGACCCCCCCTAACCCCCTCCCCTACCCTACCCTCTGACCCCCTAACCCCCTCCCTACCCTACCCTCTGACCCCCTAACCCCCTCCCCTACCCTACCCTCTGACCCCCTAACCCCCTCCCTACCCTACCCTCTGACCCCCTAACCCCCTCCCTCCCTACCCTCTGACCCCCCCTAACCCCCTCCCCTCCCCTACCCTCTGACCCCCCCTAACCCCCTCCCCTCCCCTACCCTCTGACCCCCCCTAACCCCCTCCCCTCCCCTACCCTCTGACCCCCCTAACCCCCTCCCCTCCCCTACCCTCTGACCCCCCTAACCCCCTCCCTCCCCTACCCTCTGACCCCCTAACCCCCTCCCTCCCCTACCCTCTGACCCCCCTAACCCCCTCCCTCCCCTACCCTCTGACCCCCCTAACCCCCTCCTCCCCTACCCTCTGACCCCCTAACCCCTCCCCTCCCCTACCCTCTGACCCCCCCTAACCCCCTCCCCTCCCCTACCCTCTGACCCCCCCTAACCCCCTCCCTCCCCTACCCTCTGACCCCCTAACCCCCTCCTCCCCCTACCCTATGACCCACCCTAACCCCCTCCCCTCCCCGACCCTCTGACCCAACCTAACCCCCTCCCCTCCCCTACCCTCTGACCCCCCCTAACCCCCTCCCCTCCCCTACCCTCTGCCCCCCTAACCCCCTCCCCTCCCCTACCCTCTAACCCCCTCCCCTACCCTCACCCCTCTAACCCCCTCCCCTACCCTCACCCCTCTAACCCCCTCCCTACCCTCACCCCTCTAACCCCATCCCCTACCCTCACCCCTCTACCCCCCTCCCCTACCCTCACCCCTCTAACCCCCTCCCCTACCCTCACCCCTCTAACCCCCTCCCCTACCCTCACCCCTCTAACCCCCTCCCCTACCCTCACCCCTCTAACCCCCTCCCCTACCCTCTCTCCTCTAACCCCCTGGCCCTCTCTCCTCTACCCCCTGGCCCTCTCTCCTCTACCCCTCAACCCCCTGGCCCTCTCTCCTCTACCCCTCTACTCCCTGACCCCCCTCTACTCCCTGACCCCCCTCTACTCCCTGACCCCCCTCTACTCCCTGACCCCCATGTGAACCCCCTCTACCCTCTGACCCCCATGTGAACCTCTCTACCCTCCATGTGAACCCCTCTACCCCCACTACCCGTGTGAACCCCTGTACCCTCTGAGTCATGCTGTCAATGAGAAAAACAGTCCATAAGTGACAAGTCATGCTGTTGGTGTGGTGTGAGAAAAAACAAAGTTCAAAAATATCTTGTCAAGAGCCAAAAAAAAAAAAAAACTAAGTCGAAAAGTGCCGAGTCATGCTGTTCGAGTGAGAAAAACCAAGTCTAAAAGTATCTTGTCAGTGAGTGAAAAGTGCTGAGTCATGCTCCAAAAGTATCAAGAGCGAAAAAAAAAAAACTAAGTCGAAAAGTGCTGAGTCATGCTGTTTGAGAGAGAAAAACTATTTTGTCAAGAGCAAAAAAAAAAAAAAAACGAAGTCAAAAAGTGCCAAGTCATGGTGTTGGAGCAAAAAAAAAACTAAGTTGAAAAGTGCAGAGTCATGCTGTTGGAGCAAGAAAAGCTATCTAGTCCAGATCAAAAAAAAAAAAAACGAAAAAAAAAACAAGTCGAGAAGTATCTTCAGTAAAAAAGTTGAAAAGCAGTGATCTTGGGTACAAGTAGTGATGCCAGTCATACTCCATCCACATCTAGAAGTTTGGATTTAATGGCCTTCCAAAGTCTCTTCTCGTCTTATGCAAAGACGAGAAGAGACTTTGGAAGGCCATTAGATCCAAACTTCTAGATGTGGATGGAGTATGACTTTAGAAGGCTACATGTAAAACAGTATTATTCAAGGCACAATTAAAAAATATAAATTAAAGACTGTTTTATTTCTTTCCATACATTTAATTATACACAGGATTTCCAAAAATTGGATATTTTTGGAGATAGGTCCTGCACATGCGCCTAGCATGCTGCAGAAAGCGTGCCCTACTCATCCAATGCTATATGCCACGTCTTTCACCAAGCCTTCTATCACCCAATCCAACAAGATCTGAGCAATAACAAGACTAGTAAAAACATGGCACACAGCAAACAATGAGTAAGGCCGACTAATAGTTACTCATACTGCACTGATACAAGTCATATCTATTATCAGAGTTCTCAATTCATATAACAGCAGGAATATCTGTACCATTAATTTTTCAACATGCCAGGGCACTATGCAAGACATACATAAAATGTTAACTTTCATTTCAAATGCTAGTGGCTGCATTTTCTCAATAAGGCACATTACAGTAATACTTTACCTTTGTAAAGGGGTTCTCTTTATTACTGAAGCCTTTTCCAACCCTCCAACAGCTCATCTTTTTTAATTATTCAAAATGAAGTAAGTGAAGATTGCAATACCATACCCATGAAAATCAGTATTCCTCCATAATGTACGAAATTATGTTCATTATTACATTGTATAACTTAAGGTCTCTTTAAGTCACTTATAAGCAATTTATATATTTTAAATATTTTAGGTAATCATGTTCAATATGGTACAGATATTCTTCAGCATCCTAAAATAAATTGCATATACTGCCTGTCCTCGTTTAAACTAGAGGGCAGGCTAAAATTCAACCAACTGGTAACAAACTTTGTACCCTGGTACATCTTCACTAAAGTGAACTGGTACTATCAAAAAGTGTCCTTCCATTTAGAGGACCCTTATACATGATAGGGATTTGCACCCTTCGTTACAGGTCATATCAAGCATTCTGATGTCAAAGGGGTTAGGGATATGTCAGGACTGAACACCCGCTATAGCAACTAAAAGTGGTTGCTAAGAGGGATACCAAGTGGGACTTAAAGCTCAACATCTCCATTATCGTATCCCCCCAAAAGGAGGAAAGTGGGCTAAAGAAGGGGAACTTTGGCTGCAGTCCACCACATTTGTGTTCACGTTAAAGTCGAGGTAGGTAAACGAGGACATTCTGTATATACAACTATAGTTCTTTTACCTGAACATGGCTAAAACTTTTATTTTCCACATTATCTCTCACATGGCTCTGTCATTAAAAACAGAAGCTGCAGCTCTATTTGCTTACCACTGCAATGATGGCCAAGATCAAGTAAAAATGATTTGATTTAAAAACATTACCAATACTCTTCAGATGCCAGGCAATGGCTATGCAGATGTGGACAAACTCTTCGGCTGCCAATATGATCTTCAACCAACTTGAAAATCACTCACCTCCTGCAAATAAAAATAAAAAATTAGTTATTTATTTTCCCTCTGACATTTTATTCTTCCTAAAAAGAATATCTGATCTTTGAAGGGACTAAACACCAGGCACAGGCATCCCTACTTCAACACAGACACCCTTACCTTCCCCCACAGACTACCAGCCACATACTTGCAAGTTTCAACTCCAATATCAAGTTTATTCAGACTGTCTCCAGACTACAGATTTCACTAATACTTACATTCCCTATCCCCCTGCCAAAGTGGGATAGGCTGCAGAATAGATAGCTTGTCTGCAGTATACCAGTTAAAATGAGCCCGAGACCACAAATACGAGCTCTAAGTGCATAATTATGGTAAACCATGCATCTCTCCTGGACACTATAATGCTACTTCTCTATTAAAGATGACAAAACTAAGGCAAAGAGTAAATATCTACTGGCAGCATCTTAAAATTTTCTACCCCAACCTCTATCCTACCCAAGTTACAGGGTCCAGAAAGTAAAGAAAAGCATATCCCAACCTTTTCCCCACTTAATGATAGGGTTCAGAAAAAAATAAATAAAATGATGGAGGGCAGGGTCCAAAAGTCAGGAGAAAACTAATCCACAGCATAGCCAGTCAAATTGTCCAAACTGCATTTCCTATTACTGGTGGAGAAGACCTTCGTATTGTCTGTCTGCACCATTATTACACCTCTTAGATCTTCCTCTATCCCCTGAAATGTGGATGGTAGGCGGCAAGAGTATACGCTCTGCCTGTATTTCACAGGGTTCAAAGGCCTAGTGGCATTACAGTGCCTACACAGTATGAAACTTTTTAAGGTAACCATATGACAGTCCAATGATGTGGTGCCTACCGTGTTGTCTGTCCCTGGTAAATGAGGGAAGTGCAAATGTACCATCCATCCAAGATTCTCCAGCTGTCTCTGCCACAAAGGAAAACTTGTCCACTGCTGGGACAGTTGCCTGCCTGTGGTCGATTGGTTTGCTCAGTGAAAGGGGTTACTCAATTACAGCTCTTACCCAAAGGTTGGCCTATGCAGCCAGATCATGTGATCAACTCTGGGGAGATGGATGCCCCAGCACTACACAGACCAGAGTCACCCTAGGACAAGGTGTAGCACCTGTTAGCCCACAAATGAGGTATTGAGTGGTAGCTATTACAATGGGGGTGGCATGGAGCAATGGCCCAGAAGGTAGCCTTTCACAGCACTCCCAGGAAGGGACTGGCATTTACTAGTTTAAAATGGGAAAAAATTCCACAGCCACCTCCACAGCCAAAATAAAATTCCACAGCCAAAAAAAATTCCACAGCCACCTCCACAGCCAAAAAAAAATTCCACAGCCAAAAAAAAATTCCACAGCCACCTCCACAGCCAAAAAAAAATTCCACAGCCACCTCCACAGCCAAAAAAAAATTCCACAGCCAAAATAAAATTCCACAGCCACCTCCACAGCCAAAAAAAAATTCCACAGCCAAAATAAAATTCCACAGCCACCTCCACAGCCAAAATAAAATTCCACAGCCACCTCCACAGCCAAAATAAAATTCCACAGCCACCTCCACAGCCAAAATAAAATTCCACAGCCACCTCCACAGCCAAAATAAAATTCCACAGCCACCTCCACAGCCAAAATAAAATTCCACAGCCACCTCCACAGCCAAAATAAAATTCCACAGCCACCTCCACAGCCAAAATAAAATTCCACAGCCACCTCCACAGCCAAAATAAAATTCCACAGCCACCTCCACAGCCAAAATAAAATTCCACAGCCACCTCCACAGCCAAAATAAAATTCCACAGCCACCTCCACAGCCAAAATAAAATTCCACAGCCACCTCCACAGCCAAAATAAAATTCCACAGCCACCTCCACAGCCAAAATAAAATTCCACAGCCACCTCCACAGCCAAAATAAAATTCCACAGCCACCTCCACAGCCAAAATAAAATTCCACAGCCACCTCCACAGCCAAAATAAAATTCCACAGCCACCTCCACAGCCAAAATAAAATTCCACAGCCACCTCCACAGCCAAAATAAAATTCCACAGCCACCTCCACAGCCAAAATAAAATTCCACAGCCACCTCCACAGCCAAAATAAAATTCCACAGCCACCTCCACAGCCAAAATAAAATTCCACAGCCACCTCCACAGCCAAAATAAAATTCCACAGCCACCTCCACAGCCAAAATAAAATTCCACAGCCACCTCCACAGCCAAAATAAAATTCCACAGCCACCTCCACAGCCAAAATAAAATTCCACAGCCACCTCCACAGCCAAAATAAAATTCCACAGCCACCTCCACAGCCAAAATAAAATTCCACAGCCACCTCCACAGCCAAAATAAAATTCCACAGCCACCTCCACAGCCAAAATAAAATTCCACAGCCACCTCCACAGCCAAAATAAAATTCCACAGCCACCTCCACAGCCAAAATAAAATTCCACAGCCACCTCCACAGCCAAAATAAAATTCCACAGCCACCTCCACAGCCAAAATAAAATTCCACAGCCACCTCCACAGCCAAAATAAAATTCCACAGCCACCTCCACAGCCAAAATAAAATTCCACAGCCACCTCCACAGCCAAAATAAAATTCCACAGCCACCTCCACAGCCAAAATAAAATTCCACAGCCACCTCCACAGCCAAAATAAAATTCCACAGCCACCTCCACAGCCAAAATAAAATTCCACAGCCACCTCCACAGCCAAAATAAAATTCCACAGCCACCTCCACAGCCAAAATAAAATTCCACAGCCACCTCCACAGCCAAAATAAAATTCCACAGCCACCTCCACAGCCAAAATAAAATTCCACAGCCACCTCCACAGCCAAAATAAAATTCCACAGCCACCTCCACAGCCAAAATAAAATTCCACAGCCACCTCCACAGCCAAAATAAAATTCCACAGCCACCTCCACAGCCAAAATAAAATTCCACAGCCACCTCCACAGCCAAAATAAAATTCCACAGCCACCTCCACAGCCAAAATAAAATTCCACAGCCACCTCCACAGCCAAAATAAAATTCCACAGCCACCTCCACAGCCAAAATAAAATTCCACAGCCACCTCCACAGCCAAAATAAAATTCCACAGCCACCTCCACAGCCAAAATAAATGTCCACAGCCACCTCCACAGCCAAAATAAAATTCCACAGCCACCTCCACAGCCAAAATAAAATTCCACAGCCACCTCCACAGCCAAAATAAAATTCCACAGCCACCTCCACAGCCAAAATAAAATTCCACAGCCACCTCCACAGCCAAAATAAAATTCCACAGCCACCTCCACAGCCAAAATAAAATTCCACAGCCACCTCCACAGCCAAAATAAAATTCCACAGCCACCTCCACAGCCAAAATAAAATTCCACAGCCACCTCCACAGCCAAAATAAAATTCCACAGCCACCTCCACAGCCAAAATAAAATTCCACAGCCACCTCCACAGCCAAAATAAAATTCCACAGCCACCTCCACAGCCAAAATAAAATTCCACAGCCACCTCCACAGCCAAAATAAAATTCCACAGCCACCTCCACAGCCAAAATAAAATTCCACAGCCACCTCCACAGCCAAAATAAAATTCCACAGCCACCTCCACAGCCAAAATAAAATTCCACAGCCACCTCCACAGCCAAAATAAAATTCCACAGCCACCTCCACAGCCAAAATAAAATTCCACAGCCACCTCCACAGCCAAAATAAAATTCCACAGCCACCTCCACAGCCAAAATAAAATTCCACAGCCACCTCCACAGCCAAAATAAAATTCCACAGCCACCTCCACAGCCAAAATAAAATTCCACAGCCACCTCCACAGCCAAAATAAAATTCCACAGCCACCTCCACAGCCAAAATAAAATTCCACAGCCACCTCCACAGCCAAAATAAAATTCCACAGCCACCTCCACAGCCAAAATAAAATTCCACAGCCACCTCCACAGCCAAAATAAAATTCCACAGCCACCTCCACAGCCAAAATAAAATTCCACAGCCACCTCCACAGCCAAAATAAAATTCCACAGCCACCTCCACAGCCAAAATAAAATTCCACAGCCACCTCCACAGCCAAAATAAAATTCCACAGCCACCTCCACAGCCAAAATAAAATTCCACAGCCACCTCCACAGCCAAAATAAAATTCCATAGCCACCTCCACAGCCAAAATAAAATTCCATAGCCACCTCCACAGCCAAAATAAAATTCCATAGCCACCTCCACAGCCAAAATAAAATTCCACAGCCACCTCCACAGCCAAAATAAAATTCCATACCCACTCTCACAGCTAAAATAAAAATCCATACCCACTGCCACAGCTAAGGAACCCTGGAAGTTACTCTAATTTCGGGTGAAACACAAAGACATTAAGTCACAGCAGCCTCAGATATATAATAAATATTTAAATTGTTTTCAAAAGTCAGTATACTAGCAAATGATGGCAAAGGGAAAAAACTAATACATTATCTTTAAATCGCTATGTAAATAATGCCATACAGTTTATTAGATAACTAGGCACATTTAACAGTAAAAAATCTATTAAAGGCAGGATACACAAATTAAAGGTCATCTGCTATCTGGTTTTCAGTTCAACAGTATTTTGTTCACCCGCTTAAGTTACCATGCTTTAGTTTACACAACTGAAGGAAATTAATAGTATAATAGACCTAATTAAAGTACTCATTTTCAGGACATGCAGTGTTATTTTGGTCAAGTTAATTCAGGCTGATAAATTTTGTTATATACTTCCCTCTAACAAACAGCCGTGAAAGAACCAACATGTTAACCATCTGCTTTCCTTTGTACTAGCAATGTTATAAATGAACTTGGGACGAAAAGTTGTTCTTTAGCAGTTACTAAACTATTTTAAATCTGGAAAAGTTTTAGAGATCAGGCAATTTAATTACTATGACGCAATTAAAGATGCAAAACGAAAGACACTACGCAAATACAAACAGTCACTTACGGCACCCGAGAAACGCTAGATACATACGGACAGCGTCTTACCCCGCTCAGAGTTCAGCTAAAAATGACCCTAACCCAGCCGGAAAGCTCCACCTCACTTTCCTTCTCTCCCCCGTCCCCAGACGTAGTTCCCTCCCTCCACTCAACACGCTGGTTTCTTCCATCCCCCTCCCCACATTTCTTCCCCCCACCCGCTGCTTCTCTCCCTACACTCACAGAGTCCTTCCCTTCCCCTCCCTCTTTTCCCTCCTCTACTTTTCCTCCCCATCCCCAACACTAATAGTTCCATCCATCCACTTACAAAGTCATTTCCTCGAATCCCTTCCTTCCCCCCACCCCTTCTTCCTCTACCTCCCTCTTTCTCTCTCCAATCACGAGGCCTGTCTCCCCCTTCCCCCCCTTCTCTCACCTCTCGCTCCTTCCCCCACCCCTTTCGTCCTCCTACACCTCCCACTTCCCTATATATATATATATATATATATATATATATATATATATATATCTCTCAAAAATAAAAAATGATTACATATATGTACGTGCGTATGTGTTTGAAGGTGTGTATGTATATATGCATGCCTGTGTGAATGTATGTATGTATGTATGTATGTAGATAGATAGATAAAGAGATAGATAGACAGATAGATATATGGTCTTAATGACCGGAGGCTTCGCCCCCAATGGTCGATAGGCAAAAACAAAAACAAAAATATTGATTCTCTTTACACCGTGGTTAGTAGGAAAGAACAAGATATGGTCAAGAAGAAGCAGTATGTACAACAAATTAGTGTATGAATGTAGGCTAGTTGTACGCCACTCTCTCTCTCTCTCTCTCTCTCTCTCCATTCATCTATTTATTAAACAGTACACCTAAACTAGTAATTATTAGACAATATTTTAAGGTAAATATAACACATAAACATTCTGTTCATATATATATATATATATATATATATATATATATATATATATATATATATATATATAAAACAGTAAAAAAAAAAAATGCATGCACAAAGTAAGTATGTGGGTGTATGGCTAGATTCTCCATTTCCGTATTATTCTACTTTCTGCCGATCCTATAAAATTCCTTCAGCTTTTCAATCCTGCAAGGTATTACTTCCTCTCTTGTTCCTGTACGGTAAATGCCGGAGGATCTGGAGGGTGGGGGAGAGAGCCTTCTGTTGTGCTATCCTTTTCTCTTGCTCCTATAATTATAGTACTGTATTAGTATTAAGGCCGGAGCTCCTCGAAGAGACTGTAAGGTCTGTGTATCTATGTAACTATCTCTCTCTCTCTCTCTCTCTCTCTGAAATGCCAATGTCCCCCCTCCCTCCTCTCCACCCCCACCCCCGTCCACTGCCCATCTCTCCTTCCACCCCCCTCCCTTCCTTGTTCTCCACCTCCCTGCATTCCACAACATTCAAAAATCTATTAATTACACAAAGCCAGTTCTCTCGCGTGTGGGAAAAGAAACAGGATCAGCACTAAACAAAACCATGTAAATGATGACAAATAAATAGGTGATGGTGATGGTGGTGGTGGTGGGGGGTGTGGTGGGGGTGACAGCAGTAGTAGTAGTGATGGTAATGCTTGTAATGGTGATGGTTGCAGTGGTGGCGATGGTGGTGGTGGTAGGAGTGGTCGAGTGGTAATAGTATCCTACCTCACAAATTTCCAGCTACAGTCTGTGTAGGGTGTGTGTGTGTGTGTGTGTGTGTGTGTTTTATATAGAATACCAGAGTTGTTTCGGCCGTGAGAGGGTTAATGCTGAGTCTTAACTGTATCATGCTTCTCTAACTCACACCCAGCTGAATAAAATCGTCTGGAATTAGAATGTATAAATGACTAGAGTTGTTCTAAGGATGTGGGTGTCACGGCATTACCCAGAGTAGGCTGGGATAACAAAACCACTTCTCTCTGGTGTGGGAAAAGAAATGAGATGAACACAAAACCATATTACTGATGATAAAAAGAAACATTGACGGTGGTGGTGGTGTGGTGGGGGTAATGGTTGTGGGGGTAATAGTTGAGGTGGTGATGGTGTGGTGGTGGTGGTTGTAGGGTTGAGGTGGTGGTAGTGGTAGGGTTGTGGTGGTGGTGGTGTGGTGGGGGTAGTGGGTGTGGCGGTGGTAGGGTTGAGGTGGTGGTGGTGGTGGTAGTGGTAGGGTTGTGGTGGTGGTGGTGTGGTGGGGGTAATGATTGTGGTGGTAGGGTTGAGGTGGTGGTGGTGGTAGTGGTAGGGTTGAGGTGGTGGTGGTGGGGGTAATGATGGTAGGGTTGAGGTGGTGGTGGTGGGGGTAATGATGGTAGGGTTGAGGTGGTGGTGGTGGGGGTAATGATGGTAGGGTTGAGGTGGTGGTGCTGGTGTGGTGGTGGTGCTGGTGTGGTGGTGGTAGGATTGTGGTGGTGGTGGCGGTAGGGTTGTGGTGGTGGTGGCGGTAGGGTTGTGGTGGTGGTGGTGGTAGGGTTGAGGTGGTGGTAGTGGTAGGGTTGTGGTGGTGGTGGTAGGGTTGTGGCGGTGGTGGTGGTAGGGTTGAGGTGGTGGTGGTGGTAGGGTTGAGGTGGTGGTGGTGGTGGTGGTGGTGGTGGTAGGGTTGAGGTGGTGGTGGTGGTGGTGGTGGTAGGGTTGAGGTGGTGGTGGTGGTGGTGGTAGGGTTGAGGAGGTGGTGGTGGTGGTGGTGGTAGGGTTGAGGAGGTGGTGGTGGTGGTAGGGTTGAGTTGGTGGTGATGGTAGGGTTGAGGTGGTGGTGGTGGTGGTGGTGGTAGGGTTGAGGTGGTGGTGGTGGTAGGGTTGAGGTGGTGGTGATGGTAGGGTTGAGATGGTGGTGGTAGAGTTTAGGTGGTGGTGGTGGTAGGGTTGAGGTGGTGGTGGTAGAGTTTAGGTGGTGGTGGTGGTAGGGTTGAGGTGGTGGTGGTGGTGGTGGTAGGGTTGAGGTGGTGGTGGTGGTGGTGGTGGTAGGGTTGAGGTGGTGGTGGTGGTGGTGGTAGGGTTGAGGTGGTGGTGGTAGGGTTTGAGGTGGTGGTGGTGGTAGAGTTGAGGTGGTGGTGGTGGTAGGGTTGAGGTGGTGGTGGTGGTAGAGTTGAGGTGATGGTGGTGGTGGTGGTGGTGGTAGGGTTGAGGTGGTGGTGGTGGTGGTGGTGGTAGGGTTGTGGTGGTGGTGGTGGTGGTGGTGGTAGAGTTGAGGTGGTGGTGGTGGTGGTAGGGTTGAGGTGGTGGTGGTGGTAGAGTTGAGGTGGTGGTGGTGGTAGGGTTGAGGTGGTGGTGGTGGTGGTGGTAGGGTTGAGGTGGTGGTGGTGGTGGTGGTATGGTTGAGGTGGTGGTGGTGGTAGGGTTGAGGTGGTGGTGGTGGTGGTAGGGTTGGAGGTGGTGGTGGTGGTGGTAGGGTTGGAGGTGGTGGTGGTGGTGGTAGGGTTGGAGGTGGTGGTGGTGGTGGTAGGGTTGGAGGTGGTGGTGGTGGTGGTAGGGTTGAGGTGGTGGTGGTTGTGGTGGTGGTAGGGTTGTGGTGGTGGTGGTAGGGTTGAGGTGGTGGTGGTGGTGGTAGGGTTGAGGTGGTGCTGGTGGTGGTGGTGGTAGGATTGAGGTGGTGCAGGTGGTAGGATTGATGTGGTGGTGGTGCTAGGGTTATTGTGGTGGTGGTGGCAGGGTTGAGGCTGTGGTAGTAGGGTTGTGGTGGTGGTAGAGTTGAAGTGGTGGTGGTTGCAGGGCTGAGATGGTGGTGGTGGAGGTAGGGTTGTGGTGGTGGTAGTAGGATTGTGGTGGTGGGTGGTGGTGGTAGGGCTGTGGTGGTGGTGGTGGTGGTAGGGTTGAGACGGTGGTCGTGGTGGTGGTAGGGCTGAGACGGTAGTGCTGGTGGTGGTAGGGTTGAGGTGGTTGTGGCGGGGTTGTGGTGGTGGTGGTGGTAGGGTTGAGGTGGTGGCGGTGGTGGGGCTGAGGTGGTGGTGGTAGGGTAGAGGTGGTGATGGTGGTGGTAGGGTTTAGATGGTGGTGGTGGTGGTAGGGTGGTGGTGGTAGGGTTGTGATGGTGGTGGTAGTGGTGGCAGAGTTGAGATGGTGGCGGTGGTGGTAGGGCTGTGGTGGTGGTAGGGTTGTGGTGGTGGTGGTGGTAGGGTTGTGATGGTGGTGGTGATGGTGAGGTTGTGGTGGTGGTAGGGTTGTGATGGTGGTGGTGGTGAGGTTGTGGTGGTGGTAGGGTTGTGGTGGTGATGGTGGTGATGATAGGGTTGTGGTGGTGGTAGGGTTGTGGTGGTAGGGTTGTGATGGTGGTGGTGGTGGTAGGGTGGTGGTGGTGGCTGTGGTGGTAGGGCTGTGGTGATGGTAGAGTTGTGGTGGTAGGGTTGTAATGGTGGTGGTGGTGGTAGGGTTGTATTGGTGGTGGTGGTGGTAGGGCTGTAATGGTGGTGGTGGTGGTAGGGTGGTGGTGGTGGTGGTGGTAGGGTTGTGATGGTGGTGGTGATGGTGAGGTTGTGGTGGTGGTAGGGTTGTGATGGTGGTGGTGGTGAGGTTGTGGTGGTGGTAGGGTTGTGGTGGTGATGGTGGTGATGATAGGGTTGTGGTGGTGGTAGGGTTGTGGTGGTAGGGTTGTGATGGTGGTGGTGGTGGTAGGGTGGTGGTGGTGGCTGTGGTGGTAGGGCTGTGGTGATGGTAGAGTTGTGGTGGTAGGGTTGTAATGGTGGTGGTGGTGGTAGGGTTGTATTGGTGGTGGTGGTGGTAGGGTTGTAATGGTGGTGGTGGTGGTAGGGTGGTGGTGGTGGTGGTGGCTGTGGTGGTAGGGCTGTGGTGATGGTAGGGTTGTGGTGGTGGTTGGGTTGTGGTGGTGGTTGGGTTGTGGTGGTGGTTGGGTTGTGGTGGTGGTTGGGTTGTGGTGGTGGTTGGGTTGTGGTGGTGGTTGGGTTGTGGTGGTGGTAGGGTTGTGATGGTGGTGGTGCTGGTGGGGTTGTGGTGGTGGTTGGGTTGTGGTGGTGGTTGGGTTGTGGTGGTGGTAAGGTTGTGGTTGGTGGTGTTGGTGGTAGGGATATGGTGGTGGTGTTAGTGGCAGGGTTATGGTGGTGGTGTTAGTGGCAGGGTTATGGTGGTGGTGGCAGGGTTGTGGTGGTGGTAGGGTTATTGTGGTGGTGGTGGTAATGGTTGTGGCGGCGGTAGTGATAATGGTAGTAATGGTTGTGGGTGTAGCGGTGGTTGTGGTAGTAGTAGTGATGGTGGTAATGACAGTAATGGTTGTGGTTGCAGTGGTAGTTGTAGCAGCAGTTGTACCCCATCTCGTAAATTTCCTCCTAGCTTACTGTGTGTGTGTGTGTGTGTGTGTGTGTGTGTGTGTGTGTGACAAAATCGTCAGGCATAATATAGAATACCAGAGTTGTTTCCACCATGAGGGGGTAAATGTCGACAGTCTTAACAATATTACCGGTTCTCTTCTAGGACTTACACGCAGCTGAATAAAATCGTCTGGAATTAAGTGGATATAATTTCCTAGAGTTGTTCTAAGCATGTCAGGATCGGGGTAATTTCTGGAACAGGCTGGTATAACTGGTTCAACCCGGTCAGCTGTTCACGCCTACCAGTTTGCCAGTCTGATTTCTCCGTCTGGTGATTGGCTGGCGGTTTTTCTTCCTCCTTCACGCGAGGTGTAGTGAGGCAGTGAGGCAGAGGCAAAGATTAGTCGTGTGCTGCTTGCTGTTGTGTGTATCGTCCAGTCACCATCCTACCCCGAGCAGAGATTACTGGACTTTTTGGTGTTTGTGGAGTCGCGTAGCAGCGTGAGGGAGAGGGTGGCCGGAGAGATTGGGTTCTACTTCATTGTAAGGGATCTGGGTATAAAGTAAGTATCTGACATTTTATCAGCCTTTCATGAAACTGTTTCAACGTTTTTTCATTGAACTTTGTTGAATGTTTCGTGGAGCAGTGCCAAGCAATAAATCCAATTTAAATGTTTCATGGTGCAGTCTTGGGCATTCCATTAACAGCTGACCTTAAAAGAAGCATTTTTCAGTAAAGGATAGTGATAAGTTTCAAATTCTGTCTTTAAAGGTGTAATGCGCCAGTGCAGCAGCTACACCAGTCGGCCGTCTGCCCGTTGCAAGCACTGACCAGCCACATCACCCTACTAGTGACCGTCAGGCTGGGATATGTTGGTGTTTGTGAAGCCAGGAAGCAGCATGTGGGTGGACTGCCTGAGAGGTGAAATGTGACCTTGAAGTGGTTGCCTGGTAGGCTGAATATGACGGACAAAATATTATGGAATCACGTCAGGTGCATTAAATTAGCCCTAGAAGGGTTCGCTCCTTGTGTTTAAAAGATAGATTTTTATGGTGATGCGCTGCAGTGGTAAGCACAGATGACGCCAGTGTCTCCGGTAATTTTTAACTTTGACACTCTTATCATAAGCTGTATTGTATCGACTGTCAATTATATAATAAACTGTTAATCCTATTCTCTGGATTCTTCCATAACCAAAACTGTCTAAATGTGATATTTCGGGTGATTGCTTACACTGTAAAGGTGAAGTGATACTAACAGTAACATTCAAGCTTTCATAATTAGCGCCTGAATAAAAGCTTGGTCATTAGCTGCAATAAAATATGGGGATCCTTGTATGCAGCATGATAGGAATGTAATGCTGCATGGTTTAGAAGATTGGTAATGAAAGAGGATATGTAGGCCCAAAAGGAGATAATCAGAGGGATTAATCTCCTTAAATTAGAGGCCTGGGGGGGAGGAAGGGGGAGCGGTTAGGATTGCAAATGAAGATTTGAAGGTTGGAACTTAAGTGTTAGTGCTGGGAGTAAAGCGGACGGATGACTTGGGCATGTGGAGATGGAGGATAACAACATGGTGCAGAAGGCAAAAGGTGTGAATGTTGGGGCGCCAAAAAAAAAAAAAAAGGGGGGGGGGGGCGAAGGTAGCTGCTAAAATTCGAAACTAGAGCTGAGAACTTAAATTCATTAACACTTGCACTAATAAATGTTATTTTTCATGTCGCATTACTACATACAGGGCGGTCTGTGACTTTAAACAACTGATTTCTCTTGAGGACGGCTCTGCATTAACAATATTTAAACTTTTATGTTATTACCACGGCTACGTCTATGCCCACACCAGCAGACAATGGTCCCCACGACACGCAAGATACTGCCAGAGCTATGTAAGGACCACCCAGTACATCAGTGTTTCGAGGATGATGTGGGGAGGGGGGACATCAAGAATAAGATAGAGGGATATAGTGGAGAAATACAGGAGTGTGCGAGTTGGAGGAGGGGCAACCAAATGACAAAGGGCAGGATGACATGGAGGTTACTTGTCGCCACCCCTTACGGGATCAGGGCGCCTGATTCCAGACAGTGATGGCTATACAGACGGAGGAAAGAGTACCTTGGAGGCCTGGGTGTGTAGTTATTCTGGGAGCGAGGGATCCAATCGCTCATCTACATTTTATTGTCCGGGGAGATTACTGGAATTGCCCCCCCATGTCATCAGACCCGCCAATCCGTCCCAGGGGGGCGGCACGGGGGAGGGGGAGAAAAAGGAGATAAGGGTGGGGAAAGTGGAGGGAGATGGAGAAGGGGTGGGGCAAGAGAAAACTGAGTACAGAGGTAGAAAAAGAGGAGGGCCAGAGGAAAAAAGGGTAAGCGGGGTAAACGTTGAAGGGACATGGGAAGGGGGAGGGAGAGGGGGAGAGGGAAAAGGGAAGAGGGTAGAGGGAAAGGGGAAGAAGGCAGAGGGGAAGGGAGAAGAAAAGGTGAAGAGGGTGGAGGGGAAGGCGGTAGAGGGAAAGAGGAAGGAGGGAGAGAGGAAGAAGGAAAGGTGACGAGGGTAGAGGGGAAGAGGGTAGAGGGAAAGAGGAAGGAGGGAGAGGGAATGGGGAACCGGAAAAGGCACCACCAGATGGGGGAGGAGGGGGTGGTACATTGGAACGGGCAGGAGATTAAGGAGGAGGGGAAGGGAAGGAGGGAGTGCGGGTAGGAATAGGGGGGTTGCATAGGAGAGACGAGGAGAGAGGGACAGGGGGTAGATGGTGAGGGAGAAGGGAGGAGAGAATCAGAAAGGAGAAAGGGCAAAGGAAGGTAAGGAGTAGAAGGGAGGGGGAAGTGGGAAAAGGGAGAGGGAAGAAAAGAAGGGAGAAGGGAGGAGGGCAGAGATGGAGAGAGGAGGGAGAAGGGGAGGGACGAGGGGATTTGGATATGATATGACACAAGAGGGCAGTATACTGGGGCTTTTACAGCGAAGGAGGTAAGAGTGGAGAGACTTAGCACCATATCACGGTGTTTGGGGCGAGATTTGGCACCACAAGAGGGTGCTAGACATTTAGCACCATAAAAATGCAGTACTGGAGAAACTTAGCACAGCATACGATGATAAAAATAGCACTACATGAGGGTGATAAAGCGGATATTAACACCATACTGTATATCTCATCACAGTGATAGTGGGGAATTAAGCACCACGTGAGAGATTCTTTTAAAATTATAGGTACGTATGGATTGAAAGGTTAGAGAAAGTCAGTGAAATTTGGTTTGGTTAGGTTAAATTTGGTTTGGTAAGTTTACGTTAGATTTGACGAGGTTACGCTGGGACTTTATGGTTTTCTTCTAGGTTCGGTTAACTTTGATATATTTAGTCATGTAAATCACTTAGGAAGAGCTGTTAAGGTCTCAAGCCTTGATGGTATAGGCTGGTCCTTTCTGCTGGCTGGTTACAAACATACATACATACATATATATTTTATATATATATATATATATATATATATATATATATATATATATATATATATATATATATATACCCTGAACTGCTTCCAGAGATTCAGTATACCCTCATTTTTTTACATCAGAGAAAACGATAAAAAACGAAAAATAAAAACCTAAGACTTAACAAAGCCGGATTTTTCGACTGCCCGAAAACAGTGAGAATTATTTTTTTATCTAATTTTTTTCCCTATTTGTTTTTTAGTTACCAGAAGAAGAAAGGCTCGAAATATCGCTATGTATGTGCGTATGTATGTATGTATGAATGTGTAAATAGATGAATGAATGAATGTACATGTATGTATGTATGTATGTGTCTGTATGAATGAATGAATGAATTAATGTATATATGTTTGTATATATCCACCTACCCATCCATCTATACATCTACATCCATCCATCCTTCCATCCATCTACATCCATCCATCCTTCCATCCATCCATCCATTCTTCCATCCATCTATCTATCTATCTATCCATCCATCCATCCATCTATCCAATTATATCCATCAAGTCATCCATCCATTCTTCCATCCATCTATCTATCTATCCATCCATCCATCCATCTATCCAATTATATCCATCAAGTCATCCATCCATTCTTCCATCCATCTATCTATCTATCCATCCATCCATCCATTCTTCCATCCATCTATCTATCTATCCATCCATCCATCCATCTACTTATCCCACAAACACACTCAAAAACCCTCTCCCCCTCACAAACACAGATAAAACAAGAATTAACACATCCAAACAAGCACCAAACACCGATAAAACAAGAATTAACACGCCCCAACAAGAAGCAACCACAACCTGACAACCTCTAACACAAATCTAACAAATTCCAACGACCCAACACCCACCCACAAGCGTCCTCCATCAAAAAATTAGTTGTGTGTGCCTAAAAGCATGTTTCAGAGGTGATGGAGTGGAGAAAGTTTGAAACAGATTGTGGAAGCAGTTGGGTGATGCTGACAGACGGGAGAGTTTGGATTCTGTTGCTAGGTGTGTGTGTGTGTGTGTGTGTGTGTGTGTGTGTGTGTGTGTGTGTGTGTGTGTGTGTGACAGATAAAGATAGGATACACAGATAGCTAGACAGAGAGGCAGATGGACTGTGTGTGTGTGTGTGTGTGTGTGTGTGTGTGTGTGTGTGTGTGTGTGTGTGTGTGTGTGTGACATAAAGATAGGATACACAGATATATAGACAGAGAGGCAGATGGACTGTGTGTGTGTGTGTGTGTGTGTGTGTGTGTGTGTGTGTGTGTGTGTGTGTGTGTGTGTGTGTGTGACAGATAAAGATAGGATACATAGATAGCTAGACAGAGAGGCAGATGGACTGTGTGTGTGTGTGTGTGTGTGTGTGTGTGTGTGTGACAGATAAAGATAGGATACACAGATAGCTAGACAGAGAGGCAGATGGACTGTGTGTGTGTGTGTGACAGATAAAGATAGGATACATAGATAGCTAGACAGAGAGGCAGATGGACTGTGTGTGTGTGTGTGTGTGTGTGTGTGTGTGTGTGTGTGTGTGTGTGTGTGTGTGTGTGTGTGTGTGTGTGTGTGTGTCGCTGTCTACCACAAGGGGACGCCGGATCCCTACACGATGAATACACAGCACTGTACCTATAGAATGGCCCCACAGAAGCAGCTGCTTACCTGTGGTCAACGGGTCTGCTCGGATAGAGAGGATATAAGCAACATCACCACCATCATCATATCATCATCATCATCACCAACACCACCACCACCATTCACCACCACCAGCAACAACATCAATAACGAGAACAACAACAGCAACAACAACAATACAAGGGAAGGCTCGGGGTAACATGCAAAACAAATCACTATGAAAGTGGTGTTACGGAATCTAACCGAGGCAAGGCAAGGAAAGGTAATGAGACGACGCGAGATGAGGACGAAAAGAAAAAAAAAAAGAAAAAAGAAAAAAGCGGCAAGAGCAGAGATAAGGCGAGGAAATACGATATGAAGCGAGGAGGTGAACGAGGAGCGTGGATATGAGATGAGGGGAAATGCGAGAGATTACGAGAGGAAGGAAGAGGAAATGAGAGGAAGGAGGAGGAGGAGGAGGAGGAGGAGGAGGAGGAGGAGGAGGAGAAGGAGGAGGAGGAGAAGGAGGACTAGTAGTAGTAGTAGTGTAATTAACACTTACTGTGCATAATCAATATTTATATACCGATACTGTCTACTTTGAGGGTAGGTAATGCTTTTGGTCACGTCTGTCTGCCTGCCTATCTGTTCGCGTGTGTTGGTCTGTTATTTTATTATTATTATTTTTTTTTTTAAACATCACGTGGTTCATCGCTCCATTCATATATTTTCACCTCTGATATGAATTTACCTGCCAATGAACTGCATAAACCCACACCAGTATTAATTCCTATTAACCTTCAGTGTTCGCCAGCATTGCGGTAAAAATCAATAAGCTAAGAAAACACAACATATTCAATTATACTCTTCTGGCTCTAATCTGGTGTTCACCTGCCATGTCTCTACCTCCAATGTTCCGATACAACAACAGATTAACGCTGGAACACACACACACACACACACACACACACACACACACACACACACACACACACACACACACACACTCAATCGGTAGAGAGTTGGCCTGCAGTCCTAACGGACCCGGGTTCAAATCCCGCTGGGGCAGGGAACAGTTTAAGGATTTGAATTTCATAAAATCAGACTTTACTGATCTACCAGAAGACCTGACATGTCGTAAAAATACCCCCGCTAATACCAATACACCAGTCCTGTATGAGACAGCCCTAGCATGTATTCAATATGGACGGTGGGTGTTAGCGCCGAAAGTGGTGACATGTAGAGGTGTGCGGTACGTAGGAGGACTACTGGGCCTTGAAAGCAGGCTGTAAAGCCTATGCCCAGAGCCGGTCACATAAAACACACACACACACACACACACACCCTACTCCACCCCACCTCACACCACACCCTATCACAAACCACCACTCAATCCCAAACCATGTTTCACCACCTCCTCCGGCCTTTCTCCTTCCTCTCATCGTCTTCTCTCCGCCCTCATCTCCACTTTTTATCTGTTCTCTTACTCCTCCAACCTCCTCTCTTTCCGTCTACTCCTCTCCTCCGCTCGTCCACTTTGCTCTCTCCTCCAATCGCTCTCCTCTCCTTCCCCCTCCCTCCTCCCTCTTCCCCACTGTTGCCCTTCACCTTCCTCAACACAGCAGTAATGTAGACGGCCATAATGTCCCCCAAATACGTTAAAAAAATGCTGAACTTGTCACAATGGGCATTACCTGATCGTGGCAGAGGCGCTGGAATGTCATTGGAAAGCTTATCAATGCATCAATGTTGGTAGGAATAATATTGGGATGGTTCAGTGTATTGGTAGTCTATGTAGAGTTGTTTTACTGGGTGTGGTGTGGTGTGGTGTGGTGTGGTGGTGAAGTAGAATATATATAATTGAAACTTACTGGAAATATGTTATCATCTGAGAGAGAGAGAGAGAGAGAGAGAGAGAGAGAGAGAGAGAGAGAGAGAGAGAGAGATTATGATGCTAATTTGGAACTTCATCATTACTTAATAAATGAAAAATATATATACCTAAGTCGCTTTACGACCAAGCCCTGATTTTATTTTTACTAAGGAAGATGATGAAGGCAGAGTGAAGGATGATTACAGGACACACAGGTATGAGGGATGTTTGGCCAGGTGGATTCTCTCAAGGGAGGCGGAAGATTATCCAAAAGGGTGCATATTAAAGAGGCTCTAGGCACGAAGAAGAGAGGGAGAGAGGAAGAGAGGGCGAGAGGAGAGACGAATGAGAGGAGTTCTTGGAGACACCTCTGAATTATACCACCACTACCGGTACACATAATGGCAAACCTGCTACACCTGTACTGTACTATTCTCAAAGTGTCCCACCATACATGCCCTCCCACTACACCCACCCTACCCTCTACCTACCCCCTCACACACACACACACACACACACACACACACACACACACACACACATCCAGCTTCTACAACAAACAAACCTATTCCCATCGCCAAGCTACAATCCACAAGTCACATTTAACAGGGTGTGCTCGTCCTACCCTGCCATATCACCCACCATCATCTAAGCCCATCCCACCCACTCCTTTCCGCAATCCAACCTATTTCATACTCAACCTTTAACCTGTACCTTCCCAGCCTACATACCACGCCCATTTTCACAGAGCATACTTTCCCCCGGTATATCCAACCATCCACACAAATAAAAGTCCATCCAACCCACTTCTTTCCATCCACTCTTCCCATTTTTTTTTTCTTTTGCTCCTCCTCCTTTAACTTCCACCACACCAGTCCACCTACAACTCACATCTTCACACCCTATACTTGCCCCACCATGTCCCACCTCCCACCCAAATTTACGCCTGTCCCACCCACTCTCTTCAGGTGTGGTGATTATCATAACCAATTACTTCCCTGACCACCAACTGATCTACTCTGACTTTCCTCGTTGTTGTCCATCATCCCTCACCATCCCACCACCATCCCAGCACTCCCACCACCCATCACCATCCCACCACCCATCACCATCCCACCATTCCACCAGCCAACACCATCCCACCATCCATCACCATCTCACCACTCCCACCAACCACCACCATCCCACCACTCCCACCACCCATCACCATCTCACCACTCCCACCACCCATCACCATCCCGCCACCATCACCATCCCGCCACTCCCATCATCCCATTAACATATGCATTACAGGTTATAATAATCTGACGCTGACTATATATCAAAATGGTGCTCTTCGTAACCCTATACTTCAGTAGAGTAGATCCATCCATCTATCCATTCATCCATCTATTCATCCACTCACCCATTTATCCAATCATCTATCTATCTATCCATCCACCCATCTATTCATTCGTCCATCCATCTATCCACCCATCTATTCGTCCATCCATCTATCCGTCCACTCATCTATCCATCCATCCATCTATCCATTAATCCATCAATCCATCCATCTCTCCATCCATCCACATAGCCATCCATCCATCTATCTAAGCATCATTTAATCCTTTATTCCCTATTCAGGAGCGTGGAGGTCTGGGAAGAGGTAGTCAGTCCAATCACCTAGGGCGAGAGTGAACAGTCCCTCGCCTGTGAGTAGCATTATGTGTGAAATATACTCCAACTATCAATCTGAGGCACCTGAACCCACTAAGCTGCCCTACGCCCATTTAGCGGTTATATAGCTACCATTTAACGTAATATATGGCTGCATGGAGGACGGGGACCTAATTGCCTTGTAACTTAGTGTACAATTACATTTAGGTGGCACGAGATCGAGCATGAATGGCGAGCGAACCGGCCTAGCACAGAAATAAAACAAACAGACCAACGAAGTGATTTATTTTGCGAATACCATTAAACAAAATAAATGAACTGGGTATTAAAAACGCGAACAAATCCACCAACAGAATCAATATAGGTAATTTAACGCCAAAAATAAAATCCATCAAATCAACCATAGCCACTGAACGAAATAAATAAACTCAGCTAAAAACGCCAATAATTAAAAAAAAACACAAAACAATATGAATAAAACTCTACCAGCATCAAAAACAAATGACATAACTCACAGAAAATCACCGACACAGAGAGAGAGAGAGAGAGAGAGAGAGAATTAGAATCCAACACCTTATATCATCCACCGCAAAGAATCCAACACCCTATTCGAAACTCCAAAAAGAATCCAACACCCTACAGAGCACCAAATAGAATCCAAAGAGAATCCAACACTGTATACCCTCCAAGCAAGCAGAATCCAACACTACTCTGCTCGCCAATCTGAATCCAAAATCTCATTCAGGCGGCCAATCAGAAAGGGTGAGAGTGTGGGGGGTGAGGGAGAGGGTGGGGGGAAGGGTGAGGGTGGGGGTGAGGGAGAGGGTAGGGGGGTGAGGGAGAGGGTGGGGGTGATGGGTGACGAAATGAAGTTTGTGAATGAGTTACGTGGGGTTTGTGCCGCTACTTTTGATGGGTGCTGTGTGTGTGTGTGTGTGTGTGTGTGTGTGTGTGTGTGTGTGTGTGTGTGTGTGTGTGTGTGTGTGTGTGTGTGTGTGTGTGTGCGCGCGCGCGAGGGGGGGGTATGATCGAGGTGATGGCGTGGGAGCGTGTAGGTGGAGCTATGTGTATGTGTGTGACAGGGTGTATGAAGGTGTGGATGGGTGTAGGTGGGGGGAGGGTGTATGTGGTGGTGTGGGTGGATTTAAATGTTCAGTCGTGGGTGTTCGTGGGCGTGGGTGTAGATGGTGGAAGGTGTGGGCTTGGGTGGATACGGTTATAGGTATGGATGTGGGTGTGGATGTGGATGTATGTAGGGGTGTGGGTGTGGGTGTGTGTGCAGGTGTGGATGTACAGTAGGCATGTGTGTTGGTGTGCGTGTAAGAATGAGCGTGGATGTGGGTGTAGGTATGGGTGTGTCTGTGTGGGTATAGGTATTAGGTGTGAGTGCAAGTGTTGGTGGGTGTAATGTGGGTGTGGGTGTAGGTATTGGTGGGTGTAGCGTGGACCGGATGATGCTGGGTTATAATAATCACCACAAACTCACTATACCTCACCACTCCATTCTCAGGGAGGGGTGATGCTAAGTGGTAAGGTGTTCAACGGCTATCTGAAAGAACGTGAGATCAAGCCTCAGATTAGAAGTTTAAATTACACTGAAAAACTTTAACATGTCTTCTACAATACGACCAGATAAGTGATATCATAAACATACATACCAAAAATACATACATACATAGAATACATACATAGATACGTACATAATATACTCAGTCGCTGGTAACAGTACACTAAGAGCCAATCCCTGAACACACACACACACACACACACACACACACACACACACACACACACACACACACACACACACACACACACGCCAGGGAACAAGAACAACGAAAAACCAACACCAGTATACACACACACACACACACACACACACACACACACACACACACACACACACGAGCAAATAAACCAGCTGGAGATACAATGGCGGGATTGTGTGGAGACTGAGAACCAATCAGACCACAGGACCAAAACAGCCTGCAGCCAACCGGGAGAGAGAGAGAGAGAGAGAGAGAGAGAGAGAGAGAGAGAGAGAGAGATAGTAATTCAGTGACAAATAAGCATAAAAACTAACGTGAAAAAAAAAAAAAGTGGTGTGTAGCGTCTTCAAGAAATTCAGAAACACACACATAAACACAGTAATAAACATAGTAATAACCTGGCTTTCACACGGCAAACATCAGTCACACAAGCTATAAACACACACACACACACACACACACACACACACAGCCATCTACACAGTCGCGCACAAACACGCCTACACACTGCTACATACAATCACCCACACGCACCTACGCGCACATCCACAAGTATCCACCTACACACACACACACACACACACACACACACACACACACACACACACACACACACACACACACAGCCACAATCCGCCAGGAATCACCAACTCTGTTTTATGAGAATTGCCAGGGTGACATTTTGTGAGGGTGAGAGGACGTGGGAGGGAGGAAGAGAGGAAAGAAGAGGAAGAGGAGGGAGAAGGGGAAGAGGAGGAAGACGAGGAGGGAGGAGGACAAGGAGGAAGAAATGGAAGAAAGGAAAGAAGGAGGAGGTGAGGAGGGGAAAGAAGGGGGAAGTGAGGAGGGGAAAGAAGGGGGAGATGAGGAGGGAGGCGTGAGGGGAAGAAGAGGAGAGAGGGGAGGGGAGGAAAAGGGAGAAGAGAGAGAGGAGGAAAAAAGGAAGACGAGGGGGGAGGAGGAAGAAGAAGGAGGGAATGAGAGGAAAGAGGAGGAAGAGGTGGGAGGGAAGAGAGAAAGGAAGAGGGGAAGGAGGGAGGGGGGAGGAAGAAAAGGGAAGAGCTGGAGGAAAAAGAGAATGAGAAGAACAGGGAAGGGAAGAGAAGAGAAGGGAAAGAAAGGGATAAGAGGAAAGAAGAGGACGAGGAAGAGGATGGTGGAGGGGGATGAGAAGGGGAGAACTGGTTGAAGAGTAAGTGGAAGAGAAGGGAAGGAAATGGGAGAGAGGAGAAGCGGAGAGGAATGGAACGGACGAGAAGGGAAGAGGGAGGAAGGGAAGAGAAGGGGAAGGGGACGAAGAGAGGAGGAAGGGAAGAGAAGGGGAAGGGGACGAACAGAGGAGGAAGGGAAGAGATGGGGAAGGGGACGAAGAGAGGAGGAAGGGGAAGATTGGAAGAGAAGGGGAGGAAAGGAAGAGAAGGGGAAAGAAGGGAGAGAGGAGAGGAGGTGGGAAGAGACGGGAAGACAAGAGGAGGGAGAAGAAAGGGAAGAAGAGAAGAGTAGCAACAGGACAAAGAGGAGGGGGAGGAAAAAAGAAATAAAAGAAGAAAACTGAAATGAGAAGAGAGGAGGAGGGGAAGGAAGAGAAGAGGAGAAATTGAAGAGCAAAGAGAAGAAAGAAGAACGGACGATACTCTGAGGGTGAGAACGTAGGAGGAGGGGAAGAGAGGAAAGAAGAGAAGGGAAGAGGAGAGGAAAGAGAGGGAATACAGAGAAGAAAATGATAGAAGGAAAAGCAGAGGATATTAGGGAAAGAAACTGAGGAGGAAAAAATGAGAAGAGAAAGAAAAGGAGAAGGAAGAGATGGAAGGGAATCAAATAGGAAGAGAAAATGAGGAGTAAAGGAAACGAAACAGGAGAGAGAGAAGACGAAAATGGAAGGAAGAATGGAGGAAGAGAAGAAGGAGAGAGAAGGAACAGAAGGAAGAGAGGATACGGACCGGAGGAGAAGGAAGAGAGAGAGAAGGAGATATAAGGAAGAGAAAAAGGAAAAAGAGAGAGGGAGAAAGAGAGAAAACGATAAGGAAGAAATATAAGGAAAACTCAGGCAACAACAGACCTAATGGTGCTTACGATGCTGTCTGAAGAGGAAGAGGAAGAGGAGAGGAGATGAGGCGGAAGAGGAATGAAGAGGAGGAGAAGAGAGAGAGAAAAGAAGAGAAGAGGAGACAGGCAGAAACATAGGAAGAGAGGAGGAACACTGGAGGAAAGGGGAAATGGAGAGAAAGAGGGAAATGAAGGAGAGAGAGAGAGAGAGAGAGAGAGAGAGAGAGAAATATTTTTGGGGAGGGAAACAGCGAAAGAAAAAATATACAGAAAAATAAAAATAAAATCAAGAGAAAGAAAATTAAAGGAATCGGAAAAGAGAAAGAAAGGAAAATGAAAAGAGAAAAGAAAAACAATGGTATAGGATGAATGTGTGTGTGTGTGTGTGTGTGTGTGTGTGTGTGTGTGTGTGTGTGTGTGTTTGTGTGTGTGCTATAATCTATCGGAAATTATAGTAACTGGAAAAACACTATAGTCTGTCTGTCTCTCTCAAGGGGCTATCCTTGCCTGAAATGAGAAACTTGAGAGGCTTCCCTAAAGATGATTATATTGAAGCCTCTCTCTCTCTCTCTCTCTCTCTCTCTCATGCAATGCATTCACAGTATTCTCTAATAAACAGCCTCAAATGGACTAGTAGGTCTGTTGCTTTATTTCCTTCGTACTCTCTCTCTCTCTCTCCAGCATATGTGAGAGGAAGAAATGATGGGAAAAAAAGAGGAAGAGATTAAAGCAGAAAAAAAAAAAAAAGAGAGAGAGGAGGATATCTGAAGTGAAATAAGAGGAAGGAAGAAGGGCATGAAGAAATGAGAGAGAGAGAGAGAGAGAGAGAGAGAGAACCTAAAACCATGACGGGGCGTAAAAGAGAGTGTTAAAGAGAGGTAATAACTACTAAAAGAGGAAAAAGAGGTGAGAAGACAGAGCAGGAGAAGAGAAGGAAAGGAAGGAAGGAAGGAAGGAAGGAAGGAAGGAAGGAAGGATGGATGGTTGGATGGATGGAAGGAAGGAAGGAAGGACGGGAAGGAAGGAAGGAAGGAAAGACACAAGAAGATAATAAAGAAGGAAAACGAAGGAAGGGGGAAAAGGAGAATGAGAGGAAAGGAGAGCAGAGGGGGAAAAGGAAAAAAAGACGCAAAAGCAGAGAAAAAGAAGAGACAAAAGAAAGGGGAAAAGAGAAAAATGAAAAGAGAAAAAAGAAAAAAAAAGAGAAGGAAGGAAAGAAAAAAAGAAAATAAAGAGAAAGGAGAAAACGAACAGAACAGGAAAAAGTCTGACACAATGAGAGGCAAAAGAGGTAGTGATAACTGATAAAAGAAAATAGAGAGAAGAGAAAATCCTGGAGCAGAGAAAAAGAGAGAAGCGAAAAAGAAGAAAAAGAACAGAGAAAAAAGAGAAAAGAGAAAGATGAAAAGAATAAGAGAGAGTGTGCACCCGCCAGAGAGGCATGGGAGTGAGTGGCAAGAGATACCATACAGAAGAAAAGAGAAAATCCAGGAAAAGTGTGAGAGAGAAGGGTGAACATGGAGGGAGATAGAGGAAAGGGAGAAAAAGAATGAGAAAAGAATGGAAAGGAAAGAGAGAAAGAAGAAAGAGATATGTGAAAAGAATGGAGAGAGAGAAAGGGGAATTAGAAGAGAGAGAGAGAGAGAGAGAGAGAGAGAGAGAGAGAGAGAGAAAAGAGAGAAAGTGAGAAACCATGAGGGGGCATAAAAGTGAGTGTAAAGAGAGGCAATAACCAGCAGGAGAGGAGGGGGAAGCTACACAATCCAACAGCTCGTAAGAGAAGTCAAGGAGCAGGGAAAGAGAGGGAAAGAGAGGAGGAAGGGAACGATAGCAAGGAAATGAATGGAAGTGAAAGGGGAGGGGGTGCAGGGAAATAGAGGAGGAAGGGAAAGAGAGCATGGAAATGAAAGGGAAGGAAAGGGAGCAGGGAAAGAGAGAAGGATGGGAGAGACAGCAAGGAAATGAATGGAAGTGGAAGGGAAGGGCAGCAGGGAAAGAGGGGAGGAAGGGAAAGAGAGCAAGGAAATGAATGGAAGTGAAAGGGGAGGGGAGCAGGGAAATAGTGGATGGGAAAGAAAGCAAGGAAATGAAAGAGAAGGGAATGGGAGCAGGAAATGAGAGGAGGAAGGGAAAGAAACAAGGAAATGAACGGAATGGAAGGAAAGTGAAGGGAAGGAAAGGAAAGGAAAGGAAAGGAAAGGGAAGGGAAGGAAAGGGAAGGGAAGGGAAGGGAAGGGAAGTAGAGGATAAGAAAAGGAGAGGAATGAATCGAAGGAGAGAAGAATTGAGGATAGAAAAAGACTGGAGAAGAGAAGAGTGAAGAGAAAAGCAGAAGAGAGGAGGAGGAGAAGAAGGGAAATGAGAAGAAGAATGCAGAGGAAAGGGGAGGAGAAGAGGGAGACGAGGAGAAAAGAGGAAATCAATGAATGACAGGACAGAATAAGATGAGACAGAACTGGATAGGAGAGGACACGAGAGAATATAAAACGGAGAGAGAGGAGAGGAGAGAAGAAGAGAGGAGAGGAGAGGAGAGGGGAGGGGAGAGAGGAGAGCGAGGAGAAGAGGAGCCAGAATAACCACTGTAAGAGGAGAGGATGCTCACAATCACACAACCCTTCAGTAATGTCAAGGAGGAGGGAGAGGAAAGGATAGAGAAGAAAGGAGAGGAGAGGACAGAGAAGGAAGGAGGGGAGGAGAGAAGTAAGAAATGGACATGACAGATGACAGGAGAGGAATTGGATAGGATATGAGTGAATGAGACGGGAAAGGAAGCAGAGGAGAAAGGAGAGGAGAGAAAATGATAGGAGAAGAGAAGAGAGGAGAGGAGAGGAGGCAAAAACACAAGAGGAGAGGAAACGCACTCGCAGATCGAAAGAGATGTCAAGGAGGAGAGTGAGAAGGAGAGGAACAAATGAACAGAAGTGAAGAGAGGAGAGAAAGGAAACAAGAAGAGGATGAGAGGAGAGAAGGAGAGGAGAAAAGAAGAGACAGAAAGGAGGAAAGAAAGGAGAGAAAAGTGAATAAGAATGAACAAGTACGAGAGGAAACAGGAAATGAGAGGAAACGTAAGAAAAGGTAAGGTAAACGAAAGAAGTGGAGATAATGGAAGACAGTAAAAGAGAATCGACAGGAAGGGAAGGGAAAGTAAGGTGACAGAAGAGAAGATGGGAGAGAAGTGAAGATACGAGGAGAAGTAATAAAACTCTGTAAGAAGCGGTATTAGGAAAAGAGGAGGAGGAGGAGAAGAGAAGAGGAAAGCAAGTAAAAAGCACATGTAAGAGGCAGGAAGAGGTGAAGAGAAAATTTATGAAACAAGAAGAGGAGATAATTAAATGAGACACAATAAAAGATGAGGAGAGGGAAGGAGAGGTGAGGAGAGACGGGAACAGAGGAGAAGAGAGGAGAGGAGAGGAGAGGGAGGAGAGGAGCGGGGAGGGAAGCTCATGACAATCGAACAGCTCATAAGAAACGTTAAGTAGGACGATAGAGAGAAAATAGGAGGAAGGTGGAAGAAAGAGAAAAGAAAGACGAAGAGAGGACAAGAAGAGAGGCGATGGGAAGAAAAGATGAGAAGGGAAGAAGGGAGGAGAATGGAAGAAGGGAGGAGAAGGGAAGATGAGAGAAGAGAAGAGCAGAGGAGAAGGGAAGAAGGGAGAAGATGGGAAGTAGAGATGAGAAGGGAAGAGAAGAAGCGAAAAGGAGAGGAGAATAAGTGAATGAAAATAAGGAGAGGTAAGGAAAGACTAAAAAAAAAAAAAAAAAAGATAGGAAGGATGTGAAGGAGAGAAGAAATAAGAGGAGTGGAGAAGAAGACAGGGGAGGAGGAGCAAACAGGAGAGGAGTGGGAAGTATAAAACAGCAGAGGGGGGGGGGGGAGATGTCAAAGAAAAAAGTAAAGATGAGAGGTAAAGAGAAGAGAAGATTAGAGAGGAGACATGGAGAAGAGAAGAGAGGAGGAGGAGAGGATAGAGGAGGGGAAAAGGAGAAGGAAAGGAAAGGAAAGAAAATAGAAAGGAAGGGGGAGATGAAGATGGTGGCAATGGAAGAAGTCGTAAGAAAGACTAAGTAGGAGAGAAAAAGCGGGAGGAAACCAAGGGAAAGACAGAAGAATGGCAGGGGAAAGGAGAAGGAAAGAGAAGAGATGAGAAGAGCAGGGAGAGGAGAGGAGAAAAGAGATGAAAAATAAGAGGCGAGTAAAAAGGAAAGGAGAAAACAGAAGAGAAGGGAAGGGGAGGGAAGAGTAGAGAAGAAGGATGAAATTAAAGGCGAAGAAATGAGACGGTAAGAAAAGAGACAGACTAAGAGAATAAAAAAGAAAAAAAGATAAGAGAGGAGAGGAGAGGAAAAAAGAGAAGAGAGGAAAAAAGAGAAGAGAGTAAAGGATGAAGACACATCGTAACTGAAGAGCACATACGAGAGGTCAAGTAGAATAGAAGAGGAGAGGAGAGAGAGGAGGGAGAGGAGGAGCGGAAAGATAAAATATGGAAGAAGACAAAGGAAAGGGAAAGGTAGGAGTGAAGAGGAGAGATGAGAGAATAAAGAGAAGTGCTAAATAACATAAGGACACAATTCTATTAAAGGATGAGAAGGGAAATGAAAGGAGGGGACGTGAAAGGAAGGGAAATGGAGATGAAATGAGATACAATGGAGACGCAGCTACATAGAATTGCTATTATCACAGAGAGAGAGAGAGAGAGAGAGAGAGAGAGAGAGTCACTTAACCTAACTGTTCACTCAACCTAACTACATCAATACAAACAAAGGAGGAAATTCTATCAAACTACTAGGAACTGAACACAGCGAAATTAAACCCATTCACTTTGACATTATTTTTTCTGCCTCTGATCATAGATTTAAGAGCCCGTTTCCTGAGGCCCGGCAGTCCTCTACGTTCTACACCCCCATTTTTTTTTTTAATGCAAGGAAGAAGGAACCAAAGGCCAGAATCCCCCAAAACTGTTCCCTCTAAGAAAAATAACAAAGTGCCAAATTCATCCCCCGTCTGTACTGAGAAGCATATCGTAAAATTTCTCCATTAAGCTCATCACAACCTTACATCTCTCCATAAAACATAGAGAAATAAATAAAAAAAATAACTAAACAGGTCTATTATTCTGACGCCAATATGTCCTAATGGAAATTTCAATAATGTTTTTTAAAGCAGAATCTATAATTTTGAAATCAGTGTGTGTTGAAAGGAAAAAACTTTCACATTTTAAAATCAGTGGTGGTTATAACTCAAATTAAAAACAGTACTGTGTGTAACGAAGTCAGTGCCTGAAATAAATGCTCGCTCACATACACACAAACACACACACACACACACACACACACACACACACACACACACACACACAAGCACCCCCCCCACACACACACATGCAACCCCCTCAATCACACACACACACACACACACACATGCAACCCCCTCAATCACACACACACACACACACACACACACACACACATGCAACCCCCTCAATCACACACACACACACACACACACACACACACACACACACACACACACACACACACACAGTAACACCGAGTCCCTAATTAGAGCCGTAGCCAACCCTCCCCTGCCAGTGTATTGTGCTATTGTTGCGAACTTTAAGCGACCACAGGAGGGAAGGCCGAAAAAAAAATTAGGGGAAAAAAAAATAGACAGACCATTGCGCGTGTTCACTTAATTCCGCGGTTCGCCGACTTAGTGGAAAGAGAGGGTAAAAAAAATATATAACAGGGCTGAACTGGACAGGTTTTGTGTTACTGCTGGATAATTGGCCTTCTGTTTACTCCCAGGCCTCCTCACTGTTGTTTCCGATAGCGCGATTTCGGTTAACGCGCGGGATAGGTCTTAGTGTATTTTCGCTTTCGATTTAGCGCAGCCTAGTTTGGTTTTATTATTCATTACACGTGCTGAATTGGACAGGCTTTGTGTTAATGCTGGATAACTGAGTCTGCTTTTTCCCCGGCCCTGTCACTGCTGTTTCCCAGTAACATGGTTTTCAGTTAACACGGATCTGTTTTGGTGTGTTTTCACTTTTGGTTTGACACAGCCTAGTTTAGATTTATTATTTATTACATGTGCTGAATTGGGCAGGCTTTGTGTTGCTTCTGGATAACTGGCTCTTTTATTTCCAGGCCTCGGAATTGTTTTCCCAATGGTGTGATTTTCAGCTGACATGGATCTGTTTTTGTGTACAGTATGTTGATTCAGCAACTTTCAATATATCCTACTTCAGCTTTCCTGTTTATTTTATGGAATGAACTGGACAGATTTTGTGCTACTGTTGGATAACTGAATCTATGTTTACTTCAAGGCCTATTTGTTGTTGTTCCCCAATAATGCAATCTTAGTTAACGTTGATCTATTTTAGCAGTGACTTTAGATTTAATACAGCCTGGTTCAGTTCTCTCGTTGTACGTGTTCAGGTAGACATAATTTGGGCAACTACTGGATAACTGAGTCTCTGTCTACTTCCAGGCCTCTTCGTTGCTGTTTCTAAAAATGCGTGATTTCTGTTAGTGTGGTTTTGTTTAGTGACATTCAACTTAAGGTAATATATCTGGTATTTATTTTACGGGATCATCTGGATAGGATTTGTGTTACTGTTGGATAACTGAGCCTGTGTCTACCTGCAGGCCACCACTGTGGAAGGATCACACAATTAACATAGTATCCATTTAACGAAAGACTTCTTCATTGAATTCTGACATAATACTGCCTTGTTCAAATATGTTATCCATGTCCTTCACGCGGTGGCACCAATAAAATCAGTACACTCCACTGCCTGGTTGTACAAATGACCCTCACTTACTTCCCTATTCCCCAAAAAGAGGATGGTGGAACTGCAAATGGGCTACTTAAGCCTGTAGCTGACTGGGTACTCATTCAGATGAGTCTCAGATTGCTGCTGCTACTACTACTACCACCCTATTCCCCAAAAGAAGTAAGGGGGATTGTGGAAGAAAGGGCAACTTTGACCCGCAATCCAATGGGTTCACATTCAGATGAGCGAGCCTTCAGTTGCAACTACTACAACAACCAGACATCTCCCGTAAACCAAAAGAGAGTCGGCTGTGAGTAGCAAGAATAAAATTAAAAAATAAAGGGAACAAATAAGTAACTGCAGAGAAGCGGCAAAAAATAATATATGCTGTTTAGAGAGAACAACTGTGGCAAACAATGAAATCAGGCAGGACAAAAGGTATCATGGAGTCAGTTAAGGCTTGCAATGGGATCAGAACGAGTAGCTGGGGCCATGATCATATAATTTTCCTCGCACAAGCTGCACATAATATAGAATAAGAAGAATACAATACAAAAAGAACTGCGGTCCTCTTCATGCCCTATACAACTGTCAAAGTGTAGCAATAATAGAGTGAAAATCCATAAAGAACAGCTTCTAACCCTTCACAAGTTAGGTTTCCCATAAGCTGTGGTGAAACTGAGGAGAGTAGGAATGATATATGAAAAGACACTGAGGACTATTTATAACCTTACAATATAGGAACTTTAATAAGCTGAATATACCGGTATTATTTTTACAGAAGCAAAAATAAAAATTAAATGAAATAAGGCATCACAGGAGTAAGGTTGTCAAAACTGATATCGGTTTGAAAAGAAAATAATAATAATAAAAAGAGTAAAACCAGGACGGACAATAAGGGTAATGGAGCCAGTAAAGGTTTGTGTTTGGACATGGCCGGAGGGCGTACCAGGGAAAGTATTAAACACACACACACACACACACACACACACACACACACACACACACGTCATGGTATACAGATCAAAAATGCTCAAGCCATCATTTCGTTCCAAGCACTGTTTTACGTGGTGTGAATTTTATATCCTGGCCATCATCCCCCCCCCCCTCCTCTCTCTCTCTCTCTATTCTCTGCGCAGTGAAAATAATCAACACCCGTCTCTCCTCCCTCACTCTCTCTCTCTCTCTCTCTCTCTCTCTCATAATCAGAGCCCGTCTTTTGTGAGTGACGTGTAATTCGCAAAATACAAATGACTCGCCTCTCAAACCCCATGAATAATATTGGTAAATATTTGTTACACACACGCGAGAGCTGCACTGTTTAGAGAGAGAAACCTGAACGTGTGAGAGAGGGGAGGGAGAGAGTGGGGTGAGGGGAGAAAGGGAGAGAGGGAGAAAAAGAGAGATGAAAAGAGAACTGAATCGGAGAGAAAGGAATAAAGAATACAATAAAAGAAAGAAATGAAGAGACAAAGAGATGGAAAAGGAGAGCAGAATACAAAAAAAGAGAGTGAGAGTTAAGGAAAGAGCAAACGGATAAGAGAAAAACTAAAAAAAAAAAAAGAGAGAGAGAGGAGAGCAGGCCAGAGCAGAAAAGAGAAGAAAGTAGAGAAAAAAGATGGCAAAAAAAAAAGAACAGAAAAAAACAAGAGGCCACACAGACACTAACATACAGATTTAAACACACACACACACACACACACACACACACACACACACACACACACACACACACAATTAGAACTGGACTTTGTGCCTGACGTGAAATTCGCACAAAACAAATGAGTCTGCCCTCAAACCTATGACTGATTTCGTGTGTGTGTGTGTGTGTGTGTGTGTGTGTGTGTGTGTGAGAGAGAGAGAGAGAGAGAGAGAGAGAGAGAGAGAGAGAGAGAGAGAGAGAGAGCACTGCAGATTCAATATTCCGTGTTGGCACTAATTGGCCTGGATATTTAAGCCGGTGTGTGTGTGTGTGTGTGTGTGTGTGTGTGTGTGTGTGTGTGTGTGTGTGTGTGTGTGTGTGTGTGTGTGTGTGTGTGTGTGTGTGTGTGTGTGTGTGTGTGTGTGTGTGTGTGTGTGTGTGTTTAGACCGAAGATCTAATAATGCAAGAGATCCAGGATGGTATTCTCCGTAATACCTCTTCCTTAGCGATTTATTTTTGGATATGGCTGATTAATATCCCTTTGTATGTTATTTATCCAGAGCATGGAGATATTAGGATTTATATGGCATAGAATAGGACAGTATGGTGTAATAAGCAAAACAAATCGCTCAATAAAAGGTGTTAGGGAGTTCCTTTACCTAATGAGAAAACGGGCCTCAGAATTTATGCCCAGTTCCATCCAATGAAAATCTGGTAGGGGGTTGGGGGTGGGGGAAGGGTTGGGGTTAGGGTTGGGGGTGCGGGTGATATTGTTGACTTTTTTGTTACTGAATCATCGCAGTTCGAATTTATGCCCGTGTTCACCCAGCAGCAAAATTACGGACCTGGATATAACAATGACTACTGCAGGTTTTGTTCAAGGGGATGATTGAGACTTAAAAAACACTGACAGCTGCATACGTTCTGAGAAGGGGAGGGAGCGGGGGTAAAGAACGGAGAAATACAGAACGGCAGAAGGAAGTGAAACAGATTTAACGTTGTAATTTTTTCACTGTAAACTCGCAGTGATAATGAGAAGCTTACGCTCAGAGTCTGTGCATTGTTTACGTTCTGAGGGAGACGGGATGGGGGAAGAACGAAGCAATGCTGAACGGCAGAAGGAAGTGAGATGGATTTTACGTTCTAATTCTTTCCCTGTTACCTTGCTGTCAAAAATAGGTGCTTACGTTCACTGCCTACGTTCCCTGTGGACAGGAGGATGGAAGAATAACAAACGGCAGAAGGAAGCGTGACAAAATTTTACGTTCTAATTCCTTCGTTGTAAACCCGGGACCCTGAGTAAGATTAGTGGTATTATCGGTGCAGTATAAGTTTACGGTCGTGGCTGTATTTCGGGAGCCTCCAAGGTAAACCAAATTCGCGTAGTATCAAGTCACATAAAACCAAAACCACATTTCTGACAATTTTAACTTGCTTTTCCAGTTGTTTCGCTCTCGTTAACCTCCTTCAGTTCAGGGCCATCTTTCCTCCTCTACTTTTGCGATTTCCTCTTCTATTGTTTCTATTTCCTCCTCTATCTTCGTTATTTCCTCTATCTTTGCTATTTCCTCCTCTATTTTTGTTATTCCATTCTCTGTTTTTGCTATTTCCTTCTATATCTTCGTTATTTCCTCCTCTATATTCGCTATTTCCTCCTCTATATTCGTTATTTCCTCTTCTATTTTTCCTATTTCCTCCTTTCCCTTCGCTATTTCCTCTATCTTTGCCATTTCCTCTCCTGTTTTTGCTATTTTCTCCTCTTATTTTTTTCTCAGCCCATTTTTTTCAGCTTGGGAGTGGAGACATTATAGAAGCTTACATCAACCTTTATCCCTCCAGCTTAGAAATTTTACGTGAGAGAATAAAATCATATAGAGTTGGCAAAATAAAACAAACTGAAGACTGTCAATATTACCAAGGGAGGGCAAGATGGTCTCCACACAGCAATAGTGAAAATCAGTTCTGCAAAACTGCCATAATAATTAACGAACAAATGTAAACACAGGGCCCCCCAAACTGTATGAGTATAGTTTGACTTTTGACCCCCCAAAAAAAACCTTTACCCTCCCCTAAAAAAAGAAAAAAATCAAAACAAAAAAAGAATACGGAGTCTGGGGTATTTGGCTACGAAACAACTATGCCAAGTCTGAAAGCAATTTAGTGATGAAATGAAGGAATTGAACCAAATTATAAGGTGTCTGGAAGAAAGAAAATAAATGAGGAGGAACAGCCCGTCTTCAAGCTCTAGTGTGGCCTAATAATTATGCATCTTGGAGATTAAAGGGGTTAAGTCTTAAGATACAAGGGAAGATGTGGCTGTAATTTCAAGTTACTTGCCACATAAATAAAATTGGTATTGACGGAATCTCTCTCTCCCTCATTCACAACAGTGGGGATATCACCATAATTTCTTAAGTACGAAGCTGCATGGACGAAAATGCTATCAAAAAATCTTCACACTGTTCTGTTTGATTATACACAAGTTGGGGACACTATAATCTACCTTCAGTTAAAAATAATCAGTATCTCAATCTACCAATTTCTTTTTCCCAATCTGAGCAACAGCAAATAAACACCAGAGGCAATGCACACAGAGCAAAGCAACACCACACCCACCTCTGACCCGCGACCTCTTCGTACGATCGACGTGCAGCAAAATCCCATCCCCAACGAAATGTATGTGACAAAGGTAACCCAAACTAGATCAGGCATTAATGAGATGAAGGCACCAAAATTATTACTTTGATCTTCACGTCTGATGAATCTCCAAAAAACTGAATCATTTCTTTCCAAACCCATACACAATGCAAGTGGCCATATTTGATCTGGTGTTCGTGTGATACTTTAAGATATATAATAACGTGTGTGTGTGTGTGTGTGTGTGTGTGTGTGTGTGTGTGTGTGTGTGTGTGTGTGTGTGTGTGTGTGTGTGTGTGTGAGAGAAAGAGAGAGAGAGAGAGAGAGAGAGAGAGAGAGAGAGAGAGAGAAACATACACACAAACAGACCTGCTCATAATACGCCTTCACACTCGCTAAACAAACCGGCCAACACAAATATAAACAAACACAGGCTGCCACCCCAGCTTTCCGCGATATTAGTCCGACTCGCCCTGCTGGAGAATTAACGAAAAATGTGTTGATGGAAGCGTCAGGTTGGTCCGGTGTTGTTAGGTTTGATGACACGCAAGTTGAGGGATACTGTTGTCTGCCTTTCTTCGTGTGAAAATATCTCCCCAGTTAGATAATCCGTCCTCCAGTGTGAACGATAACACACACACACACACACACACACACACACACACACACACACACACACACACACACTGGTTTTCTTTGTGTGAAGGTATCCCCTCGCCTAAGCAAACCATCCTCTAATATAATGGCCAAAACACACACACACACACACACACACACACACACACACACACACACACACACAGCCTTCAAATTAAACCAATTCACCGAGTATCGAGTCATATGATTTATGTGTTTCTAACAATCATCACTATCATCACCATCTTCGTTATCATAATCATCACCATTATTATAAACATTATTCTCATCATCACCACCGTTTCTCACACTCTGATCACTCCTGGGTACGAAGATGGCCATAATGAAAATGTACCCACGTAACAATATTCTATTCACATGCACCCCTCGCTCTCTCTCTCTCTCTCTCTCTCTAACACTCTTCTTCCTCTTCCTTCTCTCTGACCATTAAATTCCTTCATTTATTCTCTTTACTCCTCTTTCATCACTCTCTTTTCCATCCTCCTCTCCCTCTTTTCTCATCAACATACTGCTCCACTCTCTTTCCATACACCTCTTCATTCTCTTTTCCATCCTCCTCTTCCTTTTCTCCCGTCAATATACAGTACTGCTCCACTCTCTCCCTCCACACCCCAAAAAGTCTGCCTCTCCCAACACTACCCTCAACCTTACTTTCATACACTCCATCTAATAAACTTCTTTTCCAGAATGAGAGACAACAAGTGAACAAATGACAACCAGCCACTCGAGCTTTTGCAATACTAATTAGGTTCAGCTTGCGCCTTAACGTAAATGAAATAATGTTGACAAAAGAGGAAAGCTGCTTCGCTAAGTTGAACAATACGCAAGTCGATGAATACTGTTACCTGCCTACCTCTGTGCATGTCAGTCCTTCTTTGAATGTGAGAAAATACAAACAAACATAGGACCATATAAAAACAAACACAGCCAGACACCTGAGCTACTGCATTACTATTCGGCTCATATCGTGCTATAACATTAATGAAAACCCGTGTTGACAAAAGCTTAAAGTTGTTTCATTGTTGCGTCCAATGATACACAAGTTTAGGAATACCGGTGTCTGCCTACCTTTATGAAAGTCAATCCCTCTCCAAACTTGAGCGAATGCAAACAAGAGACCCGGAAACACAAATAATAACAAACACAGCCAGCCACCCAACCTTTACGTGATATTAGCTCGACTTGCGCTATAACGTTAATGAAATCCATGTTGACGGAAGTTTAAAGTTATGCTGTTCCGAGATGCACAAGTGGGCAATACTGCTGTCTGTCTTCCTCTGTGTGTATCAATCTCTCTCCAAACATGAGTGAATACAAACAGACACGACCCGGAAACACAAATAAGAACGTGATAATAACATGGCTCGCATTAAAGCCTGTGTTGACGAATGTTTGAAGTTTCGCTGCCCACTTATGCACAATACCGTATATCCGTCTTCCTTTGTGCATATCAATTCCTCCTCGAACATGGCCAAGTAAACACGAGACCCAGAAATACAAATAAAAACAAAACGCAGCCAGTCACCCGGGCTTTCTGCGATATTAGTCCGCCTCGACCGTGCACTATAATGTGAGTTTTTGTTGACACTCACAAAGGAGGTCAAAGTTGGGGCCAAATCCTGTCACTGTTTGCTGGTGGGACTTTGGGAGCAGTTCGCGTTATTGAAGTCTGAAAACGTCTTTGGTGTGGCTCTGTATGTTGCTGGTATGAGAGGCGGATGACATGCATGTATATTGATGTGGATGATGCATAAGTCTGATTAGCATTTATATTTACTTAAGATGGAGTCACATACACACACACACACACACGATTCTTGGCTACGAGATATTCCCTAATCTCTCCCTCTCTCTCTCTCTCTCAAAACAAACTGAGCCGTCCCCACAACACACAAGAGGAGAGTGCAATATACGAACCACCCTGGATTAAGAACATCCTTGGTGTGACGGGGTTAAAGAGAACTCAACTACGTTCACTTTAAGACTGCCTTGCCATCTCAATTTTGGCCTTAAATAAAACGGAGGGGAAAATGCGAGAATAAGCAGTTTGTGTGTGTGTGTGTGTGTGTGTGTGTGTGTGTGTGTGTGTGTGTGTGTGTGTGTGTGTGTGTGTGTGTGTGTGTGTGTGTGTGTGTGTACCTTTCCTCTGTGTATGTACCCTTACCCTGCATTACGTTTCTCATGTGCACCTATTTGTGTGCATAGTTCCCCGAGTCTGAGCTTCCCCCTATGTGCACCTTGATGTGTGTACTCTTCCTCTGTGTGCACCCTTCCTCTGTGTGCACCCTTCCTCTATGTGCACCCTTCCTCTATGTGCACCCTTCCTCTATGTGCACCCTTCCTCTATGTGCAGCTATCTGGGTGTGTGAGTTTATGTGTGTACCCTCCCCATGTGTATACCACTCCTGTGTGTACCTGTCTTGTGTATACCTTTCCCTCTATGCACCTTTCTTTATGTGTGCTTATCCGCATGTACGTTTCCTGTGTATACCAACTGTGTGTGCATCTTTCTCTATGTACAAGTGTCCTATCTGTGTGCACCCTTTCTCTACGTGTACCCATGTGTGTGTACCAATGCCATGTGCACCTTTTCTGTGTACACATGTAGTCTATCTCACCTTTTGTCTGGCACTGATCAATCACCTCGCTGCTGAAGTAGAGGGGGGAGGGGGAGGGAGGGGGAGGGGAGAGGAGGGGGAAGGAGGGGAAGGGCTGGAGGGAGAGAGGGTAGGGGGATGGGGGGGTGGAAATGAGCAAGGGATGAGGGCGAAAATATGAGAGGAAAGGAAAGAAAGAATATAAGCAAGGATGAGAAAGAGATGAAAATGAAAGAGAGAGGGAAACGGGGAGGGATGAGTGGAAATGGGGAAGGTGGAGTTGAGGGGAAGAGGGGGAATGGGAAGGGAAGAGAGGGGATGGAAGGAGGTCTGGAAATGAGGAATAGGTTGGGGTGAGAATGGGGGAGGAAAGGAGACGGGGATAGAAACTGGAAATGGGAAAGTGATGGGTGAATGGAAGAAAATAGAGGAAAATCAGAGAGGGAGAGGGGATGAGAAGGGAAGGGGAGGTGGAAATGAGAGAAGAACTAAGGCTACGAATGTGAGATTGAAGAGGTGAGAATGAGGAAGGAATGGGAGGAGGGGTGAGAATGGAGGAAGGAAAGACAGCAGTGGAAGAAACTGGAGATAATGGAAAAGGGTGAGAATAGGAGGGGCTGGGAGACTGGGAGAAGGAAGGAATGGGGTGGAGGAGGAGGAGGAGATAAAAAGAAGTGGGGAGGGGATAGAGACTGGGAAGGACGGGGGTGAAAGAGTGGGGAGGGACAAAAGGATGAGCAGAAAGCGGAAGGTGGGGGTGAAGAGAGTGAGGAGGATAAAAACATGAGAAAAGGAGGAGGAGAGGCGAAAGAGTTGGGCGGGGGAGACAACAGATGGGAGAGGGGAGGAGAGGGTGCAAAAGGGAATAGAGAGGGGGTAAAAATAGGGGAGGGAAGGGGGAGGAGGGGGTGAAATGGGGAGTATGGAGGGAGGGTAAGAATGGAGGGAGGGGTGCCAGTAAAGTTGACAGAAGGCTGGACGATAAAGGAAGACTCGAAAGTAGAAAAAGTCATTATTGAGAACCGTTGAGTCTGGTGCCGTGGGGAGGAGAGGGGAGAGGGAGGAAGAGGGGAGGCAGAGGGAGGGGAGGAGGAGGAGGGGGAGGGAGAGGAGGAGGAGGAGGAGGAGGGGGAGGGAGAGGAAGAGGGAGAGGGGGAGGGGGAGGAAGGAAGCTGTGAACAGAGAAGAAGGCAAAGGATGAGGGATGAGGGACAGAGAACAGTAGGAGATGAGAGAAAATAGGGGATTAGGCGGGAAGGGGTGATGATGATGATGATGATGATGATTATGATGATGAAGGTGATGATGATGAGAATGACAATGGAGAGAGAGAGAGAGAGAGAGAGAGAGAGAGAGACACACACACACACACACACACACACACACACACACACAAAAGGAAAAAGACACATAAAGACAGACAGGAAACACAGGAGAGAAAGAGAAAGATGCACACACAGCAGAGAAAAGAGGCGGCCAACATGAACACACACACACACACACACACACACACACACACACACACACACACACACACACGGAAACAGTGAGAAACCAAGAGAAAAATAAACACCCGAGAAAAAGAAATTCAAAAAGAAATGGACAGACTAAAGGAGAGAGAGAGAGAGAGAGAGAGAGAGAGAGAGAGAGAGAGAGAGAGAGAGAGAGATGAGAAACGGGAAGAAAACAAAAACAAGAGGAAAAGAAAAAGAGACAGAGAGAAAACAGAAAAGAGAGAGAGAAGGCAAGAAAGACCCAGGGGGGCACAGAAAAGGGCCAAGAGAGAGAGAAAATGCCCCCTTCCCCTCCAGCCCCCACCCCTTCTCTTCCCGCACGATAATTACCTCTTCATGGGGTCATCCCGGCCTTAACCACCCCATTAGTCCTTCCTATTAACTTCACCTGCCCATTAGCCCATTCACTGGCTCCGGGGACTCCATTGTATTCCTTTGTGGGCGGGAGTTTAAAGTTTGGATTCTTTACACAGTTGAGATCCTCGTCTTTGTTTGGGCAGTCGTATGCTGAGTTGTATACAGTCACAAGACGTACATACTGACTCCTGCCTGCATACACACACACACACACACACACACACACACACATCACACTAACACAGATATACAAATACTAATATGTACTGTACCATCGGAATAATCACACACACACACACACACACACACACACACACACACACACACACACTTTCATTTCCACCACCTCCCTTCATTACAGTCCCGTGGCAACTTTCCTTTAACTCTCAACCTTGGAGTGGTGGGATATTGCCCTCATTAACCCCTTCACTGCTGGGGTGCTCTCCTTATCTATACACAATCGTCTGTCAGTAATAAGAACAATATACAAATAGCATCCTCGGTCTGCTGGGGTTAATCAGCCTTATTCTTTACTTTATCCTTCGTTTCTCAATCTCGTTTATAATTTTTTTTTTCACTCAATCAAAGGAATGCAAAAATAAAACAAAGAGAAGACGCTAGCATGAAGCCTGCACATGGTGGCACTGTGCACCCCGGATGGAGCTGCTGCGGTGTTCACACCGGTGCCAAATCTCATATTTCCTTGCACCTCGCCGTGGGATGGACCCTTGTCCAACCCTAGTGAGGCGCTGTCTAACAGAAAAGGGTGCTGGGTTCCTACACGGTGTATGAACTGTACAGCACCTGAAAGATGGCCATACAGAAGCAGCTGTATACCTGCGGTCGACAGGCCTGCTCGGCCAAACTGTAAAGCGACAAAAACAACAACAACAACAAGGAACTGCAACAGACTTCCGAGGGTTTTTGTTACAGAGGGTTATAGCTGTGGTATTTATGTGCCCAATATAAAGATAACAATGCAAGAAGTCTTTCCCCCCTCACAACTCCCTACCACCGAAGCTGCCAAGAAGTGGTGACAAGGACCACCAGGGAAAAAAAAAAAAAAAAAAGATGGATACGCCACTGTTTTTCCTAATTACATCATAGATATATATAACAAATAAAAAGAACACTTGGCTCTTTAAACTGGCAAGCTGTTTTGCGAACCAAATACATTTTACTTTAAAGGAAATTCCGCATCTATTTTTCAAGGAGTAACTGGGAAGTCAAGTTCATTAACCGTCCTCAGGTAGACCTACAGTTCTGCTTAGAACTTAGTTACACCTGGGCCTGTCAGACCCAGCTTTAAAAAAATGCTGTAGTGTTACACATACTTTATATAATGAATTCCTGAATATCCTGCAATGTATTAGGTCTTATCAGTTACAAAACTAGGCTAATAAGTTTTAATTAACTGATCTCCGCATATTAAGAAAATTATGAAAAAAAAATGACAAACTAAAAGTTCTTTTTTCTCAGTCCCCATACACGAAAAAAAAAAAAAAAACTATGAGCCCAGCACTTGTGTCACAACTTGAGGGATGGAGGACCTTCATTATGGGGATAGTGGAACCCACACAACATAAAATCAACTTGCAAACTCATAGTGAAAATTTCTCCTCCCTCCTCAGGCACACCTGGGTCTCACAGACCCGATATGCAATTCTGAGTGATATATTGCAAAAACACAGAAAGACACGAAAGTAACCCCCCCTACACCCTGCATGGGCACAAAAAGTTAGGATGTTATTGAGAAGGACAGGGATGCCAGGCATCTATAAGTTACTGAACTATACCATCGAAAAAACTGCCCGGGTATGTCAGACCCAGGGCTGCAGTACCTAAGGAGGGTTAAAAAAAAAAAAAAAAAAAAAACGTTCAAAATAACCACAAAAAACGATGCATATACTTTTTAAAATAGAACACGTAATAGACTTTTTACCTTGAGAAGTCAGCTCTCTTTGTTCTAGGCAGTAAGTATTTTTTGTTCAGAAATGTACAGCATCATTCATGAGACAGCCAAGGCACGAAGAAGCAAATGCATTCCATGGACACTTACCTGCAAAAATAAATAAATATATAAATAAATAATTAATAAATAAATAGAGCAGAAAAATTTAGTTACGCGTCATCTAATTACCTTTCTAGAAAAATATTTACTACCAGATAAACCCAGAGAAAATTAATGTGTAGATAATTAATGTTTATTTAATATTCGCGAATGGTTTAAACAGAATAATTACACCCACATACAAAAGTCGTGCTTAGTATAAAAATACAACCAATTCAGCCCAAGGAGAGAATAGATATATATACAAGTAAATTCCCTCCCCGCTATATACACACACAATGAGTTCTATCACACTCAGAGGGTTCAAGATGGGCAGGAACGGTTTACCTTCACAATAAACACAATTCCAGTATTTGAGCATAATTTTCTGCAATTTCTTTCAAAATAAGAGTAGGATCTTTTTTATTTTTTCGTGTAATTATATTGAATGGGGACGTAAGGGACAGCTGGCTATTTTTCCCTCTGTTATTTTCGCCTTATGTTAATGTCATCAGTGTGATTATACGGAATCTTCTGAAATTTGTGGGACTTAGTCTTGCGTGAGAGAGAGAGAGAGAGAGAGAGAGAGAGAGAGAGAGAGGGGGGGGGGAGATATGGTGGAGAGGCATCAATCCTAATCCCCCCTCTCTCTCCCTCCCTCCAATACATCCCTTTCACCATCCCTCCCCCTTCCCCTCTCTCCTTATCACCCCCCTTCTCCCTCCCCCTCCCTCATTCCTTTCCCTCCTTCCCCCCTCCTCCCTCTCGACCTCTCCTTCTCTCCCTCCCGCTTCCTTTATCACTCCAATGCCTCGCTTTCACCCTCCTCCCCTCTCTCTCCCTCCCCTCCCTCCTTCCCATCTTTCTCTAACCTCCTCCTCTCCATGCTTCTCTGCCTCCTTCCCTTCACCCTCCATCCTTCCCTCCTCTCTATAATCTTTCCCTACCACCCCCTTCGTCACTCCCTCCTTCTAATCCCTTCCCCATCACCCTTCTTTCTCTCTCACCCTACCATCCCCTTCCCCCTTTCTCCCCTGTGTTCCCCATTTCACTGTCCCTCCTCTCCTTCTCTCTCTCTCTCGCTCTCTCTCTACCTACCTACCTACCTACCTATCTATCTATCTATCTATCTCCCTGCCATTATTTCTCCCTTGCCTTATCTCCCATGCTTCTGACACTGACTGATGAATGATAAAACTTGTGGTGAAAGGGAGGTGGTGAGAGAGAGAGAGAGAGAGAGAGAGAGAGAGAAATTAATCATGCAATTATAACATCACTCTAGGTATTACTACTACTTACTGCTGCTACTACTACTACTACAAAGGGTGTATCACATAAGCTATAAAATTTCTTATTACTATCTATCTATCCATCTATCTGTGGCCCGACGCCCTAATCCCACAAAGGGTGGCCGCAGACAAAACGCCTCCAAGTCACTCTGTCACCCACCATTTGACTACCCTCCCCCCAACTCACCCCCCCTCCCTCATATACCTCTCAACTCCATCCCTCCACCTCATCCTCGGTCTACCCCTCCCTCTCCCTCCCTCCACCTCACCTACATACACCCTCTTAGTCAGTCTTTCATTCTCCATTCTCTCCACATGTCCAAACCACCTCAGTGCATTTCTCCTAATCTTCTCAACCACATCCACATCCACCCCACAGCGTTCCTTCACTTCTTCATTCGTCAACCTGTCCCTCCACGTCACTCCACATGCTCCTCTCAAGTAACTCATTTCCACTGCTCTCACTCTTGACTTGTTCCCCTCTTGCAAGGTCCATGCCTCGCTTCCATACGTCAGGGTAGGGATCACAATGCCATCATGCAGTGACTTCTTAACTTCCATACTCACCTCCCTGTTTCTCATCACTGCTTTCAGTGTACCAACAACCTTTCTTCCCTGCTGTACCCTTTCACGTACTTCATCCCCCAAAGTTCCATCCTTACTCATCACACTACCCAAGTACTTGAATGCACTTACATTCTCCATATCTTATTACTACTTCTAATAAAGAGGTAAGTACGCTTTTAACAGTAATAATTTTATGTAAGATGGTGTAAGTGGACAGATTATGTAAGGAAAGAGATAATGATTGGCAGAAGGATGTCGATATAGAGGTGTAGATAAAGATAAGAAGGTAACTAGATAAATACAGATAGGTAGAGAAACAGACAGGTGGGTACTGCACATAATGACTGAATGATACAAAGATAGACTGAAAATGATGGACAGGTAGATTGATGGACATATATAGATAAACAGACAGATAGATGGATGGATGGACAGAAAAACAGATACAAGCTGGTACAAATGGATACACATGATGGCACACGGAATACAGACATATGAATATACATCAAGATATTTACCTCTCTCTCTCTCTCTCTCTCTCTCTCTCCTTGAACCATCCCCCTTCCTTAACAGCCCTTCCGCTTCTAATGGGTAGTTAGACGCTTGTTAATAGGACAGATGGAGGAGGGGAGGGAAAGGACTAAGGGGAGGGAGAAAGGAGAGGGTAATAAGGGGAGGGAGGGAGAAAGGAGAGGGTAATAAGGGGAGGGAGAAAGGAGGAGGAGAGGCCAGGGGAAAGGAGGAGGGGATTGGGATATGGAGGGGGAGGGAAAAAGGATGAAAGGGATGGAGAGGGAAGTAGGAAAGGGACAGGAAAGGGAGGGAGGGGGAGAAAAGGAGAGGGGGAAAGTGAAGGGAATGAAAGAAAGAGTGAGGGAGAACAGGCAAGGGGACAGGGGGTGAGGAAAGAAGGGAAGGGGAGAAGAAGGGGAAGAGGAGAGAAATGAAAGGTGAAAGGAGGGGAAGGGGGAAGAGATGGGGAGGGTGAGCGTGAGGGGGAGGGAGAGGGAGATTGGGAGGGGGTAGGAGGAGAGGAGAGAGAAGATAAAGGGTGCGGGGGAAGGGAAGGAAGAGGAAGAAGATAAGGGGAAAGGGAGGGGAGGGGAAAGGAGGGGAGGGGAGGGGAGGGGAGGGGAGGGAGGGGAAAGGAGGAGGGGAGGGGAAAGGAGGGGAGGGAGGGGAGGGGAAAGGAGGGAGGGGAGGGAGGGAGGGGAGGGGAGGGGAGGGGAGGGGGTAAGCAAACACTTGGGAAACGGCCACAGTGTTGACTTTGTTTGTTTGTGTGTTTGTTTGCTGGTATAATTGCAAGGATCTGTGTACGAGAGAGAGAGAGAGAGAGAGAGAGAGAGAGAGAGGGGGGGGGAGGGGGAGGAAAGATGAGGAGGTAACAGAATAAATAAGGAATGGAGAGGGGACGGAAGGAGAGGAGAGGAAGGAGAAAAGAGGAGAGGAAAAGAGAGATGAGAGAGGAGAGGAGAGGAAAGATGAAATGAGATAAGGGGAGAGGAGAGGAGAGGAGAGAAGAGAAGAAGAAAGGAGAGGAGAGGAGAAGGAGGGAGAGGAGAGGATGAGACAGAAGAAGAAAAGGAGAGAAGAGAGGAGGAAAGGAAAAGACGCGAGGAGAGGAGAGGAGACAGGAAACTGGAAGAAATAGAGAGGACAGAGGAGGTGAGAGATAAGAAGACATAAGAGAAGAGGGAAGAGGAATGGATGAATGCAGGAGAGGAAGAAGAGGTATAGGAGGGGAAGAAGAGGTATAGGAAGAGAAGATGAGATGAGATGAGGAGGGGGAGAGGAGGAAGAGGGAAGGAGAAAAGAAGAGGAAAGGGAATGGGAAGAAGGAGAGGAGGGAACGTGGAAGGAAAGATGATTAGAAGAGAGGGGAGGAGAGAGGAAGAGGTAGAGAAGAGGAGGAAGAGAGAAGAGGAGGAAGAGAGAAGAGGAGGAAGAGGAGAAGAGGAGGAAGAGAACAGGAGATGGGAAGAGAGAAGACGAGAGGCAGAGGATACTTAAGCGGAGGAAAGAAACAATAGGAAAAGAGAAAAGGGGAGCTAAGGAGAGAGAAGAGTGAATGAGGAATGGCTGAAAAAACGAGAGGAAAGGAAACGGAGAGAGAAAAGGGAAGGAAATGGGGGAGATTACTACTACTACTACTACTGTACCATCATCATCATCACCACCACCACCATCACCACTACTACTACTATAATTCCACCACCACACCACCACTACTACTAACATCATCACTACTCCTACTCCTACCATCACTCCTCCCCCTATTACCACTACTACTAATACTACTACTACCATTCCTACTCCCACTTCTACTATCCACCTCCTCCCTATCCATTACCTACGACCTCCACACCTTAACTCACTATGCTTTTACCCCAGGTCGTGGTAAGAGGGTCGTTAGATTAGGTATTGTGGGGGGGGTCCTAGTGGGGGGGGGTCGTAACTCCCACATATAATGGACCGGGTACAGGCGGGGCAAAAAGTTAGGATACTGTTTTATACCCACGACATTACACAGGCACGCACGGCAGGAATATGTGCACATGAACGGATATATAAGTACACACAGGTCATAAATAGATATATAGGACGACACACACACACACACACACACACACACACACACACACACACAAATACCCCCACATACCACACAAACCCTCCACAAGCGCACATCAGATCTCCCCACCACACCCTTCCCACAAACAAACCCCCCACCCACCCCCACACTCTTCCCACAAACAAACCCCCCACCCACCCCCACACTCTTCCCACAAACAAACCCCCCACCCACCCCACACCCCACCCACCCACACCCTCACACCAAATGGAAGGGTGTGGGTGGGTGGGTGGGGTGTGGGGTGTGGTGACTGTATTCCCCTCCAGTCGCAGCGTCACGGAACTGAAGGGGTACACCTAACTTTTGCTTCCTCCTGTCCTTGTCGCGTATCAAGTTCCGGGGTTTCGTCCTACCCTGAGTGCCGCCGCGGTTTTTAAGGGTTTTATTGGGTTAATTGGGCCGAGGGTTTGACGCCAGTGCGGTTTTGACTTAGAGGTGTATTTGCGGCAGGAGGTGGTCGAGTGGTAAGCGTAGTAGATGGCTGAGTAAAAGATGTGGAGTTCAATCCTACTTTAGACTTGGTTTACTGACGGATGATAGTGATGTGGTGGTGGTGGTGATGATGATGATGATGGATTGCCAGACGCCTTATTTCAGAAAGGGGTGGCCGCAAACAAATCACCTCCACGTCGCCATGTCCGCTACCATTTGGCTACCCTCCCTCCAACCTCCCCCTCATCATATCTCTCTCCACTTCATCTCTCCATCTTATCCTTGGTTTACTCTTCCCCCTCTCCACCTCCTCATTCACATACGCTTCTCGTCAGTCTCTCATCCTCTCCACATTTTTTTTTTTTTTATGTGTTCGACTCTGGGCATAGGCTTCACAGCCTGCTATCAAGGCCCAACAGTCCTCCTACATACCATACACCTCTTCATGTCACCACTTCGGCGCTAACACCCACCGTCCATATTGAATACATGCTAGGGCTGTCTCATACAGGACTGGTGTGTTGGTATTAGCGGGGGTATTTTTACATGTCGGTGGGTCTTCTGGTAGATCAGTAAAGCTTGATTTAATGAAATTCAAATCTTTAAACTGTTCCCTGCCCCAGCGGGGATTTGAACCTGGGTCCGTTAGAACGGCAGGCCACGTCTCTACCGATTGAGCCACGCCATCTCAAGGTATTTCTCTTAACACTTTCAATTACACCCACATTAACACCACAACGCTGCTTTATTTCCTCATTTGTCATTCCAATATTAAAATTCCAGAACCGGGGTTTACGTGAAGATAGGAGTAGTGGATGCGACGAAATATGATTTTATACTAGAAAATTCTGAATAACAATTTATCTATTTCTATCTATCTACCTACCGTTCTTATCTATGTATCTGATCATAAGAAAATTTACACTCGAAGTCGAAATGAATATGAGAATTAACACTCTATCTACCCTATTTATCTATCTGATCGTCATATCGTTTACATCGTCGTACCGTTTACGACTGAAGAGTTGAGATGAAGGATGGAACTGGAGTGTATTGGTACTGTGAGGAGGAAGGGAAGAGTGAGATGGTTCAGGCAGGTGGCGTGGATGGAGGATGACAACTGGATGCGACTGCGGAATGTACGTAAGTGTGAACGTCGGGGTCCTGGGGGTGAGGTTGCGACAGACATATCGAAAAAGACCTGGGATGAGGTCACAGAGATCACCTCAGGGATAAGGGGCTGAATAGGGAGGCTGCCAGAGATCAAGCAGCGTGGAAAGCCACCATCGGGTGACCAAGACCGACGCATGGCAGGGTGTTGGTGCCGTTATAAACCATACCGGTACTATCAACCTGAACATAAACAAGAATTTCTGAGTCGAAGTCGAAAGGAACAACAGAATCAACTACCGTATCTATGTGAACATTTATAATCGAGTCAAAATCAATATCAGAATAACAGAAACCAAAATATAAGCTAGATCTTAAAATACCACCAAACAATTTATATTTATCTATCAATCTTTCAACCTATTCTATATCTATCAATCTATCAATCTATCTATCTGATAAAATTTAAGAATCAAAGTCAATGAACATCTGAATAAAAAAATAAATAAATATAGACACCACAATCCTATTAAACAAGTGTTAGTACAGTAATAAACGTAGGTACAGTATATACTTTTATAAGAGAAATACTACTCACGCCAACGCCCTACACTAATTGGGGTACAATGGCCGTAATTACCACCCCACACGTAATTAGGCGCGGGTAATGGGGAGGGGATAATTATACTTCAATTATGTAATATGTTTTGGCTGGCGGGATGCACACAGGGGATTGAGTGAGCTATTGGGTGATTGATTGAGTGATTGATTGACTGCCTAAGTTACTGATCGGCTGACTCACTGACTAACTGACTGACTATATGACTGACTGCGTGGTAAAGTGACCTGACTAATCGTTTGACTGAGATAAAGAGATAAATGAAACAGACACGCGGACAGATACATTGATGGACAATGGTAGGATGCGCACCAAAATGAAGGATGGGACTATCTGAGAGAGAGAGAGAGAGAGAGAGAGAGAGAGAGAGAGAGAGAGAGCAGCCAATAATCCATCTCTCTACTGTACGGACTGTAGGGGTGGGGGGGGAAGGGGAAGAGGTTTGGGAGGAGATTAGCAGAAGGGTGCAGAGAGGGGAAGGGTGAGGGGGAGGGGAACGGGGAATAGGTGGGGGAGGAGTGACAGATGAGATGATGGGGGGTTCGGTGACAGGGGAGATGGGGGAGAACAAGATAGTATAGAAACAAAGTAGAGTGGAGAGAGAGAGAGAGAGAGAGAGAGAGAGAGAATAATAATAATAATAATAATGTTCATTTCCACAAACCGTTGTTATTCATATAGCAATAAAAATTATGTACCGGTATACAGTAATAGTACAAAGTGTAGACGTGAAGATCATACCCTGTAGATATAAGTGTTAGGAAGTGTAATACAAAGGTATATAATTGTACAGTTCCCAATATATTGTCATTATATTTTCTATTTTAAAGTGTTGTGTTTGTGAATTATTACATCATATTTTTGCATCATATTTTACTAGTTTATTGTTTACTGGTATACAGTAAGACTACGGAGGGGTGTTTAGTAGTTATTTTTAAGTCTAATTCTGACAGTGTTTAAAGTATGTGATTCCTTGACATTTTCTGGGAGATGGTTCCATATCTTTGGCCTTATTACTGCTAAAGATCTTGCACCTGAGTCGGTATTATCCTTAGGAATGTACACGTTATTTTTTTGTCTAGTAATACTTTGTGTCATACCATGCACCGATGGAAAAGAAAGGAGAAAGTCAGGGAAGAGATTAGCTAAATATTTGATGACTGTGACAACTGTGTCAAATCTGATCTTGTTTGGAGTGTTTAGCCATTTGAGTTCTTTTAAAATTGGAGTGACATGGTCATACCTCCTTGCTTTTCCATCGACAACTTTGGCAGCAAAATTTTGTAGTTTCTGCATATGTGAAAGTTGCAATTTCCTTGCAGTGCCCCATATTACATTGCCGTAGTTCAGGAGACTTAGGGCCAGTGCCTGTGCTATGATTTGTCGAAGCCATCTTTTATCCTGTTAATAAACAATAATATGCCCATTACTCTTTTGCGAAGTTCACTTACATGCTTATCAAAGGTCATATAGCAATCCATATATATACTTAATTTTTTTACACAAGTGTTGGGTTGAACTGATGTGTCTCCAAATCGAACAGTAGTATTAGGTGGTATTAGTCAGATCATTTGCCTGGACCCTAAAAAGATACATTGCGTGATGTGGTACAATATTTAGAAGAAGACCGTTTTTAAGAAATATTCCCTGCCTATATTCAAGGTTTCCTCTGCTTTGTGCAATATATCCTGGAGAGAATCTAGTTTGCCGCTGTGAAAAAACTGAGTGTCATCAGCATATTGCACTAAAATACAGTCGTTAAGATTTTCTGACAGATCATTCATATATACACTGAATAGTATAGGGCCATGAACTGAGACTTGGGGTACCCCATAAGTGACATTTGATTTGGAGTATTTGATGTTTTGGATGCAAATCGACTGTGTTCAATTATTAAGGTAGCTGTCAAACCAGAAGTTATCGACATTGACCTTACTGAGTTTATAGAGGAGAATGGCATGGCTGACACTACTGAAAGCTTTTGACAGATCACAGAGGGTTAAAACTGATACATGTTTATCATCCATGTTATGGAAGATATTATTAGTAATAACTGTGAGTGCTCTATTTGTGGATGGCTTAGGACGGAAACTCAACTATGTGTGTGAGAGAAGTCTGTTTGACTCGAAAATGTTATAGTTGAGTTGAGACAATTTTTTCAATAATTCTTGAAAAAACAGGTAGCAGTGAAACTGGTCAGTAATTGCTCACAACCTGAGTGTCCTCATTTTTATACAAAGGTGTGCCTCTAGCATTCTTCCAGGCATTAGGGAATACTCCCGCAACAACTGAAGAATTTATTATGTGGGTTAAATATAATGCGATTATGAAGAGGGAATCCTTAATAAAATGAAATGAAATATCGTCTGTGCAATAAGATTTGGTATTCTGTAAATGTTTAATTGTTAATATTATGGTGTTAACATCAATAGTTTCTGGTCGCAACTATCATGCTGTGCGCATTATTGCCAGCGACAGGTTTTTTCAAATGGAGGATTTACCGTGTTACTTGCTTGCAAGGACACCTAGGTATTTTAAAAAGTTCTTTTACATACATTTGCAAAAAACTTATTAAATTCTTCAGCTTTACTTAGTGGATCATCAAAATGGCAACTGCTGGAGGTTTTTATTGTTGGGTATTATGTCTTGGACTATTTTCCATGTTGCAGAAGTATTACCGTACCTCTTGAGTTTGAGAGTCCACCGTGATAATACTGGTTTTTAACTTGATTAATAAGTGATCTGGCTCTTTTCTTCAAATCCTTGTAACTTTCCTGTAATGGCATGTTGAACCTATTCCTTTATAACTGGTTGTGAGTGTGATCCCATGTTTTTATTATTTCTTGAACTTCATCAGTAATCCAAGGGACAGGAGGACGTTTTATTTCTCTGGTTACAAGAGGGCATATTTGTCCAAACTTCTGGTGAGGACTGAGGTTAACATATCAACCTCTTTGCTTACACTGTCAGTATCCAGAACAGTATTTATTTGTTTTATTTAGTAGGTGGGATCACAGTACAGGTATACCCCTGTTTAATGATGCAATTGGTTAAGTAGAAACCCATCATTAGGTGGGGCATTGTTTCTTGGGGTAGATTTAACATGTAAAGTACACCGTACGGATGCGTTTTGGGGTCTTGGGTTTCCCCTCCAACCAAATCCTGAACCATCCCAAATGAGTCCAAAAACAAGTTTAAAGCCAATTTAAATGGCTTAACAGCTGTAAAAGAAGCTAACCTAAGCTTAACACCTGTAATTAACTCACTAAAACCAACAAATAAAATCTGAAAATCGTCAAATATGTCTGAAAAAAATCAAGCTTAGTAAACTGCACCCCAAAATGACAATGTTCACACCACCTATGGCTCAAATACATTAATCTAAGTCTGAAAACACTTTATAATCAACCTAAATACACAATTTTAGTTGAAAATATTGTCAAAATCGGTTTTAAAAAAATTACAACCCATCGCCAAACCAGGGTTTGGCCATCGTTAGGCAGCGTATGGTGGTACTACTACCCCCATCATTAATCCGGCGTATCACATCTAGAGGTATCGTATATTGAGGTATACTATCAACATTGCTATAGGTTTTCAGGTAAAGGAAAGTTTTAACAATAGGTGGACATTTAGGCTTACATCTGTGGTTAAATCTATGAGGTTGTCACCTATGACATGTGGGACAACATCGCTACGAGTTGTTTTCTCAGGACTATTAGTTATAGTTATATCAAGAAGAGCAGCAAAGGTAGGAGTGATTCACGAAGGTTTAACTACTTGTGTCAGTTAATTACTGGATATCATAAGCTATTATGGGAGAGAAAATTGTCATATAGGTCTCCTAAAACAAACATAGTTTTCTTGAGAATTAAAGCAGATCTTAGCACCTTGTTAATATAATCAAAGGAATCATAAGGAGTCTTCAGGTTTCTGTAAACACATCCTACAATGACTGAGGGTAATTTTCTACACTGTACAGAGATCCAGATGTCTTCCACTCCTGTTAGCTTAGAAATTTTGGGATCTACTACTGTAGTTTGAAGGTTAAGTGTTGCTAATGTAGATACAGACACCTGCGCCGCGTCCATTCTCATTACGATAAATTTTGTAGTTAGGCAGATGTATGTACACATCTGGAGTGTGAGAAGGCAACCAAATTTCACTAACACAAAGTATGTCGATGTTTCTTTCTCCGATTATGAGCTTCATTTCATCAAAGTTAGACTGAAGACTCTGAGCATTTGTGTTCTATAACAAGATTATCCTTTTTTATAAGTGAGATATATTACTATCAGCTGTGCCTTCTTTGCTATTCTCCTATGTACTATAGAATTCACAGTCTGCCTTTGTGACCATATCTATGGCAGTTGGAACACTGTACTTTATGATAAAAACAGCGGTTTGGTTGATGGTGGTTAAACTCGCCACAATCATAACAATCTTTTTGTGAAGCGTTGAAAGCGTGCATTGTAGCGAGGTCTTAGTGGCTGGGGGTGGCGTGGTAGCAGGATGTCATATGCTGTGACCCAGCATTATTTCCCCGAGGTGTGTTGGGTGTGGGGGGGGGCCATTTTGAAAGGGGGGAGGGGGAGAGACAGAGAGGGGGTAAACAAGGCCAAATTACATCATTACCCAATTGCTGTTCCTGCACAGTTTTCAGTCAGATATGTCCTGTGTGTGTGTGTGTGTGTGTGTGTGTGTGTGAGAGAGAGAGAGAGAGAGAGAGAGAGAGAACCAGGCCTACGGTACCAATAAATGCAGATAACCGCAGAGCATAACTTTTTACGACGCTCGGCCAGTGTTTCATATTGTTACAAGCATGACCAGGGTTATGGCTCTTTTTATTGGCTCTATTACATGTATTGAGGTTAGTCACGTACAAGGCAGGCTCTATACTTCGTTCACTCTAACTTGGCCAAAAAAAAGTAACTTGAGCACACAGGCAGACAGACAGGCAGGCAGATACACATACACACACACACACACACACACACACACACACAATGAAAATAATTTTGAGAGATGATATGGAACATGCATGGACACACATATTACCAGATATACAAATATCAGAAAAAGATGTATAGAAAGTTAAGTAAATTAGAGAGAGGAAAAGCAAATGGTCCTGATGAAATTTCAGGTTGGGTGCTACATGAATGTGCAAAAGAGTTAAGTATACCAATATATTTAATATTCAAGGAATCATAGACAGTACTATGATTTTATCACAGACAGTACTAATAAAGAGGGATAGACATACCACAGGCTCCACCCACTGCACAGTCCCAGGTCCAGGCAATGGATCTGGGACCCCTCGCCCACCAGCTTACCAGTGGCTGTGGTAGTGGCCTTGGGGCACCCTGTCAGGACAGCTGCAGGGACACCCTCCAAGCACGCCTTGGCACTGCAACTGTGCCACCATTATACACCCACTGATAGGGCAGCCTCCTTGGGCGCTACTTCCAGGTTCGGGCCCCTCTCTATTGGGCCGAAGCGACAGCCTGGGAACCGCAATGCCCTGTACCCTCTAGCACAGGCTCGAGCCCCATCTCGCCCTGGGCCCATGATCTATGCCGGCAGAACCCCCGTCATGCCTCCCCCCAGAAGTCCGCCACTAGGCTGACGCATGCAAGCATGTTGGAGCCTTTAAAAACAAAACAAAAACAAACATAATGAATGAATCCTTAGGTCAAGGTAAACTACCTGGTATTTGAAAGAAAGCAAACACTGCTCCCCTTTTCAAGAAAGGGAATAGACAGAATCTCTCAACTACCGATCAGTATCACTGACCAGTGTTGTAAGTAAGATACTAGAAAAACTGATAAGAAAAGTTTGGGTAAACCATCTAGAAGAACACAGAATGATAACAGAATGGCTGCTCGGTGTTAGAAAGGGAAAATCATGTGTTACTAATCAATTATGCTGCTGACAGTTGCAGAAACATTACAGGAAAGAGAAGGATGGGTGGACAGTACAGTACAGGTATACCCCGATATACAACACCTCTAGATGCAATGCTCCGATATACGACACCCCTAGATGCAATACCCCGACTTAGCGCTTAGTGATGGTGGTAGAAATACCACCAAATCCCACTTAACTTCCATCCTTACTCATCACACTACCCAAACACTTAAATGCTTTCACATTTTCCACTTCCTCCTCATCCAGCCTCACTATATTCAGTGGCTCCATTTCTCTCAAAGATCATTACTTTTCCCTACACTCACCTTTTGAGTCCATTTCTTACACACTCTCCCAAACTCATTCACCATGCCTTGCACCTCCCCTTCGTCTTCACTTAACAATACAGTATTATCAGCAAACAACAGTACAGGGAGTTTCCAAACACTGCCCTCTCTCATTAGGGTTGCTCCAACATCCATTGCCCTACCTTGTACCTCTTTTATAACCCCATCCATATATAGATTGAACAACCATGGGGACATGACACACCCCTGTTTCAACATTCAAATTGAAAAATTCATTCAGTTCACTATCTACATACACACTGCTGCCTCATACATACTCTTCACGGCATTCAGCAACTTCCTATTTACCCCATATACTGTATTCTTAACCCTTTGAGAATCCGATGATGAGTTTTCATGTCCTTTCAAATCCAACCTCAGAGGTTCTGATGACGCACTTATGCGTCATTTTATGATACTTTTATATAATATTCACCATAAATTGCATTTACACGTCATAACAAAGAGACTCGAGCGTGACTTCACAGAATGGTTGCTCTATGCGTGGCAGGTACTGCACAGATGGTCTGACTCACGGCTTTATCTCTTTATTACTTTATTCTTGGCGTATATTTTTCTACGGCAAGGTACAAAATTTTTTGTTTTTGCCTAACTTCAACTCATCACTTTGACTTTTTATTTTCTTTGTTTTCCTTTTTTTGAACATAATGTAATAAAACACAACTATTCAGCTTCAAAATAACATCATAACTAGCATCCTATCATAAAAAGTGTATTTACACTGACCAATCAAAGAAAAAGATTGCAATGCAAATATGCAGCTGAGAAACATTAAAAATTGTGCATATTTTTCCTTTCACTTTACCGCATACTAAAATGCAGAAATAACCATAATCTATATATCACTGTAAAGGTAGTTTATTGTAGTTTTGGATGGTTTAAACCAGATTCATAAATCTTTAATAGTTTTTTTGGCCAAATATTCTCCTACAGCAAGGTATAAAATTTTTGGCTTTCGTCTATCTTCAACTCGTCATTTTGACTTATTTTCTTTGTTCTCCTTTTTCTAACATACTACAATAAAGTACAGTTATTCAGCTTTAAATGACACGAAAACCAACATTCTATCATGAAAAGTGTATTTACACAGAGTGATCAAAGGAAAATATTGCCGTGCAAAAATGTGGGTCAGCATGAGAGTGGCTGACTCTAGCACAGACATAATCTGCCTGGCCCAGAAACCTGATAGGGTTAATACTTTCCACCTTCCTTGCCTATCCACCCCGTCATATGCTTTCTCAAAATCCATGAGAGCTGCATACAGCTTCTTTTCCTTCCTAGAAACTTTTCCACTAAAGACCTAAGTATGAATATCTGATCTACACAACCTCTTCCCTCCATAAAACCTCCCTGTTCTCCAACTAATTCCTCTGCTATTTCCATAACTCTATCTATACGTATCTTACCATATACTTTTCTTTTACACTGAGGAGACAAATATCCCTATTATACCACACACTTCTTTTTTCCATTTCCTTTGTTCAGGGATATAATTATACTTGACATCCAATCCTCCCAGACTCTACTTTCCTCACAGGCCAATCTGCACATCTTCCATATCCATTCTACTATTATCTCTCCCCCATGCTTCAGCATTTCACCATAAACTCCATATAATCCTGGGGCTTTCCCCATTTTGACTTTCTTCATTCTTTCCCCTACTTCCATCCTACTGATTTCTTCCGCTCTTCTCACTTCCCTCCTTCGCCTAGCCACTTATACTCGCATTACTTTCATTCTCCACGTTCAGCAATTCCTTAAAGTGTTCTCTCCTTCTGCTCATTTTTTCTCCCTCCTCCACCAGCAATCTACCATCTTTATCTTTCACTCCCCAACTTACTTCTTTATAACCCTAACTCTCTTTACCTCTTTCCAGAACATTTTCTTACATTCCCTCCACTCTGTTTGCATGCTCTTGCATTGGCACATACACACACACACAATCACCCACATTTGCTGTCCAACTTTCAATCTCACTCACACAATCCTTGAGCCAACAGATTCATAGTCTCTTCTTTTCTCCTTCCATCTCGTGCACACAATACAAACTCCTTTTGCCGTCTCATTCTCACCTACTCCTGCACATATACCCCATCTATACACCCATTCTCTCACATTCTCACCTCTCCATTTGTCTCAGTTATTCCACATACATCCACTTTTGGTCCTTGGTCGTCACCTGTTGGTCTGTCCTGGTCTGAGGCTTCTAGTTCATATTTTTAGTTAGTTGTTTTCCAGGGAGGGTCACTAACCCTCAGCCAACCCACTTGCTGTCACATAGGGAACACGTGTTGCTTGGTTATAAGGTTACCACCCAGTGCTGTAAATGATTTCCTGGTTTACAGGAAATCATTTGGCTAGCCACTCAATGTAGAGCTACCCTAAAATAGAGTACTGCTACACAAGTGGGTAGATGATGGGTCCCCCCACCTACCACAAATTTTAAAGCGAGATAATAATGCTAGTCATGAAGAAGTGCCAAAGGATGTAGAGCCTTACGCCAGTATTTTTAAACTTTTCCTTTTCTTTTAGATGCATGAGAAAGACATCCTTCCCTGAATTGATATTTTTAAAAAAATCTTTCTCATTCTGAGCTGCTTGAAGAGCAAGGTCTTCCCTTCAAGGAGCCGAAATTATTGGAACTTGATGTAATCATCTGACCCGTCTCTTCAAAAATCCCTTCGCTATTTTTCTGCTTTCTTTTGTAGTTTATTGTCTTAAATATATTTAAAATGTTATGAAAGGTACTGTACAATTTTATTCATACGATTTACAGCGACATACCAATTTTTAAGTGCAATTTTTTCTTGTTAAAAGTGTTACCCATGTTAGCTGAGATGTTTAGCCACACATCAGAGCAGATTATGTACTACCTCTGATATTCATCCCATCTTATATGATCTGACACTGACAAATCTTATGCATTAAGGTCAGGGTCACACGAGCATTTTTCTCAGGAAATATTTTGCTTATTAATTTGCCTGGAAAAGGAAAATCTGCCAAAAAGGTCACACGAGGGGTTTGACTCATGTCTTCCAGCTGGAAAAAAACAATTGTGCGCCACCAAGTGAGTACATGAGACGGACATTAACAAGTGATTCTTACATTTATGAATAACAACATTAATGATAACAATGTTCCTCGAATATAATTTATTATCACAATATTAGCTATGTCTTGAAGAATGAACACTGCTGTGGTGTTGGCCAGGATGGCATTTATGGCTAAATACAAACCAAAAGTATGGATGTAGGGGCAACCTCCCACATCCCAGATGTGTTGTGCTTTCGTTATCGAGCATGAGATAGGACGTGCTTTGATATATTAGTTTATAAATTCAATGCTCCACCATACCAAATATCAGCAGGGTGGGTCATTTAAGCTTAACAGGGCTACCATACCTGAACATTTTCCCTTCCCTTCCAAGGGAATCTCTCTGGATACCGACGGAAATCAAAAACTGCTTTGATGGGAATGGAAAGTTTGGAGAAGGGATATTTCTAAGAATATGGCTGTTAGTATTGCCTTATTCTGTCACAAAGCTACGGGAAATAAGCCGCAAAATGATGACAATCTCTAATCTGACTTCACTTGGCCATATATCAAGCTGAACGGGGATAGGGATCTCTGCCAGTTTACAGTAAATGCACTACAGTCACTACTCATTATACATTGATCCGGTATACGATAATTTGCTACAATTATAACAGAAATGTTCCACCCCAAAATCCAATTTACGATGAATTTCCCGCTATAATGATATTGCCCTCGGAAAATTTCGTACGAAGTGCCAGGCACATGCAAGGCGACCGTCACTTGTCTCAGGCAAGATGGCGACCCCAGCGTGCAGAGCATTGTTTTAGTTCAGTTGTGGTCCCGCCATCCCTTCAAAGCCCTGTCTTTTCCACTCGTTCAAGTAAGTCCCCCTGCTATCATCACCTCTCAGCCAAGCATTGTGCTACAGTAGGCCTATACATCGTGTAGCACCAGGCCTACATTATGCAAGTGTGATTATTGTGTTGTTGCAACGATTTACTGTACGTGAGTAACACTGCCTGTATTGCTGTGATAATGTTTGTTTTGGTCTTGGAGACAACTTGGACCAACACAGGAAGTGATTAAGGTGGGATGTCATTTTTGTTTTACTCTTGGGTAGGTGACTTAGGGAAGATGAGTTGACGTAACCCCCCCTTTAATAATGTATTTCAATCTCCCAATTAACGATTACTGGTAACTCGTTATACTAAGGTGTGACCTGACGTAACCCCATCGTATAACAAGTAGTGGCTGTATATGCCACCTTCCGTTATCAAAGTTCACCATTACAAATCACCTAACTCTCCACCACTTCACCTTTCTTCACTATCGTCTATCACCATACTCCACCACCACACAATACCACACCTCCCAACTCCATCACCGCTTCACTATCACCTATCACCAAACTCACCATCACACCAATCCACTCCACCCCCTATTACTTTCATCATACTTCACCACCACACCGTACCACACTGCCCAACTCCACCACCACCTCGTCTAGCAAACCGCCTCCACCACCACATCATTAACCCAATTTATGTCATTTTTCCTTCCTCCACAATTGCTTCTACCTCATTTCTTCCAACTGTTTCCTCCTACACTCCCCCAACCCACCCCCCCTTCTTTCCCTCCCTCCAATATATCTCCCCCTCACCCCCATTACCCTCCACCCTCCTCTTCCTTTTTCCTTCTGTCTCTCTCAACCTGGGGGCAGATTCTGAAAGCTAAAAAATCATCACAAATACACCATCTTTGGGTGTAAGAGCAACTTTTCACTAAGTGCATACTCTGGAGCCCTAGAAAACAAGCACAAACCCTATGCTGCGTTGTCAATTCTCCTCTTAGAGTAGCACCATGTGAGGGGCTGCCTTAAGTACATCGTAAGCCTTATAACTCTCCTATTTTTAGAAATGTTGTAGCTCAAATATCCCCCAATCCTTAGAATTAAATCATGCATCAATTAATCCTTAAGTGCATACAACTGCTGCAATTCTACAAAAAATAATAAGTAGCCAAAAGTCACACGGTGCCGTCCTGACCTGGCACCATGTGACTTTTGGCTATTCCCTAAATTGTCAGAAAAACTTGCTGGGATCCTCTTTGAAGGGAACAGGACCTTGCCAGGAGGATAAATTCACAACTGCAGAGTATACCTGTTTCTGAGTACTCGGAGTGCTTTGTTAAGTGGATGACACACCTCCAGAAGTGTGTAAACCAAAGAGGAGAGTATGTTGAAGGAGTGTGAACTTCAATAAATGTGTATCTCCAGTAATTTTGTTTTCATTACCCTGTTACCAAAACTTTTTGAACGCCCCTCATATATCGGAGCAAGTGCTACTTCAATATAAGTAGTGAAACTAGCATTGTTGGCCAATATAGGTTTACTGCAAACAAATGACAGCCTAATGATATAATGTTCACAAAAATTCAATTAAACAAGCCAATGTAAATAACAAACTCGTCTAAAATATGGTGATAGCCTACATGACACAATGTCGAAAAAATTATGAATCAGTGCACTTATTTCTTCCTCTGAAAAGTTCACTGCCCTTCTATACATAATATTTTGGTGGTCCTGCACTGCTTCAATAGTCACGGAAATTACGACTGGCAGTGTTGAAACATCATCAGCTACCACTATGACGTCATATTCTGGTGTACTGTGATAGGTTACACAGGTTTAAATAGAGAAACCCACTCCTTGGCTGGCCAACACTTGTGTTGGAGCAGACTACACGTTTGCTGGTGTTGGTCTTAAGATTGTCATACAACACTCTCCAGAATATCACTTATCAAAACCTCGTATGCACATCACAAAAGTTCTCACAGATTTTCTCATAACCCAGACACCTTTCAGAATCCGTTACCTGCTTCCTAAGTTTCTTTCCCTTACTACTAAATAATTTCTCTATAATTTAACCCGTCACGTCCCGAGGTTTTCTGCACCTCCAACATCCCCCAGTCCCGAGGTATTTTCGGAAAAAAATTTTTTGGCTAAAACCTTCGCTTTTGGTGAGAAACATCGAAAATTCAAAGAGAAATCGCTCACCTGAGGTTTAAAAGACTCAATCCAGGTAGGAGTTCCTCCTTACCTGACTGGGTTTTCTAACATGCTAGCACCAAAGAAAACGAGTTCTGTGGGAGGGTAACTATTTTATCCACTCATAAACGGTTTTTATTTATTTACTTGGTACGAATTTATATGTAGTATGAGAGTATATTGGTTTTCAAGTAGTAATATAGGCATTATAAGCATTGTTTCACTCACTAACTAATCGCCATTCATGACCTTTTTTTTCCCACATTACCTGATCATCATTTCTGACTATTTCTTCCTCTAATGCTATGTAAACCTTGTCCGCCACATTGTCATCGATTGGGGAATCACTCTGGCCCTGAATGTCTTTATTGGCCAGGTCACTGGTAACAGGTGAATCGCCGAGACAATGGCGTGAGGGGGGGGAGGTTATGCGGTGTAAGGCATTGTCCCTGCTTGGCATCCTGTAGAGGAATAGAGGAAGGTGTCCCGTGTATACATACGAAAAATCATGCGCGAAAATTGAAAATTGTGCAAATTAGGGACCTTGCAATTGCACGACGTACCGGTACGTCAACGGGACTGGCAAATGCAAATCGTTGCAATGTACCCATACGTCGACGGGACGGGGCGGGTTAATACCTACACTGTAAGACTTTATATCTCCTTACGTTCACTATACCAGCATTCACGTAATACTTTATTATGATTCATTTTATTTTTCATCGTACACTCATTCTTCTGTCTTTCTTTCCTTCATTCTCTCCTCTTCGTTCTGCCTATGGGTGACTCTACACTGAGTGACAAGCCAAATGGTTTCCTGTACACCAGGAAACCATTTATGGTGCTGGGTGGTAACCATATAACGAAATCATGGTGCCTGGTGGTTTAGTGGGTAATTACGGTGCTCAAATTGGATTGGGCCGATGAAGGTTTACATCCAAGGGATGGTTGAGGTTTATTACTCATGTAATGCCACTCAGGGATGAGTGAGGCTGGTCACTCTCATCTTAAATGTCAGGAACTTGCCTAGCCCCGGGCTCCTACGCTCCTCATGGGGCAATGTAGGATTGGACGATGATGATGCTGATAATGATGATAACATTCTCTTATGCATCACTCTTATTACCGTATTATCGATTCAGTTTGCATTAATTACATACAATATCGAACTGTCATGTGTGAAAAAAATAGCCTGGGAATACGTGTTGGTAAATTTCCAAAGCCACGTGGAGTACGCTCCTTGGTTACACCTGCTGAGACGCCACGCTCGCTGAGTGGCCGGCAGGAAGTCACAACATGGCCGCCGACACAACACCAAAATCTTTACTATATCTTCATCTTCTTCAGCCATCTTTCATAGTTCCACTTAAGGTCAACGCTGTCAGTGCTCTATATGCTGAAGTCCAAGCTATCGTCAACAAATACAGCGACAGTGAACGGGTAAACAAGATATGAGGGAGAGACGAGAGAATCTTTATGGATACCAAACAAATTACTTACGTCTCTTCGGGATGCCTCCAGACACGCCGATCCGTCTCTCATGTTCGCTCCAGACATTCCAGGCGATATGTTCGTGATATCTACCCACCACATCGTCGATAAAACACCCTCAAACACCTCAAAACACCACAAACACAATAAAAACTCTCCATCCACCCGTCGTCTGTGTTGGAGTCCCTAGGTGTGATGGCGTGGGTCGTGGGCAGTGGGGGTGCGTTTGGCTGCCCAGAATGGCGACTGATGCGATGCTTGCTAGACATCTTCCTCCGCGACTTACTTTACAATCTACATCTTAATACTGTTCCATTTGTTACTTATTCGTGTGTAATATCGATATAGATTACATAAATGACGTAAGAGAGCAGTAACATGCCCATATGCAGGAATAAACTGTTTCGGAAAAAATGCAAGCAAGCCATCTACGCTGATACGAAAATGCGACCCTCCAGTGGGCGGGGCTTGGGATGTGACGTCACGGGAAGGTATCCGCAGGAGAGCAATACGTTTTACCTGCGGTATTATTTTTTGATGGCTAAGCTGTTACAAATTTTTTTTCGTAGATATTAAGGGCAGATTATCACTGCTGCTTTCGTATCATGGCCGCGTTCAATGTAAAAGAGAGAATGAAAGAATAAAAAGGCTGAAAGAGCAGATAGTAGGATAGAAGCATGGCAGAGGCGGTGAAACAGTCTATTTGGTAAGTTGGGCAGAAACAAGGCAAAGACGGTGAAACAGTTGATAAGCAGGATAGATACAAGGCAAAGACGGTGTGACAGTAGACGGTAGACAGATGGCGAGAAGTAGATAAGATTATTTCCTTCGTAGGGACAAAAATTACCTATCCCGTCCTCTCCCTAAGACGATAAATATAACAGTTCACTACCATTCCAAAATAACTGTTCCTCTGCAATGAGAACAAGGAGAACACGAGAACATTTGCAGCTCAGTCTATGGGGTGTAATGTAGGTGACAGGCTCCGTAACACATCTTCCTTAGCGATTTGTTTTGTCTATTACATATTACCTTTTTTCTTGCCTGCTAATATGCTTTGTTAATATTGACGTATTTTCATCAACATACATGAAGAAAATGTGGTAATATGGGCGGGGGGAGGAGGGAGAGAGAGAGAGAGAGAGAGAGAGAGAGTGTGTGTGTGTGTGTGTGTGTGTGTGTGTGTGTGTGTGTGTGTGTCACGCTCAGTCTGCTGGTGTGGGCGTAGCCGTGACATTTAGGGCGGTATTCTAGTACGGTTAGGAAGCTCACTAACACCTCTTCCTTACCGATTTATTTCTGATTCTGCTCCGTTACCATATTCTCGCCTGTTACGCAATCTATGCCGATAATGAAGACATCAGAAGCAAACCAGGGAATATTAATGAGTAGTTGGAAAAGAAATCGTTAAGGAAGAGGTGTTAGGGAGCAGGATAGACACTGATAACACCAAGCCGTCCCCACAAAACACGAGAAAGCCTGGATGGAGAGGAAGTGAAGCTACAGTATATGTATGTATCACCCCGTATGTATATGCTTAATTATCAGTGAAGTAAAAGATAACAGAACGAATGCAATAATGGCTGACCTCTGAGCTGGTAATTACTGCTGGAAGAGGAGGAGAGAAAAGTGGCGAAGAGGGAGAGGAGGTGAGGAGGGGGAAGAGAAGGAAGGGGGGAGAAAAAGAAGGAAGGATGGGGGAAGAGAAGAAAGGAGAGGAAGGAATAGAACGTGGGGGAAGGGGGAGAGAAGGTAAGGAGTTGGGAAGAGAAGGAAGGAGGGGGGACAGAAGGAAGGAGGGGGGAGAGAAGGAAGGAGGGGGAAAGATGGAAGGAAGGAGGAGGAAGGAATAGAACGTGGGGGAAGGGGGAGAGAAGGAAGGAGGAGGAAAAGAAGGAAGGAGGGGGGAGAGAAGGAAGGAGGGGGAAAGAGAGGAAAGGAGTGGAGATAAGAAAGGTAGGGGAGGATGGAAGAGAAGGTGGGGATGGGAGAGAGAAGATGGGGAGAGAGAGAAGAGAAGGAAGGAGGGGGGAGGAGAAGGAAAGGATATATGAAAGGCAGGGGAGGAGGGAAGAGAAGGTGAGGGGAGGGAAGAGAAGGAAGGAGGGGGAAAGAAAGGAAAGGAGAGGATTTAAGAATGGTAGGGGAGGATGGAAGAGTAGATGGGGGAAGGGGGAGAGAAGTCTGGAGGGAGGAAGAGAAAGGGAGGAGGGGATAAAAGTCTGGAAAGGGGGAAGAGATGGAAGGACAGGAAGAAAGTGGGGTAGAGGTGGAAGGAGGAAGAAAGGGGGAGAGAGGGCTGAAGAGAGAAGAAAGGGAGAAAGAGAAGGTGGAGGGGGGGGGAAGAAAGGAAGAGAAGGTGGAGGGGATGGGAAGAAAATGAGAAGAGGACATGTGATAGGAGGAAGGACAGAAGGAAGACAGGAATGGGGAAGAAAAGAGGGGAGAAAGCAAGAGGAAGGGTGGGGAAGGGGAAAGAGAGAGAGAGAGAGAGAGAGAGAGAGAGAGAGAGAGAGGGCAGACGGGGGGGGGGGTAAGGTAGACAAGACAGAGGTAGCGTGATCATTATTATTACTCATTTCTTTATCATTTCTTTGTCACATTTCTTTCCCCCTGACACAATTCACACACTGGAAATGAGATCAAGGCTTCATTTCCACGTCAGAGAAGCTTCAAAACCACTCATTTCCACGTCAGAGAGGCATCACGTCGACTCATCTCCACGTCAGAGGCTTCATTTCGACTCATTTTCATGTCTGAGGCTTCATTACCACTCACTTCCACGTCAGAGGCTTCATTACCACTCATTTCCACGTCACAGAGGCTTCATTACCACTCATTTCCACGTCACAGAGAAATGACTTGTTATTCTTTGTTTTTAATTGTTTTGGGGGAAGTGAGGTGGTGTGATTGGTATGAGAGAGAGAGAGAGAGAGAGAGAGAGAGAGAGAGAGAGAGAGAGAGAGAGAGAGAGAACCCGGCTATATCTAACACCACACACACCACACACACACACACACACACACACACACACACACACCATTAACTGCACAAGCCGGGTGTATGTACTCGTTACGGCTGCTAGTTAAAATACACACACACATACACAGAAAAGAAAATACACAAAATACACACACATAAAATACATACATACAAGTGTTTTCATAATCCAAGCCTCTCATTCCAGTCATCATCATCATCATCAACATCATCATCATCAACATCAAAACCTCTCATTTCAATTATCATCATCATCATCATCACTTGTTACCATTTTAATCATCATAATAATCATCAGCATCACCCATACTATAATCATCACTATGATCATCTACATCATCATCATCATCACGTATTTCATTATAATCACCACTGTCATCACTATCACTACTCTCATTAAAACAGCGGCTACTACGAACCTTCATAAATGCTGTCTTATTAGCAATATTGCCCAGAAGGATAATAACACAGCTTATATATACTAAACAGTTTATAAATACACACCTGACACCATTACCCTCGTTAACCAAGAGCCATTACTACTACTACTACTACTACTACTACTACTACTACTTCTACTACTACTACTACTACTTCTACTACTACTACTACTACCATCACCACCACCACCACCATCTATTTTCATTATCATTATCATCACTTTTCCTTAAATCATTACCATCATCCTAACCTTCTTTCCTACCTTCCAGAGAGTCAGGAAAAAAAAAAAATGACTGAGATACTAACCAAAATTTGCCCAACTAAATAGGCCACACTCCCATTCACTCACCATTACAGCCCCTGGAATCCTGACTCCTATAATGCTGTGATAGTATGTTGCATTTTCTTCTTGTTCCTATCAAATTATTTTATTCTTTAGATTTTACGAATTTTTTATGATTCTGACAGCACCAGCACCAGCACCACCACAATTTCAAGCTCCCTCCCTCCCTTTCACCATCACCACCGCCACCATATTCCCCTCTTTCCCTCCCCTTCCTTCCCCCACACCCCCACTACCATCAGTCCCCCCCCTCCACCACCATCACCACAACAATCCCCCCTTTCCCTCCCACTACCACTACTACCACCACCACCAATCCAAGCTCCCTCCCTTTCCACCACCACCATCCTTCCCTCCCGTCACCAACCTCACCATCATCCCTCCCTCCCATCACCACCATCCCTCTCTCCCATCACCAACATCACTACCATCCCTCCTTCCTGTCACCACCACCATCACCACCATCCCTCCCTCCCGTCACCACCACCATCCCTCCCTCCCGTCACCATCACCATCACCACCATCCCTCCCTCCCGTCACCACCAACATCACCACCATCCCTCCCTCCCGTCACCATCACCATCACCACCATCCCTCCCTCCCGTCACCATCACCATCACTACCATCCCTCCCTCCCGTCACCACCACCATCCCTCCCTCCCATCACCACCACCATCACCACCATCCCTCCCTCCCGTCACCACCACCATCACCACCATCCCTCCCTCCCGTCACCACCACCATCACCACCATCCCTCCCTCCCGTCACCACCACCATCACCACCATCCCTCCCTCCCGTCACCACCACCATCACTCCCTCCCATCACCACTAACATCACCACCATCCCTCCCTCCAGTCACCACCACCATCACCACCATCCCTCCCACCCGTCACCACCACCACCACCATCCCTCCGTCCCTCACACGTGCCACCATCACCACCATCCCTCCCTCCCGTCACCACCACCACCACCATCCCTCCGTCCCTCACACGTGCCACCATCACCACCACCATTCCACCCTCCCCACAACCCCTACCACCCTCTTACCCCCTCCCCTCCCCCTCCTTCTTTCCTCCCCCTTCACCCATGCGCTTCATTTTCTCTTTAATCTCCATTTTTCCTCCCCTGCCCCTCTCCGGTAGCCTCCAACCTAGGTAATTAGCCAGCAACCTCACCTGACCCGAAATCTGACTCTGTAACAGGAGAATAGGGCCGTGTGTGTAGGTGAAAAGTGTGTGTGTGTGTGTGTGTGTGTGTGTGTGTGTGTGTGTGTGTGTGTGTGTGTGTGTGTGTGTGTGTGTGTGTGTGTGTGTGTGTGTGTGTAGGGGTGTAGCTGTGAGTGGGTGTACGTTATGTGTGTATGTGGAGGCCAGACAGAGCCCCCTACAAACACACAGACAGGGGAAAAGAACGTTCCACTGAGAAACACCCTCGCATCTTCTTTTACGTTTCAACACTACTAATAAATCGAGATAAAACATACATATACACCTATCAAATTACCTGTTTTTCTCAGGTATTCAATTGTCAATAAAGGTAGTAGTGCCAATGGAGGGGGATGAAACGTCAGTAATCTCTCTCTCTCTCTCTCTCTCTCTCTCTCTCTCTCTCTCTCTCTCTCTCTCTCTCTCTCTCTCTCTCAAATATTAATGTCAATGGAAAAATAATGAAACCGCAGTACTCTCTCGCTCTTTCTCTTTCTCCTCTCTCTCTCTCTCTCTTCTAATCTCCCCCTCCCTCCCCATCTCTTCCACCCTATCACACTGCTTTTAAAGGATTTACATTAATTAAAGAATCCATTTCTAAGTGACAGCTCTTGTTCAGTCTCGAGTAACCTGCATGTAGGCTGAATTTTATATCTGAGAGACTGACAAGGAGAGTATGAGAAGTGGCAGGGGAGACGGGGAGGAGACGGAAAGGTGAGGAAGTGTAAAATTCATCCTTATTAAATATTGAGAGAGGGAATATTCTAGGCAGTTATTTTCAGTCTATATTAATCCTGCACTAAGGCCTAAGTACTGACAGTGTGGGAGTAATATTCTAATCTGGTATAATATCGCTCATTCATCCATCGCTGAATTACGTGCACTACACCGATATTACCCCCTCTAAGCATCACATTCACGAGGGGTAATATGCATGACGGCTGACTAAACAAAGTATTTTAATAACGTAGGGCATTGGTGTCTTCCAGGAGTAATTAAGTGAAATGATGCCACAGTTTTAAATACGTCACCACCACAGTTACAAATAGTTCAGGTATTTTCATTAACTACTATTTTTCAGTTAATTACGCCCGTTCAGTAGACCCACGGTGGCGCAGAGCTAGTGTGACTGTCTAGTGATTTTTACACCCACGCATATTACAGCGAGAGGGTAATGCGTTTAATCAGATTTATTTGTCTGCAGGCATGATTATAAAATTATTCGATGGATATGCAGCGAATTCAGCCTAACGATTAACAACCATCCAAGGAACATTTTTTTTTTTTTTTCAGGAGACTAACAGAGGCAGGAAAAACAAATTAAAATTTAAAAAATCCATACGCTATATTAAAGATGTCCTCCATTCATCCATAATCTGTAACAGTTGGGCCTGAACTGCTGTAGGCTGAAGTTTTGGGGGAAATTATTCTGGGGAAGCGAGTTCCAAAGCGAAGCAGTTCGGGGAATAAAAGATTTCTGAGAGGTAGTAATTGATTTCCGCCCCCAAAAGGTCATAGGTCACAGGTCAAAGGGAAGGTCAACTCAATTCTGATCCCATTTTGACCAAACTTGTTGGAAGGGTCGAGGGACATTAAAGAAATGAAGAAGCTGAACTCTGGTAATTACCTAAACTACAACTTTGCTCTCCCCTGAAGATGTGAATACACGAAAACGCTCGGGATATTTCGTGGCTCCTTTTCCTCGTGGATATCTGCATATCTATGAAGCACGTGTTATTGATTTAATTACATGGAGAGAGAGAGAGAGAGAGAGAGAGAGAGAGAGAGAGAGAGAGGTAGTGCACCATCCTGTATGAACGTGATAGTTACTTGATGGATTCCAACTTTGATGCCATAAAATAAAGAAATAAAGAAAAATTACAATCAAGTTACGAGTAGAAAGACAATTCATGGACAAGCTGTATTTTTGCACCTTTCTCTTATTCTTGTTATTGCATCACGTCGTCGTTAAAACTACGTGATTACAGTTGACAGGGCTGTTAGCGTGGACACCGGGCGCTAATGACATGCCGGAACAAGGCCCAGGATGTGACGGCCGCCTAATGACGTTCAAATTGCCCACTAATTACTGATTACTGCATTTCTCATTTATGCTGTGCCTGTTAATTCTCACGTGCATCCATTTTCGCATTTGCATCTGAGTGACACAGAGAAAAGTTTACCATATTCTAGTGATGTTTTTTTGAAATTTTGCGAGAATGCAGTTTATCTTCTTCTTCTCCTTCTACTACTACTAACACTCCACCCACCTCGCCCACATCACCCATCTCCCTCATCTGCTCCACTAATCCCGCCCACCCACTGCACCCACCCTCCCACCCCACCCATTCCACGCACCCAACCCATCCACCTACCCACTCCACGCCATGCACCCCATCCACTACACGCACCCAACCCACCCACCCCTTCCACCTACCCACTCCACGCCAAGAACCCCATCCACTACACGCACCCAACCCACCAACCCCATCCACCTACCCACTCCACGCCATGCACCCCATCCACTACACGCACCCAACCCACAAACCCCTTTCACTTACCCACTCCACAGCAAGAACCCCATCCACTACACGCACCCAATCCACCAACCCCATCCACCTACCCACTCCACGCCATGCACCCCATCCACTACACGCACCCAATCCACCCATCCCAACCAGCCGCTCCACCCACCAACCTATCCCACCCATCATTCCACCAGCCTACTCTACCACACACCATGCTCCACCAACAGCAACACCCCCCCCCCAGAGAGAGAGAGAGAGAGAGAGAGAGAACCAGGAACAAAGCGGGAGCACGTATATCTATTGATGACCATAGATTAATACATAACTAAGCATAAAATTGCCATCTGCCTATCTTCAAAACTGAGATGTAACAATAGATTAAAAAGGATGCTAGTCACGAAGAAGTGCTATGGGCTGGAGGTGGGAACGAAATACTGTCTCACTCTGTTATTTAGTCACGTGAAATAAACTGAAAAAAGGACGAAAATTTAAGCCAAGTTAAAATGAACGAACTATTGGTGGAATTTTTCGTCCATCTGCTGCTTATTTCACGTAGCTCAGTGGCAGGATTGGGCAATATTACGGCTCTACGTCCTTGCCATAGCACTTCTTCGTGACTAGCACCATATTCTAGTGTTTTAACTTAGCGTTCAAGATGGAGTTATCCTTAGAGTGATGGAGTTATCCTTAGAGTGATATAAATACAGTGAAATAAGTAGAAATAAGCAGAAGAAAATAAGCAGAATGAAATAAGTCGAAAAATGTAGATTGAAATAAGTAGAAATTAGTAGAAATAAGTAAATGAATTAAGAAGAAATGAGCAGAATGACAGGCAGAATGAAATAGGAAGAAATAAGCAGAATGAAATAAGAAGGAAATAAGTAGAAATATGTAGAATGAAATAAGTTGATGGAAATAAGTAGAATAAGAAGTAGAGTGAAAAAGTAGAACGAAACAAGTAGAATGAAATAAGTGTATAAGTAGAATGAAATAAGTGTATAAGTAGAATGAAATAAGTGTATAAGAAGAATGAAATAAGCAAAAATAGAACGAAATAAGTAGAGTGAGAAGTAGAAAAAAATGTAAAAATAAGATTGAAATTAGTAAACAAAATCCTACCCAAATTAAGGACACCTGTATCTATTAAACACGATAGTTGATTGTAGGTAGGCTGGGCAGGTGAGAGTGAAAAGGGCCTAAGCCAGTGTCCTAAGTTAAGTGCTTAGCTGGGATTAGCCTTAAGCCCTCCTCCCCCCCCTCTCTCTCTAAGGCTTTTCTCCACGCCCTCGCTGTCTTTTCTCTCTACTCTCTCTCTCTCTCTCTCTCTCTCTGTTTTTTCTCCACGCCCTTGCTCCCTTTTCTCTCTATCCCTTCTGTGTGTCTCCCTCTTTGGTTGACTCTCTCTCTCTCTCTCTCTCTCTCTCTCTCTCTCTCTCTCTCTCACACACACACACACACACACACACACACACACACACACACACACACACACACGCCAAGCAAAACAATGCACCCTCGCTCACTCAGAGGTTAAAATGAGGCAGTAACCCCCTCAGCGTGCCAGAGGTGGTAGAAAGGGGGGTAAGGGTGAAGTGTTGGAGTAAGCTCAATCCCCGGAGGCCGCCTTTCCACCCGACACATCACACATTCCTTGACCCACACACACTCCATCAACACACCGGGATTATGAAAGAAAATAAATACAAACCATAACTGTATCATTCTATCTATTTATCTGTCTATCTATTTATCTATCTATCTATCTGTATTTGTGTGAGTATTATATAGTGATATTTATCGTGTGTGTGGTATATATATATGCATTGAAATATGTATGTACAGGTATATGTATGTATATATTCATGTATGTAATGTAGACAGAGACAGACAGACAGGTAGATAGAAAGATACACACATAAAGAGACTGACAGAAATATATAGACTGTGTGTGTGTGTGTGTGTGTGTGTGTGTGTGTGTGTGTGTGTGTGTGTAATTCACCGGGTCGGTCAGGATCACGTGATGGTTTTGTGGTCATCAGCATTTTACCCTCCCGGAAGAGAGCTGAGAGCTCATATAGTCCGATCTAAGGGCAAAGCCTTGACCTTCACACATTCACACACCCATCCTCTTGCTCAAGGAGGACAGTGACCACCCGCTTTGTCAGTGAAACTTTTTCGCATCCCGAGCAAGGCGCGAACCCCCGTCTTATAATTATAGCAGATGCTAGGCGAGAGCGTTACCACTGCACCAGCGAGCGGTGTGTGTGTGTGTGTGTGTGTGTGTGTGTGTGTGTGTGTGTGTGTGTGTGTGTGTGTGTGTGTGTGTGTGTGTGTGTGTGTGTGTGTGTGTGTGTGTGTGTGTGTGTGTGTGTGTACCGTCCCAGAGTGCCCACACCTAGTAATGGAAACGTTCCCTTGGGCGCCATTCCTTCTACACACGTTTGCTGGAAGGTGAAACATTTGCACCAGAAATAAAAGCTTGCTGTGGGTCATGAAACGTTTGCTGTGGGTCAATGTTTGCTGTGGGTCGTGCAACGTTTGCTGTGGGCCATGAAACGTTTGCTGTGGGTCATGAAACGTTTGCTGTGGGTCAATGTTTGCTGTGGATCCTGAAACGTTTGCTATGAGTCCTGAAACGTTTGCTGTGGGTCATGAAACGTTTGTTGTGGGTCATGAAACGTTTGTTGTGGGTCATGAAACGTTTGTTGTGGGTCATGAAACGTTTGCTGTGGGTCATGAAACGTTTGCTGTGGGTCAAGAAACGTTTGCTGTGGGTCATGAAACGTTTGCTATGGGTCTTGAAACGTTTGCTGTGGGCCATGAAACGTTTGCTGTGGGTTATGAAACGTTTGCTGTGGGTCATGAAACGTTTGCTGTGGGTCAGGAAACGTTTGCTGTTGGTCAATGTTTCCTGTGGGGCATGAAACGTTTGCTGTGGGGCATGAAACGTTTGCTTAATAGGTCCTTGACACCTATAGAAATAACGTTTGTTGCTTCAGATACAAACGTTTGCCATCCCCAAAACAAAGACAAACATACCTTTCGCTGGTGTCAGAAATTAAACTGACTGACCCAAGAAATTGTTACGTTTTTGCTGAACGAAATATGAATGCTTTTGCTGACCTTGAAATGAACGTTCCTGCAAACCTAGAAATAAACGTTTTACTGAACTAGAAATAAACGTTTTACTGACCTAGAAATAAACGTTTTGCTGACCTAGAAATAAACGTTTTGATGACCTTGAAATTAAACGTTCCTGCAGATCTAGAAATAGAAGTTTTGTTGATCTACAAATATATGTTTTTGCTGAAAAAAAAAAAACTTGCTGTCCCAATATATAAACGTTTCCTGCCTCTCAGAAATAAACACTCCCTACCCCAGAAATAAACGTTTGCTGCCTCAATAATAAACTCTCCCTACCCTCATAAATAAACGTTTCCTCCCTCTCAGAAATAAACGTTTGCTGCCTCCCAGAAATAAACACTCCCTACCCTCATAAATAAACGTTTCCTGCCTCTGTAATAAACACTCCCTACCCTCAAAAAAAAAAAAAGTTTCCTCTCTCTCAGAATTAAACACTCCCTTCCATCAAAAATAAACGTTTGCTGCCTCTATAATAAACACTCCCTACCCTCAGAAATAAACGTTTGTTGCCTCTCATAAATAAACACTTCCTACCCTCAGAAATAAACGTTTGCTGCCTCAGAAATAAACGTTTGCTGCCTCTATAATAAACACTCCCTACCCTCATAAATAAAAGTTTGCTGCCTCTCAGAATTAAACGTTTGTTGAGAAATCTTAAGGAGAGTGAGAGTGTTAGGAAGTATTTTGCGGTAATCAAGTCTACTAATCCTCACACTCTCATTTTTTTCTATTTAATTCCTTCTATTTCCTGGCTATTTTATTCAGCTTAGGATACTTCTTTAACTGGAGGGGTTAGACAGATAGGTAGATAGATATATAGATCGATTGACAGATTTAGATAGATATTTAGATACATTGAGATACAGACTGCCAGAAATTTAGACGGTGCAGATAAACAGACAGGTAGGTAGAGATACAGAGAGAGAGAGAGAGAGAGAGAATCCAACCAATCAGGCACTACAGCTCTCTCTCTCTCTCTCTCTCTCTCTCTCTCTCTCTCTCTCTCTCTCTCTCACGGCACTAAAACAGACATAAAAACAGTTTCTCATCTTCCTTACATCTCCCTCCAATACGGCGACTTTTCCGTCTCGCCACTTACTTATATATATAACAGCCGAGTTGGACAATAGCACTAACTTGCCCTCTTTTGTCAACAGAAGTAGGTGTGGTTTTTGTTAACAGGTCTATTTTTTTTCGTCTTTTTCTTCCAGGGCTTCTCTCTCTCTCTCTCTCTCTCTCTCTCTCTCTCTCTCTCTCTCGTGTCGCTTTTTTTTTTTCTATTTTTCTAAGCTGTCTTCCTCCTCCCCTATTTTTTTTCCTATCGTCTTTTTTGTTTTCTTCCTTCTTCCTCAATTTCTCTATATTTTTTCTCTCGTTCTTCTTTCTCTTTTTTGAGCTGCCTTCTTCCTTCTTCCTCAATTATTTTTTCCTCTCGTGTTCCTTTCTTCTGTTGAGAGCCGTTTTCTTCGTTCTTCCTCAATTTTTCTTATTTTCTTTCACCTTTACGAGGCCTATTTTCTTTATACCTTTTGCTGTAAGACTTTCTTCAGTTACCTTATCCTGTATTTCCTATTTTTTGTCTTTATTTCTTAGCTTCTCTGTTTTTTTCATTTTCTTTCTGCTTCATATATGAAAATGAAAGTGTAATTCAATCATTTCTCTTTTCTATGTATTAATGGGAACACATTTAATTTCGCTGCTCATTCCTCTCTATACTATTCTTAACAGCCGAGTAGGGGAAGGGGCCAAACATGCCTCCTTTTGGTCATACAGGACGTACTTGTGGCTTTTGCTGACGGGACTTTTTTTTTTTTTTTTTTTCTGTCTGGCGGCTGTTTATAGTACAACTTCCCACATCCCTGTTGGAAGTTTTCTTATTTTTTGTCATTTTTATTATTATTATTACTATTATTATTATTATTATTATTATTATTACTTAATTTAAAACTGCGATATTTCGAGCTACTTGGCCTAGAGTCTTCAAACTTGGTCAACTTAGTCGAACACCCGTCAGCTTCTTTTGGCCAACTATGGTGGCAATCCATCAACCGGATATCCGGATATTATCCGGAACACAGGAAAGTGAGTCGGCCACACTATCTCAAGAACCACTTAAGCTAGGAAGCTGAAATTTTACTACAATATAGCCTTCAGGCGGATGCATTGCGGAAATCAATATGGTTCCAATCGGTTGATTATTCTCTGAGATCGCCTGGGATCAAAAATTGGGATATTTCCGGATATTCTGGATGTCACCTAATTTTCCATGAAGGATTCAAGCTAAAGCCACCAAACTTGATGGACTTACAGACTGTGATGACCTAAGGTGACAAGCACAAGATCAGTAACCTTGACATCAAAGTCCCCTTATAGCCCGGCTTCTGACAGCCAATGGCTGTGGCAAGTTTTTCTTTACTGTCCTTGGACAATTTTAATTTGTTCTAGTTCTTTTATTAAAGGGTTTGGTGCGGTGTGAGCGAGACACACACACACACACACACACACACACACACACACACACACACACACACACACACACACACAGCAGCAGATATATAAAACGATAAAACAAACACAAACACATAAGTTATTACCAGACAAGCAAGGCATATAAATGAGACGCCTCGAGAGACAGCTAACTTTAAACTGACGACAAATAAGGAAAATGGAAATAAAGAGGGAGAAATAATGGAGGGTATATATATATATATATATATATATATATATATATATATATATATATATATATATATATATATATTATATATATGTGGTGAGAGAGAGAGAGAGAGAGAGAGAGAGAGAGAGAGAGAGATGAAAGTGGAAGAGATAATCGAGATAAAACTGATCAGC